>NC_057862.1:659966099-660303835 GCF_019393635.1 Dromiciops gliroides | reverse complement strand
AAAAAAGGTACCTGCCTTGGGGGTTGGCTTAGGACCCCAGGAATTCAAAATTAGGATAAACCCTCCCCTGTAAAACCCCTAGGTGGAGAATATTATAATGAGTAGGACAGGCCCTCCCCTGTACCTCCCCAAGTGGTGATTACTATAATGAGACTGATATTATAACTGTTTTTTCTTTCACTATTTGAGACATACCTTTCCAATATTCTGGTTCTCTCCCTGTGGTCACCCACAGTATTGCAATAAAACTTGGGAAACTGAGTCACTGAGTCTTGTAATTCTTTTGGGACAACGCATAATCAATTTGACCCCAAATTCTAGCCCACATCAGAAGGGAATAGGATGGAGGGAAATAGTTATGATGATTGACCACAATGGCAAAACGTATGGTACCTACTCTGCTGGGATATTGTGAAGAAAATTCTTTATCAAGTTTAAGGTACTATATAAAAGTTATTATGAACAGGATGCTATCAGAAAAACCTGGAAACACACACATGAACTGAGGCAGAGAGAAATGTACTTTATACAAAATAACAGCAATAGCGTAAAGATGATCTGCTGGGAAGCACATGGTTATTTTCAGCAAGGCAATGATCCAATAAAACTCTGAAGAACTTATGAAAATTGCAATACACCTACAGAGAAAGAACTGATGGTATCTGAAAACAGAGTGAAACACATTTTTGACAACTCCTTAATCTAAAGTTTTGTTTTTATCTGTGTTCTCTCACAACCTAGTTAATGTAGAGGTGTTTTCCATGAAATAAATAAATAAACCAAAATATAAAGGATTCCAATGGAAGCCAATTATATCAAAATAAAGAGGCATTTTTTTCTCTAGATCCTATGAAATCTATTCACAGATACCTTGGGGGTCTATGAATCCTAGTTTAAGACTCCTACTCTCATTATAGGGCAGCTAGGTAATGCAAAGAGAACCAGACCTGGAATCAAGAAGACTCATCTTCCTGAGTTCAAACCTGCCATCAAATACTTACTAGCTGTGTAATTTTGAGCAAGTCATTTAACCCTGTTTGCCTCAGTTTCCTCATCTTTAAAATGAGCTGGAAAAGGAAATGGCAAACCATTCCAGTATCTTTGCCAAGTTGCTCTTCAGTCATTTCAACCATGTCTAACTCTTCATGACCTCTTGCCAAGGCAACCCCAAATGGGGTCACAAAGACTCAGACACAAGTGGAAACAACTGAACAACAGCAACTCTTATTATATAATTTTAAGTCCCATTTCCTTTCTGGCCACATTCAATTCAAGTCAATGAATATTTCTTAAATAAATGCTATGTGCCAGGCACTGTGCTAAGTGCTAGAGATACCAGGAAAGGTCCAAAACTCATACTCTGAAACTTCTCCCACTTGTCATGTGGTTCCCAGAACTGAATAAATGAATATAATAGAAATAAATGAATAAAAAAGCATTTATTAAGCAAAGTACTGGGATAAGTGATGAGGAAACAGATAGGAAAATATTACAGTCCCTGAATGTGAAGAGCTCACATTCGCAGATTTACTATATGGCCTAATGAGCATGGAGTATGATGGAATGATTTCTATTTTTTGTTCTGGACACTTCGTTGTTGTTTTTTTTTTTAATATACCCTAAGGTCACACTAGTTCCTTGTTGCTCTTGCTCTTGCTCTTGCTGTTGCCACTGTTGAATCAATCATATCACAGATCGAAAGCCTCAGATTGGGCTTTCAGTCAACAAAACTATCCAGCTCATTTTCACATGGATTGCTGCTGACTAATCATTATAATAATAATAACTCACATTTGTATCTCACCATATGGTTTACAAAAGCACTTTCCTACAACTCTCTGAGGAAGGCAATTCTATTATTATTACCCCCATTTTACAAAGGAGGAAACAGAGGTTCAGGCTTAAGTGATTTGTGCAAGGTTATGCAACTAATAAGTGTCAAAGCTGAGTCTACTGGGTCTTCTGGCTACAATTCACGTGTTCTACCCATCATACTCCACTGCCCCAGCCATGTCTTACTTGTTCTGCACTTGTGTTGATTTTTTTTTATCTAAATGCAGGATCTTACATTTTCTACATTAAATTTCTATTCATTCTGGACCATTTTATCCACCTGTGTATAGCCTCATTGTCATCTTAGAAGTAGCATCCCTGGGACAGCTAGGTGAGACAGTGGATAGAGCACCAGCCCTAGAGTCAGGAGGACCTGAGTTCAAATCAAATCAAATTGACACATTCTAGCTTTGTAACCTTAGGCAAGTCACTTAACCCTCATTGCCCAACCCCCCCAAAATTTAAATTAAATTAAATTAAATTAAGATGTAGCATTGCTCCCAGGTTATAGTTTACGAATGTCCAAAAAAAAAAAATGAGAAATTTGTAACAAATGGTACAACTGTCACGTGCAAATTTATCTCTGAGACTATTCATACAGACCTTGAGCAAGTGCCTTAACCTCATCATGACTCAGTTTCCTCATCTGTAAGACAAACAGGTCAGACCTGATCATCTTCCAGGCCCTTTGCATTTCTAATATCTATCATTATATAATTATTGCTTCTGACTCATTCTTTGGCTTCACTCTGAACAAACCTAACTTATTGACTTCAATCCAAAAGCCTGCTCCTCATTTCCCTAATCACTTAAAAGCTTTCCCAAATCCATGCGATAGGTCTAGACAAGATGGAAATCAGACTGAATAAATAACATTTGCTTGATAATTTTACTTGACTTTAAGATCAAGTTAAAAACTAATTTTTTCTAGCTTAAATAAGAAGTGTTAAAGTGCTCATTAAAATGTTGTTGATAAAAAAGCACCTGTATAATGTCTCAGTTATTTTGTACTTTAAGAATCTGTGATTCTTGTTATTTGGGTTCTCCTTTCCTCAGTGGAGATAATCCCTCTACATTTATTAGTAGGTGGTTTCTGAGAATGGCTGAGGCTAAATCTTTGTCAAAATCCAGGCAACCTCTACTGGGTAGGGAAATTAATCTGGTGTGTAATATGCTCAGATTACCACCCAATTCTATTCTTTTGTTATTTGTGACATTCAAATATTCAGTTTAGCCAGTGGGGAATTCCCCCCAGGCATTTTCCAACCCTATTTCCATCAATGCTACCCTCATCACCATCATTTGATTGACCAGAGCCAACAGCAGGCATTCATTCAGAGGACTGCTTAGCATTACCTCAAGAAAGTTATTCCATTGGGTGCAAAGTGAACTGTGTTAACAATGGGTAAAGTACGAACTTGGAAGGACAAATGGGTCATTGCCATAGCCTCTTGTAGAGTAATTTTTAAAAATCCAGAAGCATAATGAGTCTGATCAGCCACTAGTCACTGAACCGTGTGATGCTTTGATTTAAATCCTAACTAAATCCAAAGCTGAAAGTATCTCCAAGAATCATTGTTGTTCAGTAGTTTCAGTCATCACAGATTCTTTGTGACTCCATTTGGGGTTTCCTTGGCAAAGATATGGTAGTGGTTTTCCATTTCCTTCTCCAGCTCATTTTACAGAGGAGGAAAACTGTTAAGTGACTTGTCCAGGGTCACACAGCTAGTATCTGAGTTCATATTTGAACTCAGGTCTTCCTGAGTCTAAGCCCAGCACTCTATCTACTGTGCCACCTAACTTCCCAGGAATTACTGAGCACATAAACCACAGGATCATAGATCTAGACATGGAAGGGGCCTTAGAAGCCATTGATTCCAATACCCTCGTTTTACATCAAAGGGAAATGTGGGGGGCAGCTCGGTGGTACAGCGGATAAAGCACCAGCCCTGAATTCAGGAGGACCTGAGTTCAAATCAAATCAAATTGACACGTTCTAGCTGTGTAACCCTGGGCAGGTCACTTAACCCTCATTGCCCTGAAAAAACAAAACACACACACACACACACACACACACACACACACACACACACACCAAAACAAAACAAAGGGAAATGTGGAACAGAAAGGATAAGTCACTTATGCAGGTCATAACTAGTAAGTATCTGAAGCAGGATTTCAACCGAGTCTTCTGGATTCCATGGCCAGTATCTCAAATGATATAATATTTTTAAAGTGCTTAGTACAACACCTGCTGCATAGTAGGCACTTCATAAATTATTATTCTCTCCCCTCTTTAATCACTCAGTCAACTGACAAGCAGTTATTAGAGTTTATTGTGTTCCAGGCACTGTGATAAGTGTTAAGAAAATAACAGGGGGCAGCTAGGTGGCGCAGTGGATAGAGCATCGGCCCTGGAGTCAGGAGGACCTGAGTTCAAATCCGGCCTCAGACACTTAACACTTACTAGCTGTGTGACCCTGGGCAAGTCACTTAATCCCAATTGCCTCACAAAAAAACATGCTGTTTGCAATCAAAAACAGGGCAGTTGGGTGACACAGAGGATAGAGTCATGGGTTTGGAATCAACAAGACTCACCTTCATGAGGTCAAATCTGGTATCAAATACTTACTAGCTATGTGACCCTGAGCAAGTTACTTCACCTTGTTTGCCTCCGTTTCCTCCTCTGTAAAATGAGCTGGAGAAGGAAATGGCAAACTGCTGCAGTATCTTTGCCAAGAAAACCCCAAATGGGGTCACAAAGAGTTGGACACAACTGAACAGCAACAACAAAAGCCATCAAAATGCTCCCCTAATGGGGGAGACAATATGCAAAACATGTAAATCTATACGTGCAGAAGGCAAACATCAGGAACAGCTCTCCACTCTACCTCTACATGCCTCAAATAGCTGGGATTCAGGACAACTATTCTGGAATTCTCCAGCCAAGGATTAAGAGCAAGAGAAACCACCAGTCTAGTCTCCAGAGTACCCACCTTGCAAAGCTACATAAGAAATATCTACCTAAATAAAATTCTATTCAATTTTTTTAAAAAAAGAAAAAAAGAAATATCTACCAATCAGTATTGATTAAACATCTCCCCTGAGTGGGGCACTGCAGGAGGTGCTTGGGAATCTTTGAAAAGTCATTTCTATTTTGCTGAGTTTCTGAAGATAGAAAGAAATCAACCCTGCCCTCAAGGAACGTACATTCCATTCCATGCTTTCAATACCATATGACTACACATTTGTTTTATTACAACTCTCTTTACTGATAGCTCTTCAGCATCAGAAAGGCTGTATAATTCCTTTCTTGTAACCTTCTTTGCTTTGGTAACTACAACACCCTGTGGACCTATATTCCTTGTTTTAATGTTAGGCTATTTATAGCTACATCTTTTCAGATTCCTAATAAGGCTTTGGGGATTGAAAAGTGAGTCTATTCATTACTTTCTATAGCAGCAACTAGAACCAGAGTTAACAAACTATGAGACACAGCCTCAAGAGAAACCTCTCTAAAATTAGCCAAGCTGGTCCTTTGATAGCAGGCATGTAGTCCACTGCCAGATCTCTCCTTGAAGCATTTTCATCCCAGCTGATGTGCCAGCTCTTATACATGCCACTGGAATTTCTTTCAAGAATCTGAGGTCAATTTCTTTCCATGGTGCCAACAGAGGACTTTTAGGGATAGCCTGGGATACCTTGGGCCCTAGGTGGTGTAGTGGATAGTGCCAGGCCTGGAGTCAAAAAGACATGAGTTTAAATCCAGTCTCAGATACTTACTAGGTGTGTGACCCTGGGCAAGCCACTTAACCCTGTTTGCCTCAGTTTTCTCATCTGTAAAAATGAGCTGGAGAAGAAAACAGCAAACCATTCCAGTGTCTTTGCCAAGAAAACCCAAAATAGGGTCATGAAGAGTCATACATGATTGAAACAACTGAACAACAACAACAAAAGTTGCATACTATTGATACAATATATGATTAGAAACATTTTCAACCTAGGTGTAAAAATCTTATTGAAATTTTGTTTTGATGTTGATCAAGAGCTGAGAAGGAACCTTTAGGATCATGGAATACAACCCGTTTATTTTCCAGATAAGGAGACGGAGGCCCAGAAGATTCTTTGTTAGTTCTTGGTGACATAGGAAATAAAGGAATATTCTAATGGAGGTCTTCAGACACCAGATCTCGTGCCTTTTATTTATAAAATTTATTTTTTTAAATCCTGTTTGGCTTTTCCTTCTTTCTTTTTTTTGCAGGGCAATGAGGGTTAAGTGACTTGCCCAGGGTCACACAGCTAGTGTCAAGTATCTGAGGGCGAATTTGAACTCAGGTCCTCCTGAATCCAAGGCTTTATCCACTGCACCACCTACCTAACTGCCCCCTGTTTGACTTTTAAAGACCTTCATAAACTAGTTCCTCCCTATCTTACTACCTTGCTCCTTACATTTACACTACCTTATGCCTTGCTCCCCATCTTGTGTTCTTCAATTTAGTAACAGTGGCTTCCTTGCCTTTGTTCATACTAGATAGGTAGGTAGGTAGATGATAGATAGACAGACACCTGTGTGTACACATATTTACATGTATGAACATATATTTATCAAGACATGTATATACATATGCATACATATATACATATACTGTATTTATGCCTTGATAAATGCAAATGCTTGAGCAATAGTATCCAGTGGTTGATTTTTTCCCAGCACTGAAAACACAGTGCCTTCTGAAGCTGTCCAAGGTCCTGATCCATTAGGAGTTAAGGCTCCTATGAAAGTTATTTGTGCGCAGAACAATCCTCTAATTCCCACCTCCCAGACCCAGCAGATTAATTTGACTTAGACACACAGAAGCAGTTATAACAAGGGAGTGTGAACCTTCCTGGTTAGCACACTGACCCATCTTTTAGCTTGCTGGAATGGTTCCATCAAAACACTTCAGGATACTGATATGGAAGGCAAGCTTTCAAAGGAATCTCGAATTTGGGGAAACATATCAGGAAAGAGCAGGCCATTAACAGCAGTCCAATTTTGGTGGAATATATAGCATGTATAAATTCTAAAGCTGGACAGGGAGGTATATTTATGTCAAACTATAGAGTTTCTTGAGACCATTCAAGAGCTTATTCATTTAGACAATGGAAAGTAGGACCAATCAGGAGGCACTGGAGTTTTGAGGTAAATTTCCTTTTGCTCAAAAGTAGTGTGATGGGGCAGCTAGGTGGCGCAGTGGATAAAGCACTGGCCTTGGATTCAGGAGGACCTGAGTTCAAATCCAGCCTCAGACACTTGACACTTAACTAGCTGTGTGACCCTGGGCAAGTCACTTAACCCTCATTGCCCTACAAAAACAAAGAAAAAAAGTAATGTGTTAGGAAGATTATCTAAGTAGCAATGAAGAAAATGGATTGGGTAGGGAATAGCCTGAAGACAGGAAGACAAATTAGGAGGCTCTTACAGTGGCCTAAGTGAGAAGAGCTGAGATTGAGGTAGAATGGTCTCAGTGGGAGTGGAAAACAGAGGCCAAATAAAATGAATATGGCAGGAGTAGAAACAAAAGGGTTTGGCAACTGATTCAATAAGCATTGCAAGGAAGAAGGGAAAACTCAAAGATGTGGAAAACTGAATTCATCTTCCCACTTTTAAATTTGTCCTTTCTCCTGCCTTCTCTTTTTATGATAACATCACTGTCCTCCCAGCCTCCCAGACATATACCCTTGGAATAATCTTCAACTAAAATGTTCTTTAAGCACTGTGAGGCTCTTTTCTTTGCTCTTATCACACTGTATTTTCTGCTTTATGTGCTTACGATATTCTCTGGTAAGCTGAATGCTTTTGGAGGAGAGGTCCTCTGTTATTTTGTATCTTGTCATTCCCAATATTTATCTTTGTATCTTCCTCAGTGTATATTATGATGTTTAACATAAAGTATACACTTAACATGGGTTTGTTAAATTAATACACCAATAACTATCCAAATACACAAGGTTTAGACTTCAAATAACAGCAGAGCCATAACTAGTGCGATGTGAACAGAGCTTTGTCCCTGGACACTGATATTCAGGAGAGCCTGCTTCCTACCCAGGGTAATCACAGGTCCCGCACCTTATCTCGTGGTCCTTTTTCAGTCTAAGATGATGATCACCAGCATTCATTTAGGCTTTTAAGATTTGCAAAGCACTTTATAAATATTATCTCATTTGAGTCTCACAACAACTTTGGGAAGTAGGTGCTATTGTTATCCCTATTTAACAAATGAAAAAACTGAGGCTGGAGGAGGTTAAGTGACTCACAGCTAGTGTCTGAGGCTAGATTTGAACTCAGCTCTTTCTCATTCCAGGTCTAGCACTCCCTAACTGTTTCTGCAATGAGCACAACTGCATCTAGTCACTACTTCCAGGGTTCAATCTCCACAGAGCTGTTCTCCCAGTATCCATCTTCTTCCCCAGACTCTGCAAGGGTAATAGCTGGACTCTGTTGAGGGGACATATCACCTCCTCTTCCAATTTTACCTGTGGTTTAACTATCCTCTGGGCTAAGGCTGCCAACCCTCCCCACCCCCTGAAAAAAACCAACTAAATATGCCCCAGGAACAAGAATTCCTAGGCATAACTGTGATAGAATAAACCCATAGCAATCAACTTATAAGTTATGGGTCCTGTCTTTTGCTATAAATTTCTTCACTTTGATATCTCCTTATCATTTGATTTAGTTTGACATCTGTTTTGTCTATTATTGACAAGACCTTGGGCCAGGCAATAGAAATGCAAACAATCAAAAAGTCTCTCTTCCATTAAAGGGTGTGAGAGGCAGAAAATTCAAGATTATTACCAAAATTCAGTGCCACGAACATCCATATGAAGGATTCCCTGTGGTCATTTTGTTGTTGTCGTTCAGTTGGTTCAGTCATGTCTGACTCTTCATAACCCTATTGGGGGTTTTCTTAGCAAGATACTGGAGTGGTTTGCCTTCTCCAGCTCATTTTACAGATGAGGAAACTAAGGTAAAGAAGGTTAAGTGACTCATTCAGGGTCACACAGCTAGTAAGAGTCTGAGACTGGATTTCAACTCAATAACAGGCATCTTTCTGACTCTTGGGCCAACATTCTATCTACTGTACCACCTAACTGCCCTTGCGCCACTTAGCTAGTCATAATGGTGGAGTGTAGAGAGCCAATGGGAGATCAGGAGAACTGGTTTTAAATCCTGTCTCTGACACTCAGTAGCTGTGACTCTGAGCCAGTCATGTCTCCTCTCTGCAACTCATATCCATCATCTGTAAAATGAAGGGATTGGATTAGAGGCCAAGTAAGGCCCCTCACAGTTCTGATACTTTATTATTTTAATTCTCCAAGAGTTTACTTTGATTTGGTAAATAAGATCAAATTATAATTCTGCTTACTGATGTAATGACAGAATTAATCTGAGGAAATACCAGAAGTCATTCTCTGCTTTAAGATGTATAGTCAGTAGCTTCTAAAAATGAAACCTACATCTGTGACTGCCTCCTGAAGCATATGTAGAAAGGTTCTATCAAGTAACAAGAATTCATTCTCTGCAGAATCAAATCGAGTCTTCCTGACTAGTCATTTAAATCGTGATCTGGTAATAACTGACATTTACACAGCACTTTAAAGTATGCAAATCCCTTTGCATACATTATCTCACTTGAGCTTCACAACTACCTTGTGAGATATGCTTTACAAGGATTCATCCCCATTTTTTTTTTTTGGTGAGGCAATTGGGGTTAAGTGACTTGCCCAGGGTCACACAGCTAGTAAGTGTTAAGTGTCTGAGGCCGGATCTGAACTCAGGTCCTCCTGAATCCAGGGCCAATGCTCTAACCACTGTACCACCTAGCTGCCCCATCCCCATTTTTCAATGAAAAAACTAAGGTTCAGAGAAGTTCAAAGATTTGCCTCGAGCTACTCAGCCCATAGGTTTCAGAAGTAGAATTTGAACTTAAGTCTTCCATGACAATTTCCATTTCAAACCTATCCTGTCCTAAGCTCAAATGCAACCTTGAAGGTGGATCCCATCATTCCCCCATTGTCACCCAGGTTAATTATTTCCAGTGAGTTCCTTAGTGTACTGCACAGAATGCCATATACCACAGCAGACCCAGACAAGACCAGTAAGAGCTTCTGACCAAAGTAAACCATGAGAGAGAAGGATCCCAGAGCACCAACTCCAGTTCAAAGGACCTACTCACAATGTAAACAAAACTTTCTGATTCTTCTGCAGTTGGCTTTGCTCTCCCACCAATGGATTGCTTCACCCCTCCCCAGCATTGTTAAAACCAAATATTTCAACAATGACAGCTTTCCACCTCCCTCATTCCCCCTACATACCCAAGGGGCCTCCTTCAGGACTTCAAAGAGCCACAATTTTGTTGGTGTGGGGAGTCCTTCCACCAACAGATACCAAGAGAAACCCTTACTAAATCATCTTTAGGAATTTGTACAGCAAAAAGGGATGGAGGAATGTAAGCTTTTTGAGGGCAGGGACTGTTGCACTTCTTTCTTTGTATCCACAGTGCCTAGGACAATGCTCGGTGCATAGTAGGTCTTTAATAAGTGTTTATTGATGTATTGAGAAGCACTGTGGCACAGTGAAAAGAGAGGTAAAATTGGAGGACCTAGATTGGAATTCCAGTTTTACCACTTACAACTTGTGTGACCTTCAACAAGTCATTTGGCCTCATCTCTTTTTCTTCATCTGTAAAATGAAAATGGTTGATCAGACAGACTCTGAGGCCCCTTCCAGGTCTGAAGCTCTGGTCCTGACTGACAAATTCTGTCCTTGGAGCATTTGTCTGTCTACAAACACAAGAGAAAAAATAATGTATGAATGATTGGAAAGATAGTTACTAAGCATTTATTAGATGCCAGGCAGGATACAAATCACTGGGGATACACGAATAAAAGAGACACATTCCCTGTCTTCAAGGGGTTTATGTTCTAGTAGAACAAGGAAAGACAAATAAGGTAGCAAAGGAAGGGGAGAGAGATGGAGAGGTGGAAGAGAGTGTGTGCACACCCACTATGCATTATGATTTAGAGATAGCCAGGAAGTGAAAATGGCGGGTTGAGGATCAGGAAGTTGAGATGACAAGTCACCAGTAAGAGCCCAGGGTGCCAAGGGCAGGGGTCTGAGTTCTGAGGGGGTGACTCAGGAGACTAAACAAGCAGTGAATCACTGGGGCCTGTCCTTTCATTCATTCTCTGTCTCTGTCTCTGTCTCTGCTCTGTCTCTGTCTCTCTCTCTGTCTCTCTGTCTCTCTGTCTCTGTCTCTCTATCTCTCTCTCTCCTCCATTACTCTTTCTTCAAGTCTCTCTCTCTCCTCTCATTTCCTCTCTTTTCTCTCTCCTCTACTTGTCTCTCTCTGTCCCTTTCTCTCTCACATTTTATCTCTCTCTGTCTCTGGTTCTCTTTATCCCCCTTTCCTTTCCTGTCTCTCTGTCTTGTCTCTGTCTCTCTCCATCTCTCTCTGTCCCTCTCCTCCCCATTTCCCTTCTTCTCTCTCTCCATATCTTTTCTTTATCTCTGTCTCTCCTTCTTTCACCTTCACTCTTTTCTCTCTATCATTGTCTCTTCCTTTCCTCTCTCTTATCACTTTCTCTTTTCTCTCTCCTTTTTTGTGTCTTTATGTTTCTGTATCTATCTCTATTCTTCTTTCACTGTCTCTCTTCTTCTTTCTATCTTGTTTCTGTCTCTCTATTTCTCTGTCCCTCTCCTTCTCCCCCTCCCTTTCTCCCTCCATCTCTCTCTTCCTGTCAAATTATATGCTTCCCTTTCTCCCTTCTTCTCTCTCCTCCTATCCCCCCAGTAACATGCTATACAGGCAATAAAAATCCTTTGATATGTTTCCCTTTCTCATTTCTTTCTCACAATAACTGTTATCTAGCAGGGACAAGACATATTCCTCCCCATTTCACAGATGAGGAAACTAGAGAGACTTGCTTCCAGTCTCACATGTAGGAAGTAAGAGAGATATGACTCTTCTGTCTTTCTACTAAATGGCCCCATTGTGTGTAGCTGTATGTAATGTAACATGTATGTAGATATATTTATGTCTTATAACTGACAGCAATCAATCCTTGGGCATATGTTAAATGACTGTGTGTCTAGCACTGTGCTAGATGGTGTGAGATAGACAACAGTCATATAAAAGATAGTCCCTGCCCTTGGGGAGCTTATAGTCTGTGGAGAGACAAAACTGGTATACTTATAACAGACAAGGAAAATTCAATACAGCATTAAGTTAGTAATAATACTAACAATAACAACATCTTATTTTACAGATGAGAAAGCTGGGGCTCAGAGATCATGAGTGATTTACCCAAGGTCACACAAGTAGTCACACATTTCTATAATGCTATCATTTTTACAAAGTATTATATATATCCTCTCATTTGAGATCACTAAGTTGCAATGGTTTTTTTCCCTTCTTTTCAACTATTATAGAATATATCAACTGTGGCACTCCTTCAGCATTAGTGTTGGTATTCATCTTCTCATATGTATATCTTCTTCCCCCAACCCCACTGAGCATAGGGACAATGTCGCACTTTTCTTTAGCCCCATTGCCTAGGATCCTATATATTCAATGAATGCTCGTTAGTTACCATCTATTTCTTCTTCTGTGTATGTGTTCTAAGCTACCAGTAGAACGGAAGCTCTCTGTGAACAGGACCTGTGTTATTTTTGTCTCTGTGTTCTCAGCACCTAGCAAAGTGCCTGGCATGTAGTAGGCACTTGATAAATATTTATTTGTCAAGTTACTGAGCTGAACAAATTGCTAAGTTGGGCAATGCAGCTGACCAGGGCTGTAGGAATTCAAAGAAATGTCCCCTCAACAAATATTTACTGATGATAGTGCAGATCTATGCAACTAAAGAAGACTGATCTCAATCAAAAACAATCATTTATTACTTAACTATCTGTGTGATCCTAGGCAAGTCACTTAACCCTGTTTGCCTCAGTTTCCTTGTCTGTAAAATGAGCCAGAGAAGGAAATGGCAAACCACTCCAGTATTTTTTGCCAAGAAAACCCCAAAAAGGTATAACAAAGAGTTAGGCACAACTGAAAAATGACTAAACAACAACAACAAGCATTTATTATTTGTTAACTATGTGTCTGACACAGTGCTAAGAGCTGGTGATACAAATACAAGCAAAAGGATAGCCCTTGCCCTCAGGAAGCTTACATTTTTTTTTTTGGTGAGGCAATCAGGGTTAAATGACACAGCTAGTACATGTCAAGTGTCTGGATTAGAACTTAGCTCCTCCTGACTCCAGGGCTAATGTTCTATGTACTGTGCCACCTAGCTGTCATAGGGAGCTTACATTCTAATAGGAGATAACACATACTAGGGAGTTGAAAAGGGGTGAGGAGGCCTATCTCGTGATCCAGAGAATGCAAGTGTCTGGGAAAAACTCATTGATGGGAGAAGGGAGCCACTGAGGCAGAGGAAGAAGTCAAGGAAAGCAAATATACCTTTATCATGACCATTTATTTATGGTCCCAAAACCCATTTGTAGGAGACTCCTCATTGGTGGAGACCAATGCCCTGTCACTACATGAAAGGTGGGGTAGGAAAGAAGAGAGGAGTGTTTCATTCTCTTCACTTTCTTTGAGTCTCTTAAGTCACTTGGACTCTTTTGGCATCCAGCTTCAAGAGAGAAGATGAATGATGTCAACCCCACTTCAGGTTACCAAAGGTAAAACAAGATTCTGGAAAGAATCTGACATGAGAGTAGCCAGCATCATGTCCCTCAACTTGCTATACTAGACATTTCAAGAAATTTCCCCTAAAGTGAGATCTTGGACTCACTCTTGGTTGAGCTGAGTTCCTTTACTCCTAGTAGATCTCCTTTATTCTGTGTTGTCTGAAATATATTTCCCTATGAATACTTCCTCTGATTTCTGTTTTGCTATCAATTTGGATAGATGGGTTGACCACTGCTTACTATATGGAACTACTATGCCATGAAACTGGTATTTGGTGTGAAGGGGGTCAAGTCTAGAATATAAAGTTTGGATCCTCCTTTCCCCATTCATAAGCAGAAAGCAGAAGTTTAGCTTGAACCTAAAAACCACACCCCCTAGAGCAGGGCTTCTTAACCTTTTTCTACTTGCGACCCCTTTTTGCCCAAGAAATTTTTACATGACCCTGAGTGTATATATGTGTATGTGTATATGTATATGTGTGTATGTATGTGTGTGTGTATATATATATGTATATATATGTATGTATGTGTGTGTGTGTGTGTATGTGTAT
The DNA here is from genome assembly GCF_019393635.1 of Dromiciops gliroides. Lineage (NCBI taxonomy): Eukaryota > Metazoa > Chordata > Mammalia > Microbiotheria > Microbiotheriidae > Dromiciops > Dromiciops gliroides. Next base: position 660,289,714 of record NC_057862.1, on the reverse strand, counting down.
AATAGGTATACATAACCTTTTACTGTTGCCAAATTTTTCATGGCCCCCACATTCAGTTACATAACCCCATATGGGATCATGACCCACAGTTTAAGAAACTGGACCCTAGACTAATAACATTTAAGGGAGTAGATATATCTCATTTTAGCCTGGGGATTCCTCTCTGAGGAGAACAGAGTGGTGCTCTCCTGCTTCCCCTCCTGGCAAGGAATAAAGTCTTCTCTGGAGAAGGGTGGGGGGAGAAGAGGTTAGATTATGTCTATTCTGCCTCCCTTCAGGCCACACGATAACACTCTCATGCTATATGTGGAGAACGGCCCTGTTACATAAGACAGGGGAAAAGGGGTTAGATGAGGGGAGAGTTATTCCCCCTGAGCTTGTAGTTCTCAAACCTGAAGTCCATGAATTTGTGTTTTTGAAAAATACTTTGACAATTATTTCAATATAATTAGCTTCCTTTGAGATTCTATGTATTTTATTTTATGCATTTAAAAACATGACTCTGAGAAAGGAATCCTGTACCAGACTGCCCCAAAGGATCCATATACAAACAAGCTTAAGGACTCCTTTTCTAGCCTCAGGAAGACCATAATCCCTTCAGTAACTGAATCATAAAATCAGAGATTTAGAACTGAACAGGACCTTATGGGCCTTCAAATCCAGCCCCCCTCATTTTATAGGTGAGGAAAGTAAGGCCTGGAGCTTGAATGATTTGTCCAAGATTATAGGATCATAAATCGGAAAGGACCTCGGAGGCCATGTGACCCAACCCCCTCATTTAACAGATGAAAAAGCTGGGGCTCAGAGATCATGAGTGACTTACCCAAGATCACACAAGCAGCAAATGACAAAAGCAGAAACTGAAGCCAGGTCTTCCAGTGCCCTTCTTGCTGCATCATGATGCTTCTCAATTCTGTGATACCTGCCACAAATGTCCCCCTCTCCAACTCAATTGTGCTAGGTCTCTCTAAAATGGCTTTGAAAGTAAGTGCCCCAGAGACAGCTAGGTGGCACAGTGGATAAAGCACCGGCCTTGGATTCAGGAGGACCTGAGTTCAAATTCAGCCTCAGACACTTGACACTTACTAGCTGTGTGACCCTGGGCAAGTCACTTAACCTTCATTGCCCCACAAAAAGAAAAAGTAAGTGCCCCACTGCTAGCCTCTGCCCTGGGGTCCCTTTTCTCATTCTCCAAGTCAACCATTTGGGTCCATTTCACAAGGGGTTTAGTAAAGGAACTCAAGGTCAGACAGAAGCTTGCTCCACAGCCTTCATTCCTCCTATCCATCCAGATTTTGTCTATCTGGGCAGATTTTGAGAAACACTCTGAGTCATCTTGTTGTCACTGCTGATCTCAAGCTCTCATACTAATTCTTTATGATTAAGCTCTAACTTTCTCTCAAGAATTTCCCTTGAGGATGGCTAGGTGGCACAGTGGATAAAGCACTGGTCCTGGATTCAGGAGTACCTGAGTTCAAATCCAGCCTCAGACACTTGACACTTACCAGCTGTGTGACCCTGGGCAAGTCACTTAACCCCCATTGCCCCGTAAAACTAACTAAATAAATAAATACATACATACATACATACATACATACATACATACATAAATACATAAATAAATGAATGAATGAATGAATAGAATTTCCCTTGACTTGAGAAGATTGAAAATGTCTTCCCAATAAATTCTCATAGCAGGTACTCATGCAGGTCTCTGACTTCCTTCTTTTCCAACACTATTTGTGTCTTTAGGGTAAAGAAGGTGACATGCAATAGAAAACTCAGACTCAAGAAACCTAGGTTCAAATCCTGGCTACTGTACTTAGTAGTTATGCAAGCATGGGTTATAGAAACAGAGGTTGTTCTAATGAGTACTTCATATAATATAGCCATCTACTCACAAATTTAAAGTTAGAGTATAAAAGTTAGTTAGAGTATGAAAGTAAAGTTAGAGGAAATAAATGGGATCCAGGGCATAGGATTAGTTAGCAAAGGCAAGGATGGAGGAACAGTTGAATTGGAGGAGAACTAAGAGAAAGCAGTTATGGAAGCCAAGCGAAGGCAGAAGAGAGAGTAGTCACCAGTTTCCAAAGCTTCAGGGGCTCAGGATAGGTGAAGACTGAGAAAGGGTCATCAGAGTTACCAACCAAAAGATCATTGGTTGGAATTGATTCATTTTAAAATGTAAATAGTTTCTAAGCAAGTTTAATTGTATCAGTGTTTAATGTTACATCTCTAATAAAACAGTTCCTTTTTTTAATGAAAGATCATTGGTGATAACTACAGTAATGTAAGTAGAAAGAACACTGAGTTAGCTAAATGCTGTCTTGGCCTCATAGAATAAATGATGAAACATTTCCCTCCATCATAGCAGAGGGGGAAGACTGCTGGATTTAGAGACAGAAGATATGGGACCATATGTAACCTATATCAGAACACTTTCTGTCTTGGGGAGAGGAGAGGGAAGGGAGAGAGGGAGAAAAATTTGAAACTAAAAATCCTATGAAAATGAATGTTGAAAACTATCTTTACATGTAACTGGAAAATAATGAAATACTTTTATGATGAAAAAAAAAGATATGGGACCAAATCTTGGTTCTGTGGTCACTTGGGTGAGAGGACACAGCCTCCCTAGGGCTCAGTTTGGGGGGAGGGAGGTAGACTAGATCAGTGGTGTCAAACTGAGATAGAAACAAGAGTCACTACATTGTACATAAGGATCTCTGCAGGCTGCATATTAACTTAGAAAACTACATGTTGATATTATCTGTGTCCTATTGCAATTGGACTTCTTTTGTTAACTATTTCCCAATTTCATTTTAATCTGATTTGGGTGGTGCTAGGGAGTGTATGTTTGGGCCCTCTGGTCTAGATGACTTCTAAATTCCTATTCAAATTGTAATTTATGTTTTATTTGGTAGCGATGAGGAGGACTGTGTATACACAATGTTGCACATATTGCTAGTTATGTATCATTTGGTTTTGTTTAACTGGTTTTTAACAAAAGAAGGAGGGGAGAGGGTGCTATGTCCAGAAGTAACTATGGTAGAAATACAAAAGGCATCATTAAATCTCGTTTTGAAAGGAAAAGTTTCTGTAGTGTTACTGGCTCACAAGCCAAATTGGGAGTGGCTAATGAGTGACTGGCTCTGGATGACAGCTGTCGGGAAAATTTCTAAGTCCGACAGAGGAATAGAAACAACAAAGTCTACAAGTTGAAGCAGATAGGTTTATTGAGAGAGGGCCAGTTCCACAATAAAGCCGGTCAATCAGGGGTTGGACCTGAAAGATCTAGAGTTACAAAATAAACAGGTTTTTATACCCCTTCAGAGCTTAAATGAGTATATACCATACTAATTAAAAGTATCTAAAATTAAATCATATTCTTAGGAAATATTGAGACTGCCCACGTGACGAATGTCAGCATTTTCCAATACTCTTATCAGTCTTCTTGTGACAACAGGGTCATAATTCTGCTGCATGACCCCTTCTAGTCAAGCATATCACTAATGAGCTTCATGACCCCCTTGATTCAAGCATAGCACTCGTGGTTTCTAAAATATAGTATTGCTGACTATTGTATCTTCTGATATTACTTAATGCTTGACATTAGAAAGTATCATCTGACATTATTAATTAGAAAGAAAAGAAACTTAATCTACTAATACAATTAAAATAAGATATCTAAATATAATAAATCACAATTTTTAGTTAATATGCTGATTATTATCATAATTAAATCACTTATAACTATATTAAATCTCTTATAACTAAGGGGTGGGGAAAATCTCACTCACACAGCTAAAAGTACATGATTATTTCCAAAAGTTTAGTACTGAAAAGGACATTCAGTTTGTGCATGGCTATATTGATGTCCCAATTGGAGCTGGGGTTTTCCAGACATAGCTAAGAGGGAAAAGTAGGGAATGGGAACCCCATAAATTATGTCAGCCAAGTCAGACTGGGATTAGGCACTAGTTAAGATTGGGATCAGAAATTCTGCACTCATTCTATCAATCAATCAACAAGTGCTTATTTTGTTCCAGCATTGTGCTTTGTGAATGAAAGAGAGAGTAGTCTGAGTAGATTACAAGGTAGATGAAAGCTTTTAAGTACAGGGGAAAACAGAGCATATTTGTAGATAGAGGCCACTAAGTGGTAATCCTTTCACATATGTTATCTCATTGGATCCTCACAACAGCCCTGAGAGCTCAGCCCCATGATTATTCTTGGCCCCATTTAACAGATGAGGCAACTTTCTATTCCTAATGCTTAATATAGTCCAGCGCAAAGGTAGTGTTTATTAAATGTGTGTTGGAAGTTGTGTTATATGAATGTAATGTAATACTAGTGTGCTGTAAGAAATGATGAGCAGGGGGGCAGCTAGGTGGCACAGTGGATAAAGCACCAGCCCTGGATTCAGGAGGACCTGAGTTCAAATTTGGCCTCAAACACTTGACACTTACTAGCTGTGTGACCCTGGGCAAGTCACTTAACCCTCATTGCCCTGGAGGAAAAAAAGAAATGATGAGCAGGTAGATTTCAGAAAAACCTGAAAAGACTTAAGTGTTCTGATGCTAAGTGAAATGAGCAGAACCAGGAGAATATTGTACATAGTAACAGCAACATTGCGTGATGATCAACTGTGATAGACTTGACTCTTCTCAGCAATACAATGATCTAAGCCAATTCCAAAGGACGCATGATAGAAAATGCTCTCCACATCCAGAGAAAAGAACTGTGGATTCTGAATGCAGACTAAACCATATTGTTTCTACTTTTGTTTTTGTTTTTTGAGGGGTTTTTTCTTTTGTTCTGACTAATGAAGAAATATGTGAGTATACATATACAACTTATATCATATTGCTTTCTCTCTTGGGGAGGGGGGAGGGCAGGGAGGGAGGGGAAAAACTGGTACTCAAAATCTTATTAAAAACAAGTGTTGAAAACTATCTTTACATGTAACTGGAAAATAATAAAATACTTTTATCATGAAAAAATTTGTGTTGGACATTGTACATAGTAAAAGCAACACTGCGTGATGATCAGCTGTCATAGACTTAGTTCTTCTCAGCAGTACAAAGATGCAAGTCAAATCCAAAGGACTTATGATGGAAAATGCTCTCTACATCCAGAAAAAAAGAACTGTGGAATCTGAATGCAGATTGTACCATACTGTTTCTACTTTTGTTTTTGTTTCTGTTTTTTCTTTTTTAAGGTTTTTCCCTTTTGTTCTGATTCTTCTTCTACAACATAACTAATGCAGAAATACGTTGAATGTGATTGTACATATATAACCTATATCAGATTGCTTTCTGTCTTGGGGAGGGGGAAGAGCAGGGAGGGAGGGAGAAAATTGGAATTCAAAATCCTATAAAAACAAGTATTGAAAACCATCTTTACATGTAACTGGAAAATAATAAAACACTTTTAAGATAAGAAAGAAAGAAAGAAAGAAAGAAAGAAAGAAAGAAAGAAAGAAAGAAAGAAAGAAAGAAAGAAAGAAAGAAAGAAAGAAAGAAAGAAAGAAATGTCTGTTGCAGTGAAATAAATCTCAAATCAGCACCCTGAATTCTGTAGAACACGTTTCTGAGCCAGAAGAAAAGTACGTGACCTCAAGATAATGGAAGGGAGCCACTGACAAGTCTGAGCAAAAACATCCCCTGCCCGTTGGTCCAACAGTGGTGTGGCTCAGGTGCGTGCCCTATCATGGCTCAGGCAGCTGGGCATTTTATCGTCTGATCAAGGGTTGTGGCACCCCCTTGACCTTTCCCTTGCAATTGCTTGGAAGAAACCAATTAAAAAGAACAGAACTCCCTTAATTCAGTTGCCGCCTAAACCAAATCCTATTCTGAACTAATACTCAGAGCAGAACCTTGCAAATCGAGTTTAGATAGCACCAGTGGTGATATCTTACAAGTATTTACCTCCAATAATGTCCTCCTTCAATGCCTCAGTATTTTGTGGGGATAACAACAGCAACAACAACGAAGCTAGAATTTATATAGCACTTTAAGCAAAGCGTTTTACAAATATCTTCTTCTTAGCCTAACAAGAGCCCTGGAAGTTAGGTTCTATTATTTCCCCCATTTTACATATGAGGAAACTGAGGCAGTCAGCTGTTGAGTGACTCACCCAGGATCTCATAACTAGTAAAGACCTGAGGCCAAATTAAAACTTAGGACTTCCTGATCCCAGGTTCACTGCTCAAACCACTGCAGCACTCAGCTGCCTCAAAAAAGGAGCCAAAGAAATATAAAATAATAGTCTCTGAGGTCTATTCCAGTGGTGGATGTATCACCTATGTAATTTCAGAGGGAGGGAGCATTAACAATTGCAAGAATCAAGAAGGGCCTCTTGGAGGTGTTATCATTTGAGTTGAGGCTTAAAGACCGTTAGGAGCTCCAAGAGGCAGAGATGGGAAAGGAGAACATTCCAAGCATGGGTGGCGGTGGCGGGGGTGGGGGGGAGGGACAGGATGTGTCATTGAAGCACTTCTTCTGTGGGCCCAGTGAAAGGTTGTGTGAATGTTGTCCCAGAATCCATCTAACTAAACTGCAGAATACAGAACCCATTTAATTCACCACCTGCTGAACCACAGGGGAGATGACTTTCAAAGGCCACAGCAACTCTCAGAGACCTCCTAAATCATAGAAAAAAGCATCCATGTTGGGAGTGACTACTTTGATGAACTTCCCTGGACCTTGAGGTCTGAAAGAAGAAAGATGCAGTAAAGGCCATTTGGCAGGAAGCACCTTGAGGCAGAAGAAAGGGGAGAAAAAGACCCTGACTCAAATTAGAATGCCACCAGATATCTTTATAATAACCAAACTTAGAGAAGAGCTGGGAAAATGTGCTCTCCTTCCCTCTTTTATTTTGGGGGGGGGAGGCAATTAGGGTTAAGTGACTTACCCAGGGTCATACAGCTAGTAAGTGTCAAGTGTCTGAGGCCAGATTTGAACTCAGGTCCTCCTGAATCCAGGGCCGGTGCTTTATCCACTGTGCCACCCAGCTGCCTCTCCTTCCCTCTTTACAGAAATGACTCTAGGTGTGGAATATTGCATGCACTGTTAGAATCAGTTGCTATATTACTTGGTTTCCTGAACTGTTTTTTCTCTTCCTTTTTTATTCTTTATTACAAGGAGTGCCTCCCTGAGTAGGGGAGGATATAATGAGAAATAGCAATATACAGGCAAAAGATATCAACAATTTTTTAAAAAAGAATGGAGCCAGAATTATCCCCATCTTCATGATCTGCTTCCAGCCTAGGCAAGATTTTCCCACTCATGACTTGGGTGTTAATTACTGTTTTATATTCTGGGTTTAATTTTGAGTTGAAAAGATGCTGTTCCAAATGCTGTTTCCCATGAGTAATGATCAGATCCCTGGTGTTTGGGGAGTCACGAGAAGGAAAGGCACGATTTCATCATGAAACAGATACCAGACTAGAAGACATTTGGATTTTGACCTTAAGTCCTTGTATGACCAAGTCACCTTACCTTTGTGAGCCTTGGAAGATCTATAAGTAAAATAAGGTGGTTGCATTCTACAATCTCTTCAGTCCTCTCCAATTCTAGAAGTGCTATATAATTAGGAATTTTGCCATTATTAATAGGATAGAAATGACATACCTAGATAATCGTTAGTAAGTCCTTTATATTGAGTCAAGATCTGCCCCTCTATACCTATACTGCCTTTCGCTGCTTGGTTCTTGGTCTCCAGGGAGATGCTTTTGGCATAAGTGTTCGGAGTTTCAAACCATGGTGAGAAACAATGTCATTATCCACTAGCCACAAACTCCTACTCAGAAACCCAGGGAAATAGCTCATGTCTGGGAAGTAGCACCATCTTCTAACCCAAGGCTGCTGCTGGCAAGAATCCTTCAAAGCTGCAGAGGGAGGGGATAGTCATTTCCAAAGGAGTAGCAAGAAATTCTCATTGGTGGGCTTTGCAAACCTCATGAAGTAGGTGGGGCATCTCCCATCTATGCAGAGAGTCTACCACTTTACTGCCACCTCATTGTCAGGCTCCTCAGGGGAGAAAAAGACCTCAGACCACATATGTGCTGGTGCCTCCAGCCTTTCATCTCCTGCTGGGTACAGAGTGCCTCCTGAGGAAAGGGTGCTAAGAGCTGGATTTCTTCCATTTGCCCCAAAGCAACTACTTCCATCTGTACTAGAGTAAGATAATTGCCAGATCGTTCTCACAGCTGGGATGTGGAGAACCTCTGGTGCAAAAAATAATCCTCCCTTAGACTTCAGGCCTCATATATCCTGCTGTGCCTGTCCTTTAAGGGTAGAGGAGTGGGGCCCTCCACTCAATGATAAATATTCCCATACCTGGCCATAATTTTCACATCCCAGGGACTAAGAATTCCTGTAGATCATCATCTAAACCCCATTGCACACCCCGTACCATCTGATTCTTCATTCCCATCCCCCTCAACCCTCCCACTCCAAAGCTTCACATAAACTCCACCCAGCCCTTTCACTGTGCCCTCTGAAATGCCTGCCTGTTCCACAGGCAACAAACTTCCCTTCAACTTAAATCTTTTCCTCTCCCTTTTCATCCATCTCCTAGCTCCTACTGAAATCTTGCTACCTCTTTTGACTCAGCATCCATGGTCACCCCTTTCCATTATTGGCTACACCTTCACTTATTCTCCTTGGCTCACTAGTCAAAGCAAGGAAGTTGCTTCCCATTGCCATTTCCAGCTTCTCTCCTTCCCTCCATGTTTGTGCTATTCAGAGCTACCACTTGATCCAAATCATGGTAGCTGTTGTCTATAGACAGCTCCCCCCAACTCCTTCCTCAATGAGTTTAATACCTAGCTCCAAGTTGTTCTCTCCTCCCCATTTCCTGCCCTCATAATGGGGGTTTCAACAGACATATTGATTCTTGCTCAGATACTCTAACCACTCAGTTCCTCAACCTACTTACCTCCCATGAATGATTTCTCCACCCAACCTCAGCCACATACAAAGATGGCCAGACCCTTGATCTTGCCATCACCCATAAATGAACCACCTTCATGTTCAAGAATTCTGAAATCCACTTTTCCAACCATATTCTTATTGGCTTCTCAGGGCTCCCTCTGCTTCCCTTACAAAATCCTACTCTTGACCCACATCATGACCTTTAATCTCTTGTTCCCTCAGATCTCTCCCAGGCCTATCTCCCCTACACTAGCCCACTTTCTCCTTGTCTCTTCATGTTGACTCTTTGGTGAACCAAATCAACTCTACAATACCCTCCTCTCTTGAATCCTTGCCCCCTCATTATATCACCAGTTACTCCAAGTCAAGTCTCAGCTTTGGATTACTCCTACTGTTCACCATCTTCACTCCTATACATGTGCTGCTAAGTGAAGGTGGAAAGAATCATGCAACCATTATAAGTGGGTTCACTTAGACTTGAACCTTTTATGCCTCACTATTTTCCTGTATTTCTTCTTCCCTTTGTAACTAAACTCCTCTAAAAGGTCATCTACAATAGGTGCCTCCAATTTCTCTCTTCTCACTTTCTTTTTAACTCCTTACAATCTCACTTCCAACCTTATCATTCCACCAACACCTCTCTCCAAAGTAACCAATGATCTCTTAGTTGCCAAATCCCATGGCTTTTTCTCAGTCCTCATTTTCCTTGACCTAGCTGATTATTCTCCTCCTTGATACTCTATTCTCATTAGATTTTCTGGATACCATTCTCTTCTGGTTCTCCCCCTACCCATCTGATTGCTCTTTCACTGTCTCCTTTGCTGGATCCTCATCCAGATTATACCCTGTAACCACATGTGACCCTTGGGGTCCTGTCCTGGGTTCTCTTTTCTTCTCTCTCTATATGACTTCACTTAGCGATCTCATCAGTTCCCAGGGATTTAATTCCATCTCCAGACATTTCAAACTAGATATCCAGTGGACATCTTAAATTCAATATGTCCAAAATGGAACTCATTATCTTTCCTCTTATAACCTTCCCTCCTACTACCCTCACTATTACTGTAGAGGGAAAGACCATTCTCCCAGTCCTCCAGCCACAATCTAGGAGTCGTCTAGATTCCTCACACTCTCTCACCCTTCATGTCCAAGCTGTTGCCAAAGCTTGTCGATTTCACCTTTGCATCATCTCTCTAATGCCCCCTTCTCTCTTCTGATACTGCCACCACAGTGGTACAGGACCTCACCACTTGACTTTTTTTTTCTTTCTTTCTTTTTTGGTGAGGCAATTGGGGTTAAGTGACTTGCCTAGGGTCACACAGCTAGTAAGTGTCAAGTGTCTGAGGCCGGATTTGAACTCAGGTCCTCCTGACTCCAGGGCCCATGCTCTATCCACTGTGCCACCTAGCTGCCCTCGCTACTTGACTTTTTTGCAATAGCCTGAGGATGGGTCTGCCTGCCTCAAGTCTCACCCCACATAGTCCATCCTCTATTAAACTGCTAAGGTTATTTTTGCCTAAAGCACCCCCAACTCAAACACTCCAATGGCTCCCTATAATCTTCAGAATCAAATACAAAATGCTTTGTTTGGCATTCAGAGCCCCACACACACCCTTTTCAGTGTCCTTATACCTTACTCCCTGAAACACTCTTCAGCTCAGTGACCCCGGCCTCCTAGCTCTTCCATGAACAAGACCCTCCATATCTTGGTCCCAGTCATTTTCCCTAGCTGTCCCCCATGCCTAAAACGCTCTCCATCCTCTACACTGACTTCTGACCTCCCCACCTTCCTTTAAGTCTTAACTAAAATCTTTCTTTCTCAAGGAAGTCTTCCCCAACCCCAACTCGTTCCAATGTCTTTCTCTGTTTATAATTTCCTATTTATCCTGTACGTGCCTTGGGTTTTTTTGTTTGTTTGTTTTTACAGGGCAATGAAGGTTAAGTGACTTGCCCAGGGTCACACAGCTAGTCAGTGTCAAGTGTCTGAGGTCACATTTGAACTCAGGTCCTCCTGAATTCAGGGCCGGTGCTCCATCCACTGCACCACCTAGCTGCCCCCATGTGCCTTGTTTTCTATATATTTGCTTGCAGGCTGTCTCCCTCCTTACACTGTAAGCTTCTTGAAGGCAGGGACTATCTTTTGCCTCTTCTTATATCCCCAACACTTAGTACAGTGCCTGGCACACAGTAGATGCTGAATAAGTGTTTATTGGTTGATTCATTGATTGTTCGATTTTAACCAACATGATGATGTGCTTTTTTGCTGAAGTCTCATTGAATTCCAACTGTGTGTCCAAGTACTTTAACATGGTTGTACCTTTTAACCATCTCAACTTTATACTGAGTGAGAGTTGGCAGGGTGAGGCAGAAATGGGAAGGATTTCTCATGTTCTTCCCAGTAGGGAGGATTTAGGTAGGGATTCCCCATGCCATACACAGCTGGGAGGATGTGAGTAAGGATTTCCTACTCCTGGGGCATCTGGTGACTCACAAAGACTTTCTCTGGGCCTGGGTTAAGTTGTTTCATAGACCATAAAGTATCTACTGGCAGGGGCCTGGAGATGGGGGGAGGGGGAGCAGCAGGGCCTTGCGAGCACCTGAATCAATGAAAACCCTGTCTTACAAGTGAAAGGTCAGGATAACAGCAGACACTCAGGTCAATCTCCTGGAGAGTCCAATAGCTCTGCATTACCATCATCACCACAAACATTTTTGAGAGAATTTCCCTCTGAATTCCTACACCCCTGGTCATCCATACTACACAATTTAGCACTTTGTTTAGTTCAGCCATTCAATAAACAAGCACTTATTAAGCACTGACCATGTGCCAGGCACTGTGCTGTGTGATGTTTAAAATCTAAATGTGTGGTTGCCTTAAATTAGAAGCGTTAGCATCAGTCTTTGGGCAGTAAGCATTTATTAAAGCACGCCAGGTATTAGTAAAAAGGAAAACACATGGAGTTCAGAAAGTTAAGAAAAGCCTATCTAGCCTAGAGTTCCAATCTGGTCTGGTCTGGTCTGGCTCTTCCTCAAGTCCTCTTCCACAAGCCTGCTTCAACCACGTACTGCACAGCAAACTGAGTGTGGAAGCTTTTTATAGGTCTGGAGCATAGGCAGTCCTTACACACTGCTTCAAACTGATTGGCTAGCATCATCCAAATCCATTGGTTCACTGGACTTGAAGGTGGTCTCCAGTTGAGTTCAAAGTCCTTAGCTTCTGAGAACAAAACCTTCTTAAGGGCCACCAGGTGTAGTTATAATCTAATTAACTTGAAGTAGGCTAATCAGAAGTCAATCACTCTCACTTAATTCAATCAGTTTAGATTAATCTCCAGGGGGGCCTTTGAGTATCTCCTAAATCCCATTATTTTATCACAGCTGGGCAATGGGAATATAAAGACAAAAGTGAAACAGTCCCTGCCCTCAGGGAGCTTACAATCTAATGGAGGCAACCTGTGCACAGATAATTAGAATATATGTGTGTATACATATACATGTATATATATATATATATGTGGTATATGTGTGTATACATACATACATACATACATATATTTATGTATGGCATGTTTGCATATATGTGTATGTATGTGTGTGCCTGGTCTGTTATGCTCTTGTATGCCCATCCAAAGTCTATTCAACCAAGAATGACTCACATCCAATTATCAGTCCATTGTCTTACAGGCCAAGGCACAGGAGGGTAGAGAGGGCAATCTTTAGATTGTGATTTAGAAAAGAAATCTCTGAAGGTCAGAATTGGGAGTCTTTGGAATAGTGTCCTCCACAGTTAAAAGGGAAAGAAAGTTGGGACAAGGTACTCTATAAACTATGTCAGCTAAGCACACCTGGGACTAGACTATAGTTAAAATTGGAATCATAGTGACAGATAGATGATGCAGTTGATAGAGTACCGGCCCTGGATTCAGGAGGACCTGAGTTCAAATCCAACCTCAGACACTTAACAATTACTAGCTGTGTGACCCTGGGCAAGTCACTTAACCACAATTGCCTTACCAAAAAAAAATTGGAATCAGAAATCTGTGCTTATCAATGACCACTGTCATCTGAATGTTGATCCCTAAGTTCCCACCTCTGCTGGTGGTATCCCAGAGCCACAATTCAGTCTGACCCTTGAATCTGCCATATTCTTTGTTGGCAACCATCTGCCCTGCCATTGTTTCAGTGACCTGAGGACCTTGCCATCCACCCTGCTACTTTCCCCACCAAAACTTCAATATTACCTGGACTTTCCATTTGTCATTTGGAAAACATGACCATGATCTCTTCTTTACTGGCTATCTCCCCAAATTAGAATGTAAGCTCCTTGAGCACAGGGACTGTCTTGATAGTTTCTTGGGATCCCCAGTTCTTGGCACAATGTTTGGCACATGGTATACACTTAATAAATACTTTTACATTCCATCTTCTCCTCCTCCCAGTTTCATAATTAAAATTCCTTTTGGAAAAAATCACAACCTTGTCTCCACTGACCTAAAAGGACAAACAAAGGTGTTTTCCCCCACACCTCATATCCATACTACCTGTATGATCTTGTAAATGAGTCATTGAAAGTCCTTGGGCATCAGTTCCTTCATCTGTAAAAATAAGAAGATTAGAAAAAAGGGTTTCTTGGGTTCCTTCCTGTTCTAAATCTAATGTGATCCTCACTGGCCCCTTTTCTGAGCCCCAGAGATTCCTGTTGTGACTTTTCAGGGGTGCATTGGCAAATGTTTAACAACCAGTTCTGGGGATGGGCAGAAAGAAAAAACTTTGTAGGACACACTTTTAAGTTTAATATGCATTATTAATATTGATTATTAATATATATTTATTTTCTTAATTCTAAATAAACAACAAAATAATAAATCAAACCTTGATTTATAGTTTGCCATTTCGAAGGTATAAACACTCACATGGAAAATTTAACAATCCCCTCTCACAGGCCTGTTCAAGCTATATCCAGCATATCCCTGCTTTAGGTCAAACTTACAACTATCTACTTGACCCTTTCCTAAAAGTTTATTTGGCTCTAATTCTTTCCACATTCTGGTTATCTTCCTGGAAGATAGGCTCAGAGTTCTCCCTTATCATTTATCTGACTTTACTGTCCTAACTTGGGCAGGTATATGGCACAGTGCTCCTACAGAGCACTGACCCTGGAGTTGGGAGGACATGAATTCAACTCTGCCCTCAAACACTTACTAGCTATGTGACCCTGACTAAGTCACTTAACCTCAATTGTCTCAAACATCTGGGACCATCTCCAGATGTCCTGATTTATATCTTGCCACTGGATCTAGATGGCTGTGGAGGACAGAGTGAGGTCGATGATTTTGTATAGCCCTCCCTTACTTAAAAAAATTCAATTCACTGCAAGTAGTGACATCACCCCAATGTCATTGTCCTCTTTGAGAACAAAGGACAAACAACAACAACGACTGCCCTAACTGGATTTTCCAAAGCTGTATCACTAATCAGTGCATGTAGTTGACTCAGCTTCCTGAAAGTAATGGGAAGAATGCTGGCTCTAGCAGCATGGTATCTGGGTTCAAATCTTGACTCTGCCACTTACCATCTGTGTAACCTTTAGCTAGTCTTTTATCTTTTCTGAGGCTGTTTCCTGAGCTGCTTAAACTAGATGACCTCTAATATCTGTTCCAGTTCTAGACCATAATTCTCAATTCTCTCAATGTGAGCATCCAGTCTCTTAAGGAACTTAACTTGCTGTTCTTCCCACATGGGACTCCATACCTTTGCACTGACCGTCTCCCATGCCTGGAATGTCATTCCTCATCACCTCTACCTCTTGATTTCCCTGGCTTCTTCCAAGAGTCAGCTCAAATTCTGTCTTCACCAGACTTTTTCCTAATTCCTTCTAGCTACTAGAGCCTTCCTCTCTGGGATACCTTCCATCTGTGCCATATGTGTTATTTACATGTTGTCTTCCCCATTAGAGTGTAAGCTTCTTGAGGGCAGGCACTGATTTTTGCCTTTCTTTGTATCCTCAGTGTTTAGCTTATCAAGTGCCACATAGTAGGTATTTAATGAATGGTTGTCATCTGAATGACATCTGATCATCTGACTAGCTAGGCAGGGCCACCTAGTTTCTCCTGTATGGCAATCCTTCTTAGGGCCTGCTAGAAATGAAACATTCTTCCTTCTTATTTAATGTTCACTAGCTCCCTTGGTCCCATACTACTGATTGCTTTTCTTAACAGCTAACTCTGGCAGTTTTTTTCCCCTGATAACTATATACAGCTCTCAGATGAGTGACATGGATAATTGACTAAAGCATCCTGAATGACCCAGACTCGGTGGCACATACCTGCTGCTGGTGGGACTAAGGCTAGTGGAATACTTAAATGGGAGAATTAAAACTAATGAGCTATCCATTCTGAGTTTGGCACTGTAGGGTACAGCAAGAGCTCAGGTGTATAATACCCCGGTACCCAAATGAAAACTCAATACTGAAGAAAGCCATTGGCAGCTCTGGGGTGAAAAAGATAGAATTTATTTAAAGGAGACTTACTTATAGGAGGGTCAGTGTGTCCATGGGAGCAGGTGGATGTTGTAAATTTCTTTCTTTCCCACAAATTCCCTCCCATTACCCTGATATTTATATATGTAGGTTACATAGGGCAAGGCGCTTTCTTTGTTCTAACTAGCATTATTCATTGGTTGTAATGCTGGTGAAGAAAATTTTGAGTGGTTTAAATGATGACTATATGTACTTTAAGTGCAGCATGTATAGCTCTTCCTTACACATATATCCATACTCCATGTCTTAGAATCCACATTCCATCTCTTCTATGGATATTCCATTCTTTATGTCTCAGATGCCACACTCTGTCCCCCCAAAACATTATCTTTACATGCTATCCACCAATCTTCCTCAATATTCCCTAGATAGTGTTTTTGAATGGCTTCCTTAATGGTGGGACCATCATCTGTAGTAGGAGTCCACAACAACAATGTAAGACACAAGCACTGTGGTGCAGTGGATAGAGTTCCCAGCCTAGAGTCACAAAGATTCATCTTTGTGAGTTCAAATTTAGGCTCAGACACTTACTAGCCATGAGACTCTGAGTAAGTCACTTAACCTTGTTGGCTTTAGTTCCCTCATGTACAAAATGAGCTGGAGAAGGAAATGGCAAACGACTCAAGTCTCTTTGCCAAGCAAACCACAAATGGGGTCATGAGGAGACAGACATGACTAAAAAACAACTGAACAACAATAACCAAGGATCAGAGAGGCATCACAGGTCCCACAGGTGGCAGAGCTAGAATTACACTGCGGTGGTCTGGCTCCAAATCCATGTTCTTTCCATTACACCATGTTGTCTGGTTACTCAGAAAGGTAGTAAAAAGAGTATTGTCTCTGGAAAAGGAGGACCCACTTCAATCCACAAATCACTTATCTTCTCATCTAGAACATCCTAGAACATACCTAGAACATCCTTCTGTTGAATATAAAAATACAGTTTTTATATCTGCCTATCTCCTACAGATCATAGAAATACTCTTTAATCTCTCCTACAAGATTAATAAACAGATCAGAGAAATTATAATATCTTATAATATCTCCTACAAAACGAACCAGATCAGAGAACATGATACCTGTCCACGTACAAAACAGATCAGAGACAGACAGAAAAAAAATATCAATTTAATATTTTGTTTGTTCCAAGAAGAAATACAACACACAACATGATCATGTGGAGACTTCCCTCCTAAGAGAGAGGAGCTCAGAAACCCTTCTTTCTAAGTGTGTGTTTTCTTTTTAAGTTATTTGGCTCACAGGTTACAGAATAACTTCATTGGCATGATACAGATCAACCCATTGCAAATGTAAATCAGTCAAACAATACAGATCAGTTTAACAGCTCAATTTAAAGCAGATGCTAATGAATAGATCAGTGGAAATGTACAGAAGAAGATAGTTAATGGGAATTTCAAAGGGGCATTTGAAATTGCTTATTCTCTTGGGGAAAGCTAATAGGGACTATATGGTTCACTTTGAAGCCTTTGAGCAAAGGGCATTTTGCTACTATTAATCCAGGGTCCCATAAAAAAATACTTTTGGATAATAAGGTACCTCCATCAAATCCAGGTGATCCATATGTTCATATTAACACTTCAAACATGCCAGCTCCCTTTGAACACAAATTCTAGACAAACACTTCTCCCTCTAGGCTCCCCCTACAAATTCATCTTTTCTTCCCCTGAATTAGAAGTGACTGAAATGACTGAACAACAAACCATACTTTCAGGGCTTTCCACTGGCATATTGCTGATCTTTTCTTAGCATTGAATCATAGATTTAGTCCTAAAGGATCTAAGAGGCTACCTAGTCCAATCCTTCCTTTTACAGAAGAGAAAACTGAAGCCCAGTGAGGTCAAGAGATTTGTTTAAGGTTATGAAGGTAATGAGTGCCAGAGGCAGGATTTTAACAAGACTGATTGTCAAACCAGTTCTATATAATTAAAGACTTTTTCTGTAAAAAGGACAATAAATCTCCAGAAAGACTAAATAATAGACCTGCTCTACAGGCATTTCTCACTCTTTTTGGTTTATTTTGAATAGGTTACTGCCCTATTCAAATAATTGGGGGAGGGGGCAGGGCAATGAGGGTTAAGTGACTTGCCCAGGGTCACACAGCTAGTAAGTGCCAAGTGTCTGAGGCCAGATTTGAATTCTGGTCCTCCTGAATCCAGGACCAGTGCTTTCTACACTGTGCCACCTAGCTACCCCCAAAGAATAATTTCAATCTGTGATGTTCATATGTAGCCTTTGTTTTCCTCTCTGGGTATAGATGAAGCCAAAAAGGAAAACAATATTACTTGCTCCTCTGGCCCCCACCTTTGGAATGTGGGCATTACCGGCCAGTTAATAGATAAACCTTTTTTTTCTTCTACCAGGTAATTCCTATTCCCTAATCAGTGCCCCGAATTCCATCCAGAAAAGTACTTTGTGTCTAGTGGATGGGGGAGGGGAACAGGAAGAATAAATGAGACAACCTGACCCAACAGCCCAGCCTTGTCCCAGATAACAAAATTGTGCTCTAGTTCATTTTAGCTTGAAGGGGGGGAAAACACCTATCTCCTTTTTAGTTCTGTCTTTTGGGAAGTTGATCCAAAAAAATTATGATTAATCAAACCCATGATGTTTTTGCTAATTTTTAGCCCCTAGCTAAATTTAAATGCCCAGTTGTTTTAGAAGGAAGAGTCAGGCTTCTGTCTTCATTTCTGTATACCAACACTGCTAACACTATTCCCATTTCCCTTGCAGTCTCTAATTTGTAATTAAGAACATATGTTGATCCAAAAAAAGTTGACTGTTCTTTTTTTATCTAGAGAAAATAAGCTTTGGCACTAACTAAAACAAAAGGTATAAAAACACCTTGAAAGGACAGAAAAATTTTTGGAGTAAATATCTTCTGTTGAAGGCAACAAAAAGGTAGAACCAGCCCATTTGGTACTCGTTCTCCCAAATGGATAGTCATTGGCTCAGACAACCATTGAGGCCACTGAAAGTAGAGACAACCGCAGCACTATGGGCTCAGTCAGTTGGCCCCAGGAGCATAGACAATGCCTCGATGCTCAGATTCTCCAATTGTTCTATCTGCCATTCCTTAGTCACTAGGAATGCAGGCTCTGATGCTCCTGCTCCCTGTTAATTTTTTCTCCATCCACTCTTATAAGTGTTCTAATCTCTTCCTAGAAAGGAAGATCCCAACGCTGTCTCCTTAAAAACTACATCGCCCCAAAACCTACATGCCAGGGCCCTGAACACTTCCCTCAGGAGTGTATCTTCAAAGTCGGTTCCACATAAAAATGTCATTAATTATAATAATAGCTCCTGTTTATATAGCACAGTGAGAATTATAGAACACTTCACGCACAAAACTGTAAGGTAGGAAATGCCCCCATTTTATGGATGAAGAAACTTTGGTTTAACTTTTAAAGCTTTACAAAACCTGGCCCCAATCTATCTTTCCAGCTCCACTGGACATTGCCATCCCACCCACTGGGCCACCTAGTTTTGACCTTCTTTGGGACTCAAAGTCCATAGTTTTCTCTGGAGCACAACAATTTATAGCCTCAAAAATTAGCACACTAAAAGTCCAACAGGTTTGGAGGGGTTTTACCCCTTCCTTGTAACTTTTCAAAAGTCCTTCCCTTTCTGCCCCCACACTAAGATAACCTTCATTTCCATGAAAGTTCTTCTAAGGATATTTATTAGTGCCAAAGCTGAGTATATCGTCCACCCTGACCTGAAAGTGCTTGGCACATAGAAGGCACTTAATAAATGTTTACTGATTGGTTTACTGATTGATTAGCTGCTGCCTCCTAATGTCACTATCGGTTTAGCATCCTTGAATTAGTTACAAAAGCCAGTCAGAAGTTTTCTAAATGCCTGTTTACAGAATCATGGGTTTCCTCTGGGTAACCACACACATTTAGTTTTACCAGTCATACCTCAAAGACAATAGGCATTTACATGTGAAGCTACTGAGCATCTTAATTTTGAAGACCTCAAGTATGGAAAAGCCTTCTTGAGCTGGACACTTATGCCTTGGCCTATGAGGGCTCTTAGATCTTCAAAGACACTTTCTGGGTGGGAATGGAGGTAAGGGTGGCTTGCTGATATACATTTATGAGGGGAGAACTTTGTCTCCAGATAATCAAGTGAAATCCAGTCCCAAATTGCATTACTGCTCGAAACTCATCCTTGGGCTATCCAACCAATACTGGTGCTTTGAGGACGAATGATGGAGGAATTTACTCTACACCATCTTCAGGATTGGCATATAATGGCTAGAATCATCTCCCTTGTGAGATGTTCTGGGTGATAGAAGAGTGAACAGTGGGTAAGACTACACAAAGTTTACATTAGCTGGGCCTTGGTGAACTAGAATGTCCCCCTCCTTTCCTCCCTGTTATCTCTGTGTGCAGCCCTAGCTGCTGTCCCCTCTTGGAGAAGTCAGGAGTTTGTGTGACATCTGCATTTCCTGGGGGGGGGGGGAGCCTGTGGTCAATGGTCAGGTCCTTGTCAACTTAGAATCCAAAACACAAGTCATATCCGAGGAAGTATTTGAGTGATGATGAAGAAGAAGAAGAAGATGGAGATGATGATGGCAATGATAGACGTAGCACTTTAAAGTTTGCATAGCACTTTTATAGAAATGATTGCACTGATTCCTCAGGACAAACCATGAGGTACTTACATGTGTTACTAACACTTACAAGTGTTATAATTCCCATTGTACAGATGAGGAAATTCAGGCTTATAATGGTGAAATGATTTGTCACACAGTAAATGTCTGAGTTCAAATCTGGCCTCAGACACTTACTAATTGGGTGACCATGGGCAAGTCGCTTAACCCTGTTTGCCTCAGTAAAATGAGCTGGAGAAAGAAATGGAAGACCACTCCAGTATCTTTGCTTAAAAAAACCAAACCCAAATGAGGTCACAAACTGTCAGACTTGACTGAAATGACTGAACAATTACAACATCAAAGCTATCTTACTTTGCTTACCTAACACTTAACCAACGTTACCCAAATATGGCTTAGCCCACGATCCTCTCTAGGTCCCTAAAGAGGCTGGCATCTTCCTCCCCTCAATACCCCCAAGTAAATTATCAATTCATCCCCCTAAAGGAATCCCATTCATTGGTTCATTTCCTAATTCCAGGTTCACTCTCAGCCAATCAGGAAACCTCCCAATTAGAAGACAGGTTTGAGAATGTTTCTTTCCCCTCTCTACCTGACTACTAGATTGCTAGCTTTCTCTTAAATGCAAAGAGAACACTTTATGTTAGTAAGGAGGAGAAGAATCCAGCATTGAGTTCAGGAAAGGAATAGTAATCTATTCTGGCTGGAATATAAAGTCATGAAATTATGCACCAAGACTGAAACAGGCAATGAGTATCAGACCGTAGAAGCCGAAATGCCACGTTGAGAGGTTTGTACTTCAGCCCCTTGGTAATGTGGACACATGGATGGTTTTTAAACAGCAGGAGAATAACATGGTAAGACCTGTGCCTTTTGAAGATAATTTCGGCAACTGAATGAAGGATGGATTGGATCATGGAGAGACTAGAAGTTGAGAGGTTAATTAGGACACTATTACAGGGGGCAGTTAGGTGGCACAGTGGATAAAGCACTGGCCCTGGATTCAGGAGGACCTGAGTTCAAATTTGGCCTCAAACACTTGACACTTACAAGCTGTGTGACCCTGGGCAAGTCACTTAACCCTCATTGCCCCAAAGGAAAAAAAAGAAAAAGAAAGGACAGGATTACAATGGTCAAGATGGTATTTATGTAAATGGAAAAAAGAAAAGAGATACAAGAGATGGGAATCAACAGAAATTAACTGTATTGTCTCCTCCGTTATACTGTGAGTTCCTTGAGAGCCAAGACTATCTTACTTTTTTTACTTACGTGTTTATCACTTAGCAGAGTACTTTGTATATGGTAAGAATTTAATAAATGCTTTATTCATCCATTTATTCATGAGGGATGAGGAAGAGGAAAAAGTCAAGGGTATTTTTAAGGTTATAAATATAGTTGACTTGGAAGAGGTTGCTGCCCTTAACAAAAATAGAAACTGGTCCAGTTCCTTCACATCCTCAGATTCCCAAACTCGTGTCTGGTACAAGCATGAGCCTTTCCCCACTCCAGGCCCTCCCAACATCAATAAAGCTTATTTCATAGACTGATATAGTGTTGGAGCTAGAGGGGACACAAGAGACCATCTGGGAATTTTTCACCTTGTTTGTGTCATGGACCCCCTTGGCAACAGTCTGGTGAAGTTTATGGATTCCTTGGCACAATAACGTTTTTTATGCACAAAATAAAACATAGTATTACAAAGGAAAGCAATTATCTTGAAATATAGATACAATATTTTCCCCATTCAAGTTCACAGACTCCCTAAAATAAAACTACAGACCTCCCCATGGAGTCCATTGACTCCAGGTTCAGAACCAAGGTTGATCTAGTCCAACCTTCCTCTTTATTTTTCATACAGACCAATGAGATCATCCAGCCTGTTCCTGGTAATAATGGGGCTGGGTATCTTGAATAACAGTCCTTCATGCCATAGTCCATTTCCTCTCTTGGCCTTAGCACTGTTTTTCTTTTATTACTTTTTTGCCTAAGAACAAAAAAAGGTCTCTCTATTCAGCTTCCAGGTGTATAAAAGGGTGTATGCCTATGTATGTGATAGTCAACATTCATTCAACAAGTATTTAAGTAGCAAGCACCCAGTAGGCATCCAAAACTCTTCCCCATGACCTAGAGGTGACTCTAGGTTCTGAGCTCCAAAAACGTTTGGTATCTAGGGGTAGATTGGATTTCTGTTATCTTGATGATCAGTTCAGCTAACTCCAGGGATAGTTGTAATCAGATTGGTAACAGGGTGATGAAATTATTTCGTATATAACTACTCAATGACAATCACCACCACCTACATAATTTATATGTGAGTAGGATACTGATCTATGCCAATGTAGGGGAGAATCCCACCAATGAAATGAAAAATCCATTATTGAAAAATATGTGAAGCAAAAAAAAAAATGTATGAAGCTCCATGTAGTGGACTGGGACTACCAAGGCAAGAATGTGAGCAGAGACCTTAGGGACCATGACCTTAGGTATTTTTCCAACCCTTGCTGCTACCATCTGCCAATCTCCATGTAAAGTTCCCAACTTTCTCAATGACTTTAGTAACTCATCATCTTCCTCTCTACCTCTACTCCCTCCAACATCTTTAGGCACTTCAATCTTCGTGTTTCTAATAACCTGACCACACAATTCCTTACCTTTAGAAACCTTCTTTGCTCATGGAATCATATGTTTAGAGCTAGAAGAGACCTTCAGTACCATCAAAACTCAACCCCTTCATTTGATAGATGAGGAAACTGAGGCACAGAGAGTCTGCATGATTTGCCCAAGATCACACAGCTAGCAAGTATCTGAGGTGGGATTTGAATCCAGGTCTTACTGACTCCAAGTCCAATGCCCTCTCTGCTATAGCATGCTATCTCTCTCTCATTGCCCCTCTATAGTCACGAGTGGTCATTGCCACCCTTTTGACCTTGCCCTCTCCTGAAATTGGACTACATCCAAGATCCTGAACATTAAGATTCCATTACAGTCCTTCCAATCCTCTCACTCACTCACATTAAAACTACTCTTTTAGGGGCAGCTAGGTGGCACAGTGGGTAAAGCACCCATCCTGCATTCAGGAGGACCTGAGTTCAAATCCTAACTCAGACATTTAACACTTACTAGCTGTGTGACCCTGGGCAAGTCACTTAATCCTCATTGCTCCAGAAAAAAAAAAAACTGCTCTTTGCCCTAATCATAACCTTTGCCTCCTTGATCTATTACCACTCATTCAAATGACTTACCTGTATGAAATAGAGCAAATCCCTTAACCTAAGTCTCAGTTTCTTCATCTGTTAACTAAGAGAGTTGGACCAGATGACCTTCAGGGCCCCTTCCAGTTTCAGATATTATGAACACTAGGAAACAGAATCAATAGGGCTCCACAGTAGGTGGCTGAGAAATTCCAGCAGCAGATAAATAAACCTGGCACAGGTAGTGTATGTGGAAAGATTCCATTTCATCAATAGTGTCCAAAAAAACCATGAAACATAAAAGCAGTCAGGCAGTCAATAAGCTCTTAGTCCTGCAACGGGATTTTCCAGTAACCATTACATTCATGCATCAAATATGCAAACACTGTTAGTCACACTTCTATCTTTCCACTCCCACTCCCACTTACATACACAGATTGAGATCCCTGTCAAGAACTCCTCTGTATTGAATAGAGGAACAAGTGGAGGAAAGTCACAAGGGAACACTAATCTATCAGTCAACAAACATTATATGATGTAAGTGTATATAATATAAAATAGATGTATTCAATGTATAAAATATACTTATATGTAAAATTATGTATATAATATGAAATAAACAATATGCTCCAGCCATTGTGCTGAGCTCCAGGGATACACACAAAGATAAAAGATAGTTCCTGTTCTTAAAGGGCTGATTAGCTTATGGGGGAGACAGCCTGCAAACCACTATATACAGAAAGTCTATATACAAGATAAGTTGTAATTAATCAATAGAGGGAAAGCACTGAAATTAAGAAGGATAAGAAAAGGCTTTATGTAGAAGTGAAGATTTGAGGTAGGAGTTCAAGGAAGCCAAGAAAGCCAGAAGGCAGAGATAAAGAAGTAGAGCATTCTAGGGAAGGCGGGCAGCCAGCAAAAATGCCCAGAGTCAAAAGATTAGATGTCATGTTCAAGGAACATCAAGCATGCTGGGCAACATTTGTTTACACGTTGTCTCCCCCATTCAGTTGCAAGTTCCTTGAGAGCAGGGATTGTCTTTTGCCTCTTTTTGTATCTCCAGTACTTAGCATAACATCTGGCACATAGTAGGTGTTTAGTAAATGTTTATTGGTTGGTTGACACATAAAGGGAAGCAACATGCCCCTCTGGACCACACTCATTTCCCTTGGTTTCCATTATTGTATTCAGTCAGTCAGTCAATCAGTCAGTTTCCTTGGTTTATCATTCATTCCATTCGTTTGTCCTATATTCTGTCAACAAATGCTTGTTGAGCATTGGAAAGCTATAGGGTCCTAAGTGAGGTGTTTTGGGTGAAATAAGAACAAAGCATGACCTCAACAATCCCAGATGATATAACTAGTTTGGGAGATATAACCACAACATAAAACAAGACAACATGTGATAAATGCCATTTGAGCAGAGATCTATAACCCCCTACTCACTCAAATGGATTCATTGGTTTTTCCCCAGGTGAGACTATGTTGGAAGACTCTCCTTGGGTATAGACTTTGAGATGGATTAGCCCACCTTATAACACCTTAACTCACCCTAGAGTAAATCACAAAGTCCCATCGTTTTTTTCTTCCAAAGGTATTTCATACCCATCTTTTCCAGTCCCTTCACACTGTAAACAAAACTTTCCTAGGTCCTCATTATTTCACTCTTGAATAACCACAATTGCTCCAGAACTGATTTTCTTGCCTCCAGACTCATCCCACTGCAATCCCTCACTCACATGATGTACTACAACACAACCTTTATTATATCTCTCCCCTGTTCAAAAACTTAGCATTTGTCCCCATTGTTAATTCAGTTAAGTCTAGACCTTATGTTCCTCAAAAACAAAGACCTCTCTCCTTCCACACCAGCTAGCCATTTGGCTCACTAATTCCCAACATCTACCCTCCATTCTGATCATTCCAATAGCCTCTTTCTTGCCCATTGAGCATCACACTCATTCCTACCCATCAATCTTTTTTTTTAATAATAAACATTTTATTTAAAGTTTTGAATTCCAAATTTCATCCCTCCCTCCCTTCCCTCACCCCTCCCTGAGACAGTAAGCAATCAGATATGGGTTATACATGTCCAATTATGCAAAACATTACCATGTTAGTCATTTTTGCAAAAGAAAACTTGAATAAAAGAAAAAATGAAAGAAAGTGACAAATAGCATGCTTCAGTCTGTGTTCTATCGATATCAGTTCTTTCTTTGGAGGTGGATAGTATATTTCATCAATAGTCCTTTGGGATTGTCTTGGATCATTGTAATGCTGAAAATAGTTAAGTCTTTCAGAGTTCTGCATCAAACAATATTGCTGTCTCTTTGCACAATGTTCTCCTGGTTCTGCTCACTTCACTATACATCCGTTCATACAAGTCTTCCAGGACTTTCTGCAATCATCCTGCTTGTCATTTCTTATAGCACAATAACATAACATACCATAGCTTGTTTAGCCATTCCCCAATGGATAAGCATCCCTTTGATTTCCAATTCTTAGCCACCACAAAAAGAGCTGCTATAAATATTTTTGTACAAATATGTCTTTTTCTCCTTGGGAGGATGTCTTTTCTTACCCCTCAGTCTTTATAGATAACATTTCTCCAGCCTGGAATATTCTATGCCCTCCTCTCTGCAATCCAAATCCTATACATTTTCAAGGCACAGTCAAATCTCTCTTCCATGAAGCCTCCCCTATTATATCAGTTAGATTCTCAGATCTCCTCTTCTTCTTGTGAGATATATACATACACACAGATATACTTAAATATAATATATGTACATATGCAATATATAATCCATGTGAAGATGCATATATACACATCTATATTAATGTATACAAAAATATACATGTACAATATACATATTATACTGTACCAAAATATGTTACACATATACAGATATATGTGTGTGTATATACACACAGGCTTATACAGATATATACATGAATGTGCATGTATATGTAAATATACTATATAATTATACATGCATATAAATATATAAATTAGTATACATGTATGTGATGTGCATGGATATGTGTATATATGCAAATATACCTATAACATGCCTTATTAATATACATAATTATAAACATATATTGTATAGTATGTGATTATATTATAATATACATAAATACTTTACAATATAAATATACCTCATACAAATTTATGAATATACATATATTTAAAATACTTATCACATGTATACATGTTGTACATATGTGTGCACTGGGTATAGATGGATGTCAGTTTGTTAATTTACTTCTTAAAAACAAACTGTACCTAACAGAAGTTCATAGTATCTTATATGTGCATCTTTTCATCACCAAAAAGAAAAAAAAAAGACCAATTTGTACAAAAATATTTCTAGCAGCTCTTTTTGTGGTGACTAAGAATTAGAAAATAAAAGAATATCCATCCATTGGAGGATGGCTAAACAAGCTGCGTATGTGATGGTGATGGAATATTATTGTGCTATAAGAAATGACAAGCAGAATGATTGCAGAATGTCCTAGAAAGACTTGTATGAACTGATGGATAGTGAAGTGAGCAGAACCAGGAGAACATTGTGCACAGAGACAGCAATATTGTTTGATGAAGAACTGTGAATGATTTGACTATTCTCAACAATACAATGATCCAAAACAATCCCAAAGGACTATTGATGAAACATACTATCCACCTCCAAAGAAAGAACTGATATTGATAGAACAGACTGAAGCATGCTATTTTTCACTTTCATTTATTTCTTTTAATCAAGTTTTCTTGTACAAAATAACAAATAGGATAATGTTTTACATAATCATACATGTCTAACCCATATCTGATTGCCACCTCAGGGAGGGTGGAAGGAGGAAAAGAGGAATAAAAATTGAAACCCCAAATTATAAATAAAAATGTTTATTACAAAAAATATATAAATGTGCCTCTTTTTATATTGAAATGTTTGTATTTGTTATGTAAATTCATAATAAAAAAGAACTTTTTAAAAAAGAAGCAAATGGTAGAATAGCTTAAGCTATGCTATCAATGTCACCTCCCTTCCTCTTTCTACTCTTAGTGACACATAAAAGGGGATTACTGGGAAAATACACAGGAAGGGATAGAATGAGAGAATTATTTGGGGTTTTTTTTAATTGGCCAACTGTGGACAGGATAGGGAGATGTGGCTAGACCACAGTTCAAGTAGAAACGAACTGGGAATTTTAGTGGCGTGTAAGCTCCAGATGAGTCGACGGTATGACATAACAGCCTACCAGGTTAATGCAATCTTAGGCTTCACTAAGGAAAGCCAAGCATCCAGAATGAGGAACAAGAGAGTTCTCTTCTACTCTTCAAAAATCAGGCCACATCTGGAGTATTATATTCAGTTCTGTACATCAAATATTATGAAGGCCATTAATAGACTAGATAAACTAGGGTATAACCAGAGAGAAGCAAACAGGACATTGAGAGGGCTAGAGGCCATACAATGTAAGGATTAGTTGAATGAATTAAGGATATCCAGCCTAGAAATATTGGTGAAGGGGGAAATGGCAGGTCTATTCAAGTATTTGAAGGGAAGTTTTGTCCAAGAAAGGTTCGTTTCCTTCTGCTTCTCTTCTGAGGAAAGAATTCACCTGAAAGGTCTAGAGGGATTCGGCCAGCCCTCTGATCTTATATATGGGCAAACTGAGGCCCAGAAAGGTGAATGGATTTGTCCTAAACAAGTATGAAAGGCAGGATTTGAACTCAACTCTGATTCCAAATAGAGTATTCTTTCCACTGTACCATACACATTCAGGGGAAAGAAAGAGAGAGAGAGAGAGAGAGAGAGAGAGAGAGAGAGAGAGAGAGAGAGGAAGAGACAGATGGCATATAGATAATAATAGAGCTGTCCAAAAGTGAAATGGTTGTACTTCAGAAAGGAACGGGCTCTCCATTGCTAGAAGTCTTCAGGAAGAATCTAGATGTCTGCCTAAAGATCATGTCAGAGAGGTGATTCTTATTCAGGTACCAGTTGATATTAACTCTTCCGTCTTTGAGATTCTATGACTCTAGTCCAGCCCCCAGAGACTGTTCCAGCTACTCATCTTTTAACACTTCCAGGGGCAGCTAGGTGGCGCAGTGGATAGAGCGCCAGCCCTGGAGTCAGGAGGACCTGAGTTCAAATCCAGCCTCAGACACTTGACACTTACTTGCTGTGTGACCCTGGGCAAGTCACTTAACCCCAATTGCCTCACCAAAAAAAAAAAAGAAAAAACTTCCATTTCCATATCTGGTCGCACATTACCAAAAAATCATTATCCTTATAGATTAATTGGATACTATTTCATTTTTCAAAAACAGCTAGGTGGTACAATGGCTGAAGTGTTGGGCCTGGAATCAGGAACACTTGAAAATCTAACTTCAGACATTAACTAGCTTGTGACCCTGGAAAAGTCTACCTCCATTTCCTCAACCATAAAATGGGGCTAATAATAGCATCTACCTTTCATGGCTGTTATAAAGATCAAATGAGATAATATTCATAAAGCATTTAGTACAGTTCCTGGCCAAAACTTGGCCCTTAATAAATGCTTATTCCCCATTTCCATGTCATCAATGATCACAGAAAAGATGAATTATTTTTGTAAATATTGTTTGTAAATTGACGATTTGGAATTTGGATCATAGTGTCCCACCAAAAAGATGTTGCAAATGACAATCAGGTTCCCAAGCTAGACCATTATTTATTTATTTTTATTATATACTTAACATGAACATTTCAATATATGAAAATAGAAAAGAGGGCTGTATTTGAAACTGTGGGCTTCTGTTACATGCTGCTCTTTTTCATTAAACGTATGTTAAATTTAACATAGTTGTAAAGACACTTGAGCTGTGATCCCTTCTGAGTTTCCTTCTGTTCTCTGCTGGATATTTTCTAATGCATCAATGACTCTCTTTTCTCCTTTTTTTTTGAATCACTTTCACTACCCACCAACTCTCCTCACTTCCCATTCCCACCAAGAGAAGCCTTCCCTTATAACAAAGTATAATCAAGTATAATAAACCAATGCATTACAATTCCACAATTTAACTAGAGTACAATATTGGCATGACATGCCTGGCTTAGGAGTCCTGAGAGTGGAAGACTTTGGTATGGAAGGGAAGAAGAATAGAAAAAAAGAGAAATTCTTCACCTTTCTGTAGGACCAAAGAAGGCTGTTTGGCACCCTCTAAATTTTTCCTGTATCCTTTGCCCACATTTCAATGGTCCTCTCCATGGTGCCATCATTCAATTGATGCTGCCCTAATGTTTCCAGTGTGTCACCTCACCTATGACCACTACTTCCCTTTCCCAAGAACTGAAAACCCCATTCCCTCAGTATAGCTGATCTCATCAAGGTAGGCAAAACAAATTAATTCACATTAAATATATATCTTATATTATTTTGTCTGATTGGGTTTTTAGAAAATGTTCTCCTTTTTGACCCAAACGAATCTCTAAGTTGTGAAATTTCAAATAAAATAACAAAGTGGAAGGAAAATGGGAACAGTATGGGGAAAACTGTTTTGGAGGGACAGGTATAACACCACCCTAGGCAGAACAGCTTTGCCTTGGGGGTCTAAGTGTTTTGGATGCATTCCCCTAGAATGTCCCTGTTTTTCAGTTTCTTCCCTTTCTCAATCATTAAACTCAAAGATTCTCTGAAAGCAGCAAGTAATCAAACTTTGGTAGGGGACAGAAAAAGGAAAGGCACCTGCTGATATTGCTGCTGTTTGCTAGCTTGGTGTTTGTAAACCAGGGACTACCTGTCCATTTCTGGATCACCCACAATAACTTGCACACAATAAATACAGGAATACTTGTTGGTGGACTCATTCCCTTACCCTGTTCACTGAACTTCCACCTAATTTCTTTGAGTGACTCCATGGAAGCCAGGTCTCCATAGGCCCAAAGATGACTCCATCCTATGAAAGGATTTTTCATTATCCAAAGTCTTGGGTGCTTCAAAGCTAACAGTAGTGACCCAGAGGTCAGAAGGGGAGTTGAAGGGTACTTTGATCCCCACCTAGACAACCTAGCCTTACCTACTTCCACTTGTTCAGGGCTCTGAGACACTGTTCTTCCTGTGCTAAGGCTTTTCCATTCTCTTAGAAGGGGCAGGTCCACCATCAACTGGGGAATGGCTGAACAAGTTGTGGTATATGAATGAAATAGAATACTGTTGTGCCTAAGAAATGATGAGCAGGCAGATTTCAGAAAAACCTGGAAAGACTTACAGAAATTGATGCTGAGTGAAGTGAGCAGAACCAGGAGAACACTGTACATAGTAACAGCAACACTGTGCCATGATCAACTATGATGGACTTAGCTCTTCTCAGGAATACAATGATCCAAGATAATTCCAAAAGATTCATGATGAAAAATGCTCTCCATATCCAGAAAAAGAACTGTGGAGTCTGAATGCAGATCAAGGCATCCTAGTTTCACTTTTTGTTGGGTTTTTTTGTTTCTTCTTTCTTGTGGTTTTTCCCCTTCTGTTCTGATTCTTCTCTTACAACATGACTAATGTGGAAATATGTTTAACATGAGTGTAACATATAACCTATATCAGATTACCTGCTGGCTTCAGGAGTGGGGAGGGAAAGGAAGGAGGCAGAAAAATTTGGAATTCAAAATCTTACAAAAATGAATGTTGAAAACTATCTTCACATGTAATTGGGGGAAATTAAATAAAATACTATTTTAAAAAAGAAGAAGAAAGGGCAGGTGCCAACTGCTCTGTGGCCAGAGGGACTTCTACCTCACATCCTTGCCCAGAAGCTTGTGTAATCTGCTTGGTTATAGTGGTTTCACTTCTGGAAATAAAACAGGATGGGAATGGGGGCTGGGCAGTCAACCCAAACCACAACACCCGAATGGGAAATACCACTGCCAATGAGGCCATTATGTCATGGGTAATTTGCACATGGACATTCCTGCTTGAATGTCTCCTCCCGAGAATTAGCATTTCTAAGTTTTTGGCCTCTGTAGAAAATAACTTGGGGGAGCCGTAAACAAAAAGTGGGCTGGGGAGTCAGGGCCTGGAGGCGCTCCACCACATCAAAGGACCTGCGGGCTCCGGGAGCCACTCACCTCCACGGGCATGTCTTACAAGCCCAATTTGAACGCCCACATGCCGGGCGCGTCCCTGAACCCGGCTGGGCGTCTCCATTCTCCCTCTTCGAGCATAACGGCGTCCACCCAGTGCCAGCAGCTGATCAATGACTATCGACCCCCACCTCTAGGCTAGACCCAGGCTCCAGGGAGCAGCCAGGTACCCCAAAGCAAATATGCAGAACTTCTAGCTATCATTGAAGAGCTGGGGAAAGAGATCAGACCCACATATGCAGGGAGCAAAAGCGCCATGGAGAGGCTAAAACGAGGGATCATTCACGCTCGCGGATTAGTCCTGGAATGCCTAGGAAAGACTGAACGAAACACAAGAGCCTAGCCTCCCACTTCACTTCCAAAGTTTTCCATTTCTTTGTGAAGAAGAAAGAATAACACTTATTCCTCTGGTGACTTTCAAAACATTCATAAGAATCTCTTATTTTGAATGGTCCAAAAGTTTGGGTCCTTTCTCCTTTTCTTCCTCCTATCTGTAAAGAATTGTTATTTGATAACAATTGTTATTTGATAACAATTAATTCTTTACACATCCCCACCATAGTCTGTAGGAATAGAAGAAAAGACAATTTTGCATTGCATTATAAGTAGTTAGGAACAACCTAGGTCACTTGTCTTTTATTTTTTAAAAAAAAAAGCATTGAAGGGGCAGCTAGGTGGCACAGTGGATAAAGCACTGGCCCTGGAGTCAGGAGGACCTGAGTTCAAATTCGGCCTCAGACACTTGACACTTACTAGCTGTGTGAACCTGGGCAAGTCACTTAACCCTCATTGCCCCACCAAAAAAGAAGAAGAAGAAGAAGAAGAAGAAGAAGAAGAAGAAGAAGAAGAAGAAGAAGAAGAAGAAGAAGAAAAAAAAAGCATTGAGCCCAGAAACTGCATGTAGAAAGTTTGATTATGTTGCTTCCAGCTATAGTTTATTGCCCTGCTAACCTGTCCCAATCTTTGATTTTCTTCCTTTGAGTACACTTAAAACATCACCCAAAGTGTCATTCTTTGCACCTTTTTTGGAATCTCCAATAACTCTTAACAATTTTTTCATGAGTCAATGCCAATGGGCAGTTGGCTGTCCCAGATTAGGGACCTATGACAGACCCTGGTTTAAAAAATAACATGGGATTTGTTTTGGTTTTGGTGTGTGAGCATTTGCATGATTGTTTGTGCTTTGAAGTCAATTTAAAATGCATGAGCTATAAATACAGAGGACTGATCAGCCTACTAAAAAAATAAGAACCCAGATAGCTACTTTTCAGCCAAAGCCTGTAGATTTTACGTCTTGAGTTTGCCATAGAATGATTTTTTTAAATCTAGATAAATGACTAAAACTGTTATGTGCATATTTGTATGTATTTATTACTTGATGTAATAAAGCTTATTTTCATTAACAATTTGTATTTTTAAAAAAAGAATTAACTTGGAAAGAGCTCTAAACTAGCAGTCAAAAGAGTTGGGTTTTAGTCCTACCATTAATTATTTGGTAAACCATTTAATTTCCACACTTTCTACCATTTCTACCATTTAAAAAATGAGGTAGTTGGACTACAGGTAAGGATGCCCAAAATGAGACAGATAATAGTCCAATGTATTCTGCCCTGGTAATAACACATCTAAAGTGTTATGTTCAATTCTAGGTGTCAGATCTGAAGAAATAGAAGAAGAAGGAGGAGCAGGAGGAGGAGGAGGAGGAGGGAGGGAGGGAGGGAGAATTATATAATGCTTTTTTTTTCTTCGCATTTTTTTTTTGCAGTGCAATGAGGGTTAAGTGACTTGCCCAGGGTCACACAGCTAGTAAGTGTCAAGTGTCAAGTGTCTGAGGTCGCATTTGAACTCAGGTCCTCCCGAATCCAGGGCCAGTGCTTTATCCACTGTGCCACCTAGCTGCCCCTGTATAATGTTTTAAGGTCTACCAAGCACTTTATAAATATTATCTCATTTTATCCTCTCAACAACCCTGGCAGGTAAGTGCTGTTGTTGACTCTATTTTATAATGAAGAAACTGAGGTAAATAGAGATTAAGTGACTTGACCCTGGATGAGACAACTTGGACTTGCAAAGTGCTTTATAAATATTATATCATTTGATACTCACAACAACCCTGGGATGTAGGTGCTATTATTATTCCCATTTTACAGATGAGAAAACTGAGGCAAGCAGAGGTTAAGTGGCTTGCCCAGGGTCACACAGCTAGTTAAGTATCTAAGGCCAAATTTTAATTCAGTTCTTCCTGACTCCAAATTTAGCATGACAGGCCACTGACAAGATGGAACACAGCAAGAGGACAACCAAGATGGTGAAAGAACTAAGGAACATTCCATAGGAGGATAAACAAAGGGAAAAGGGGATGCTTAGCCTAGCAAAAGAAGACTAAGGGATAAAATAGGGGGAAGAGGAGAGCCTAAGTACCTATTTTCAAGGATTTGAAATGCCATAATATGAAAGAGAAATTAGAATTATTTTCCTTGTACCCAGTGGCCAATAAATTAACATTTATTCACTTAATGTTACTTTGTGCCGGGCACTGTCAGAAAAGAGACAAAAATCAAACAATCCCTACCCTCAAAGAACATACAATCTATCAGAGAAAGCAACATAGACAAATAAGTAGTTATAAAAAATTTCAATATAAAATACAAAATATTGACAAAATTACTCTAAGGTAATTTCAGCGGGGGGAGGCACACACAGCTAGGAGAATTGGGAAAGACCTTATTCAAGAGATAGTGCTTGGACTGACCATTGGAGCAGGCTGAGGATTCAAAGAGGTAGAAGTGAGGAGCTCATGCATTCCAGGCATGAGACAGCCTGGAAATGAAAGATAGAGTGTCATGTATGAGGGACACTAAATGGGCTTTGAAGGGAGTGAGGTGACACCATAGTGCATGGCGCATCAGTCCTAGAGAGTCATCTTCCTGAATTCAAATCTGGTCCCAGGCACTTACTAGCTATGTGACCCTAGGCGAGTCACTTAACCCTATTTACCTCAGTTTCCTCATCTGTAAAATGAACTAGAAAAGGAAATGGAAAACCACTCCAATATCTTTGCCAAGAAAACTCCAAATGGGATCCACAAGGAGTCATCTACAATTGACCAATCACAACAAAGTAGATTCTATAGAGAATTCATGAATATTGGTAATGTGCAAGAACCCTAGAAAGTTAGGCTGGGCCTAGGTAGTGAAGGGCTCAAAAGGCCACACAGAGGAGTCCGTATTTGATTCTAGAGACAATAGGAAGTCACTAAGTTCCTTGAACAGATGAGTGAATCCTGATAAGGTAGGGGTAGACTAGATGAACTTTAGAACCCTATGATTCTAAGATGGAAAAACTGAGGCAGATAGAAGGATCAGTCTTGTGTCCCATAATCAATCATCATCAAATAAATACACACCCTAACTTCCTCTCTCCAAGTCACATTAGGGAGTAGGATATTTCTCCATTCCCTACAGTAAAGAGATGCTTCAAACCAACCAGATTCTGCCTATACCATCTAGGTCATATAGTCCAAAACCCTCGTCTTACAAATGAGGAAACTGGGGCCCAGAGAGTATAAGTAAATCAGAAATTCCAAAATTGCTTGGGAGAGAAATCCAATGCTACAGTGCCAGCTTCCAAGGCTTCAGGTCCACAAATTCTTCTCTGACATGATTCAGACAATTTCAGTTGACATACAAGAAACTTGGGAACAAAGAAATGTAAGAGTAGGAATTTTATCAACTTGTTAATTGACGACTCAGATGGATGCATCTGACTGTATGTATTTTGTTTGTTCTCATGCAATCTCCTCTATTAAACCATGATCTCCTTGAAAGCAAAGATTGTCTTTTGCTTTTTCATGTGTCCCCAGCACTTAGCATAGTACCTGACATATAGTAAGTGCTTAATAAATGCATATTAACTAACTGACTGACTGTATCATCATTTAATCCATGTCTCTCCATCTTTTCTCCAAGAGGAACATTTTTTATGAAAAGTTGTGTTTAAAATCTCCATAATCTATATTCACAGCATTCCCCTCATCGACCAGTGTAGTAACCCTCTCAGAAAAGAAATTGAGGTAATAAACATTTGTATTTATAATTTGGGGTTCCAATTTTTATCCCTATTTTCCTCCCTCCCCCTCCCTGATGTGGCAAACAATCAGATATGGGTTAGACATCTACGATTATGTAAGACATTATCCTATTTGTCATTTTGTACAAGAAAACTTGATTAAAAGAAAAAAATGAAAGAAAGTGACAAATAGCATGCTTCAGTCTGTTCCATCAATATCAGTTCTTTCTTTGGAGGTGGATAGTATGTTTCATCAATAGTCCTTTGGGAGGGGCAGTTAGGTGGTGCAGTGGGTAGAGCACTGGCCCTGGATTCAGGAGGACCTGAATTCAAATCTGGCCTCAGACACTTGACACTTACTAGCTGTGTGACCCTAGGCAAGTCACTTAACCCCAATTGCCTCACACACACACACACACACACACACACACACACACACAAAATAGTCCTTTGGGATTGTCCTGGATTATTGCATTATTGAGAATAGTCAAGTCATTCACAATTCTTCGTCAAACAATATTGCTGTCTCTGTGCACAATGTTCTCCTGGTTCTGCTCACATCACTATACATCATTTCATATATCTTTCCAGGCCTTTCTGAAGTCATCCTGCTTGTCATTTCTTATAGCACAATAATATTAAAAAACCATCATATACCACAGCTTATTTAGCCTTTCCCCAATGGATGGGCATTCCTTTGATTTCCAATTCTTAGCCACCACAAAAAGAGCTGCTAAAAATATCTTTGTCTTTTTCTGTTTGGGGAGAAGTCTTTGGGATATAAAGCTAGCAGTGGTGTATGATCTGTTCTTGATAGAACGAGGCTAGCTCTTTGTAATCCCTGTTTCTCTGAGTTCACCAACCATATCTTTAATATTCCATTCTAGACTTTCCCCCAGAAAATCAAGTCGAATTCACTGTTCCATAGCCGTTCTATTCCCTTTTTTAAAAAATAAGAGGGGGCAGCTAGGTGGCGCAGTGGATAGAGCACCGGCCCTGGAGTCAGGAGTACCTGAGTTCAAATCCGGCCTCAGACACTTAATACTTACTAGCTGTGTGACCCTGGGCAAGTCACTTAACCCCAATTGCCTCACTGAAAAAAAAGAAAGAAAAAAAAATAAGGACATTTGTCCTCTGATATAATGGTGCCTCTTCTGTTTCCATGACATTTCAGATATCAATGAAAGTGGCTCAATAATCTGAGACCACTCATCACCACCCCCATGGACTATTCTAATAGCCTCCTAATTAACTGTCCTTCTCCTAATTTCTTCTTTCTCCCAATAGTCCTCCACACAACTTCTGAAACAATTATCCTAAAGCACAATTATTTTAACTGATTGAGATTCCCCTGATCAAGAACTGATGTACTGGGGCAGCTAGGTGGTGCAGTGGATAGAGCACTGGCCCTGGAGTCAGGAGGACCTGAGTTCAAATCTGGCCTCAGACACTTGACACTTACTAGCTGTGTGACCCTGTGCAAGTCACTTAACCCTCATTGCCCAGCAAAAAAAAAAAAAAAGAACTGATGTACTAGCTCTTCCCTGGACACAACATTCCAACTCCTGTCCCTTTGCCTTCACCCAGGTGGTCCTCCAAGTCAAGACCCTCCCTGCTCACCTCTACTTCTTAGTGTCCCTATATTCATTCAAGGTTTGATTCATGTGCCTCTGGCCATGGTAAGCCTTCATAGATCCAGCTAATTGTAAGGGTTCTCTTCCTCCTGAGATTATGATGTCTCTTTCAAGCAAGCAAAACTTATTAAGCCCCTATCATGATCCAGGAAATGTGTGCACATAGGAGACAATTAATAAATGCCTGTTGAGGCAGATTTCAGAGAAACCTGGAAGGACTTGAATGAAGTGATCATGAGTGAGATGAGCAGAACCAGGAGAACATTGTACACAGTATCATCACCATTATGTGTTGATCAACTGTGATAGACTTGATTCTTCTCAGCAATACAATGGTCCAAGATAGTTCCAAAGGACTCATAATGGAAAATGCTCTCCAAATCCAGAAGAAAAAAAAATGAACTGTGGAATATGGATGCAGATTGAACCGTACTATTTCTTTTGTTTTTGGTGCTGTTGTTTTTCTCTTTTGAGGTTTTTCCTTTTTGTTCTGATTCTTCTCTTATAAGATGACTAATGCAGAAATATGTTTAATGTGATTGTACATATATAACCTATATCAGATTACTTGCTGCTTTGGAGAGGGGGGAGGGAGGAGAGGGAGGGAGAAAAATTTGAAACTAGAAATCTTATAAAAACAAATGCTGAAAACTATCTCTACATGTAACTGGAAAATAATAAAATACTTTTATAATTAAAAAATAAATAAATGCCTGTTGAATTGAATTGGAGGTAGTGAACAGTGGAGATGCCATGAATGAGAAAGTAATGTTTACCTTTCACAAATATGGCAAGGGAAAAATCTTTAACAAAGCAAGAGATCGAGGTGACCATGGGAATTTTAATGGACAGTTTTATTGACAAAACTGAGAATTTTGCACATGGAAAATCAGTACAGTTGCAATGAGAAGAGAGATTATTTATTGGGAAAGAACATTCAAAGCTCATTTCTCTGACAAAGATATGATATTTTGGGCAGCTAGGTGGTTCAGTAGATAGAGCACTAGTCAGAAGGACCCGAGTTCAAATCTAGCCTCGATGCTTACTAGATGTGTGACCCTGGGCAAGTCGCTTAACCCTGATTGCCTCAAAAAAAAATCTGATATCCCAAATATAAAGAAAACTGATGATGGCACATAAGATCAATATATGGTTGGAAAGATACTAAAACCCTGCTGGTGAAGCTATGACTTGATCCAATTATTCTGGAAACCAATTTAAAACCATACCAAAAAGCTGCTAAACTATGATATACCCTTTGACACACTGACTCCCCTACTATGTATATGCCCCAAAGAGATCAAAGACAGAGGAAAAGGACTCATATGAACAAAAATATGTAACAGCAAAGAGATGGCAGGAAAATAAATACTCACCAACTGAGCAATAGTTAAACAAAGTGAGACATATGAATGAATGGACTATCATTGTACTATGTGCAATGATGTTTATCACAGTCAGAAAAACTTGGAAACACTAGTATGAACTCATAGACAGTGAAATGAGTGAAAAATGAAAACTATTTATCTGATGGCCACATTAATATCAAGGAAAACCACTTGGAAAAACCTCAGGACTCTCATCCAAGTAGTGATGGCTCATGACTTGAGAAGACTGAGAAAGAAGCATGACTCCTGCCTCTTGGCATCAGAGTTATAGTATCAAAAGTTACCAGATTGTCGATTCATTTTGCTTGACTCTCCTGATTTGTGTAAGGATTGGGGTTAATATAAACATGGAAGGCCCAGATTTCTCTAATGATGCTCCATGGGAAGTGTTTTGTGATTGGTTGAAAAGAATGTCACCCTAGGTGGGACTGTGGATAAAAACAACATGGCACTCTGGGAGTTTGATCAGTCTATCAGCAGTGAAGTAATAGTATCTTCTAGACTTGGGTGCACCTTGAGGAGATAGAACTTAAGCCTAGAGAAAAGGGCAGCCAAGATGGTGGGGGAATTAGCACTAAAATTTACATTACCCCACCACCACCATTGACCAGGTGACAACTTTGTGAACTTCAAAGAATCAAAAAATCTGGAGTTCCCAGCAACGTGAGTAGCTGAATATATCAGAGCTGGTGGCAGAGCCCCGAGGCAGTATCTGTATAGGGAGACAACAAACTAGACCCCGCTATAGGCTCTGCAGAGATCCTGGACTTTGGAGGCCAGCAGAGAGCTATAGGTAGGGGGAATGTCATGAGAACTCCACAAAAGTAGAAAAATGGCTTCCAAAAGCTGTGAGTTTATCCTTCTGCCATATGTATCATCTAGCTTTGAGTCCATTTTCTCCAGAAAAGGTGTGTGAGCACTTCATTTGTTATAAGAGGAGAAAGGGATTGTTTTATAACTACTGTTCTTTGTTTTGCCTTCTCAATAAATATCCCTTTTGCAAAAACTAATTGACATTAACTGGTTGAATGATGTTGAGAAACAAACTGAATGGGCTTTATGAGTGACAGTAATAGCCCCTCTGGGTTACCCCAGAACCCTGAATTAATAAAGTAGCATCTGTCCCCTTGACACTCCAACCTACCAGTGGTAATGCAAGTTGGGAGACTGAGCCTGGAGGGAGCATTCTATTTGTTATAAGAGGGGACAGGGGAGGGGGGATGATGGGTAATAATACATGAAAAAATATAAAGAAAGAAATAAGCATCAATAAGATAATTTTTAAATACACAGATATAAACAGAAGTTCAGAAGAGGCACTTTTTACTAAATTATTTATACTTTTGAAGTTTACAGTTTCTTATATAAATCTTTCTTATCCTTCAGATATCAGAATGTTTATGTTTATTGATGATAATGTTCATAATAAGAAAAGGAAGTTTTGAAAAATACTCTTTATTTTGTTCCCTGTGATCCTACAAATCAAAAACTATACTCTGTAAATCTAATGAAATTCAATCCTTAATTTATATTGTAGTCAAGGACAGTATAGCTATTAGAAAACTACAGTATTCGATACTACAGTATATGTTGTCATCATATTTGGAAAGGATTACATCACTACAGAATCCAAATTGCTTTTTATTTTCCTGAAAGTCTGAGGTGTCATTTCAAGTTGCCCCCCACAAAGTTCCCACAATTCTCTTTCTTTTATTTTTAAAAATTGTGCAATTAGTTGAGGCCAAAAGGGAAATTTTGTCGTACCCTACTTCTGCTTTTGAAAACGAATAAAACGGCCCAGGCGGTAACAGACAAATCATTTCTCTGCTTGACAGCTGAAATTGACTGAAGACTCCTAGCACTCCTGCCTGTAAAGGTAACCATTTCTCTGAATTCTTCCCAATGATTATTGCCTGGGAGAACCTCCCTGTCTATCCTGGTTTGGGGGGAGGGGTTCCAGGAGTTGGGGTAACCGGTCTTTAAATGTCTTTTTAATGTAACTTTCTATCCAGTCATTCTTGACACCTTGCTGATTTGGGGGGTTTGCTTCATTTTTGTTTAGTTTGAGGGATTTTTTTTAATCATTGCTCTTTTTGGTCTCATTTGATGACTTGGTGTGCATGTGGTTTAATTGCGGTGATGCTCCTGAATGAGACATCATAAGGTCATAGATACAGATTTCAAAAGAGACCTCAAAAACGATATTGTCCAACCCTCTCATTTCACAAATGAGGAGAGTGAGGACCAGGGAAGATAAGTAAGCTGCCCTAGGTCACACAGGTGGTAAAAATTAACTATGTAATTCTAGGACCTCTAACACCAAAGTCTGTGCTCTTTCCACTGTTCTTGATTGAGTCTTTGAGCTATATGATAACATCTACTTTGAAGAAGACCCTACCTGGCATTCCCTCTTGGCTGTCTCAATTGGACCACAAGGGGTTGTCTTTTTTTACTGTGAAGTACTCAATCTAATGTAATTTACCAGAAAGAGGACAGGAGGCATTGTATGACAGATGTTTTATTTCATGCTGCCACCCATTTAGATTGCAACAGGATGACGGGTTTGATTGGAAGAACCAGAGTTTTTAGCCTGGGGAAATGAATTTAGGGGGAGGACATGATAGCAACTTTTAGGAATTTGAAGAGCTGTCACATAAATAAGAGATTCAACTTGACTTGTTTAGCTCCAGGAAATGGAGCCAGGAGCAATGGGTGTAAGCTGAAATGAGATAAATGTGGGCTTATGATTGGAGATAGCTTCTTGACAACTGGAGTTTTCTATAAAGGGACTGAGCTGACACACAGGGTGATGGGTCCTCTTCATCGGAGTCTTGAAGCAAACACTGGATAATCAGTTCTTGGGCATGCTGTGAAAGGGCTTCTTGGTTGTGGGTTGGACTTGATCAGGGGCTCTTCATCTTTTTTGTGTCACAAACATCTTGGGCAATAGTCTGGTGAAGTCTATGGATCCCTTCTCAGACTAAGGTTTCTAAATGCATAAAATGAGCTACATAGGATTACAAAGAAAACCAAAGGTTAGTGAAAATAAAGATAAAATATTTTCCCATACAGTCCACAAAGCCCAATTCTCCCGTCCCCCAAAAACCAATCCATGAACTTCTTAAAGGTCCATGGACTTGGTTAAGATCCTTTGGACTAGATGAATGCTAAGGTCCCTTCTACTTAACCATTAGATAGATGTGCAAACCAAGGTCCTAGGGAAGGGGCCTGGGACTGTAGAATGAATAAGATATGGTCTCTGTCCTCAAGGATCCTCTAGTCATTTAGAGAAAAACAACTTCATAGGGAGTGAGATTTGCTCAGTCACCTGCAGCTTGTGACCCTCTCTGTTGTCTTTGTCCAGGAATAAAAAGCTATCATGGCCATGGTACCTGAAATCACTTGTGACATGGAGTATATTTACCGGTAAGTGGAAAGATTCAGCTGAATGAGAAGTGGTGGCCAACTAAAGGGTCATCCTATGCCTGTGCCAGGAAAACAGACCAGGACCAAAGATTTAGAAAGCTGCAGAGGTCCTTTAAAAAAATCTTAAATTTTCCCATGGCAAAAACTAATATTGCCTCAGTTTCTTCATCTATAAAGTAAGGGAATCACGTGAGATGAGCTCTATGGTCCCTTCCAGCTCTAAAATTCTCACCCAGTGACCTTTTGCTTCTTTTTGCCTGCTACTATAACCGGTTATGGCCCTGGTCATTAGGCATCTGTCTATGTACTCCAAAGGCTAGGGGAAATGAGCTGGGATGGTGGGATTTAGTTGGGAAGGAAGCAAAAGGAAGAGATGGGGAATCAGGCATTGGACTGGAGAGGACTCCTTTGTAAATTCTGGCTTAGGAGTCTGGGCTTTTATTTTAGTCCACTTAGTATCCTTGAGTCTGATCCAGGACTTGGTCAGTAGATTGCCCCTTTTCTGATATATACTTCCCAGTCCCTACTTAACATGACCAAAATCAGTGATGGGGGGGTGCCTTTCCAAGCTTGCCTGGGGTCCAGTCCCCACTGACCACTCCCTTAAATTTCAAACTGGCTCAGATATTGGTTCCCATCCTAATGGAACTTGTCTGAAAGACTTTAGGGCCTTGATCATAAGTTAGCCATTGATAGTAGAGGCTCTTGCACAAGGAAAAAGACACACACACACACACACACACACACACACACACACACTTAGAAGTAACCTGACAGTTTGTTTGTTTTTGTTTACAGAGACGATGATGACAGCCAATTTTATGAGGCTGATGGTCCCAACCCAAAGAAGGTAAGCTTCTTGGCTAGATTCTTTTTGTAGTCTAAATTTTTCATCTCCTCATGAGAATTAATATGGTGCTGTGGAATCAGAAAGCTTGAGTTTGAATCCCAGCTCTGTGATCATAAACAAGTTACTTTACCTCTCTTAGGTTATTTTCTCATCTACAAAATGGGACAGGGAGTTGGAATGGACTAGGAGGGTTTCTGATGTCCAATCCAAATTAGATCTATAATCGTATAAGCGGGAACCATTAAAATCCAGAGGTGGTGAATACAGGCCATGTACTTACATTTGAATTGTCTCTATCTTCCCAGAAAGTATATTTATCATTATAGGGCAGCAGGCTAGATCATAGCCGACCTTGTATAAAACACTGATGATGACATTGGAATAGAAATCTGGGATTGGAAAAAGGACCAGCAATTTTAAAAGAGTAGATCTGGATTCGAATCCTGACCATACCAAGCTATGAAACTTTGACCAAATCAAGTTCTCTCTCTGGGTTTTACTTTTTTCATTTGTGAAGTAAGAGGGACTTGGTCTACATGACCTGTAAACTTTTTAACAATCTACCATTCAAAGTGACTAGTGGAATCTCTCCCCAGTGTCAATTAAATCCCTGGATGGGGTGATTGATTAGAGACAAAGCAAACAAGATCTCAACAACCCTAAACCTGACCAACTCCCCTGTTTCCCTGCAGGGTCACCTCCAGTATCCTGATCTTTGCTCTGGGGCAAGTCTTCTGGAGGAGGATGACATCCAGCTGAAATTTACTTCTCAACCCCATCGATTCCATCAAACTGTGGTGGTAGTTGTTGCCAT
This sequence comes from Dromiciops gliroides, assembly GCF_019393635.1. NCBI lineage: Eukaryota > Metazoa > Chordata > Mammalia > Microbiotheria > Microbiotheriidae > Dromiciops > Dromiciops gliroides. The sequence continues at coordinate 660,246,108 of NC_057862.1, read as the reverse complement.
TGAGAAAATGAAGCATCTGAACGGATCCTGTGCCCAGCTATTCCGGGATAATGACCTGATGAATATTTTCACAAGTATCTTTCAAGAAGGTAAGAGAGCCGAGAGACAGGTGCTGGGGCTTTCCTATTTCCAACTCCTCCCTAAGACTGATCTCTATATTTCTCTTTTTCCTGATGTTTTTGACAAACATTTGTATCATGCTTTGAGGTTTAGAAAGTATTTCACAAGTATTATAATAATGATAATAAGATGACTAGTGTTTCTATAATATTTTAGGGTTTGCAAAGCATTTTGCAAGTATTCTCTCATTTGATCTTCACAAAAACCTTAGGAGTTAGGTGTTATTATAACTCCCTTTTGCAATTACATTTTTTCTTTCTTTTTTCTTTCTTTTGTGTGTATGGGGGGGGGCGGGGGATGAGGGTTAAGTGACTTGCCCAGGGTCACACAGCTAGTAAGTGTCAAGTGTCTGAGGTCGGATTTGAACTCAGGTCCTTCTGAATCCAGGGCTGGTGCTTTATCCACTGCGCCACCTAGCTGCCCTATAACTCCCTTTTGTAGATAAAGAAACTGAGGCAAGCAGAACTTAAGTGACTTATCCTCAGTCACACAGTTAATAAGTGTTGAAGGTAGAATTTGATTGCTGGTTTCTCCTGATGTCAGATTCAGCACTTTTTCCAATGTACCAATCTCAAACTCTCCGGAAAGGGCACTCCCTAAGATAAGAAAAGGAGCAAAAAAAAAGTGGATTGAGCCAATGGCAGAGTTTCCAGGTGAAGCTGTTCTTCATGAAAAGGTCCTAAGAAGTGAGCCTAGGGAGGACTCCATGACCTCAAGAAACAATCTGAGTCACCTAGCTACCCTCTTGGCAGATTTCCACCTCTGATTCAATGCTTCTGAATAATATGCACGTTCTACTTTTCAGAACCCATCACCTTCGAGAGCTGTAACATTTATGAGTCTGACTCCGTCTTTCAGTTTTCATCCTCCCAAGACTGCACCATTCAGGACATAAATCAAAAATGCCTGACCTTGTCCAATGCCAGCGAACTGAAAGCTCTCCATCTCAATGGATACAACATAAACCAAAAAGGTAACTTCTGACATCTTGTCTTTCCTTTTCACTATCCATACCTCTTGGCCTATGTAGTTGGTCTCCAACTTAGACTAACTCTCATAGCCTCTACCCCACGTGTCTATTTTACTATCATCCAGGGCAGCAGGCTAGATCATAGCCGACCTTGTATAAAACACTGATGATGACATTGGAATAGAAATCTGGGATTGCTTTGTCTCTAATCAATCATCCAGTGGTACAAGACACTGTATCAGATCCCATGAAAAGAGATTGTCTTGGTTTTTTTGTCTGCTATGTTTTACACAACTGCACATGTATAACATATTGAATTGCTTGAGTTCTTAAGAGGGGGACAGGGAGGAAGGATGAGAATTTGGAACACAAAATTTTAAAACTCGATGTTACAATTTGTTTTTACATGTAAGGTGGGGAAAAATTCTAAATAAATAAATACAAAGAAAAGGGATTGTCTGAATTCAGATTGGTTCAAAGTATAATCAAATTTGGGGTCTTATTGGCTACTCTCTCATTTGATTTGGTTCAATCTGAGTGATCAGAACATTAGTTCTTAGAGAAACCACTTCAGAGCATCTCCACTTTTATCTTGGATCTTTTCATCTCCAGAACTCAAGTTTCTGTCCCAAAGATCTCAATTTCCAAAGGAAACTAATTTAAAAGTGAAAGTAGGCAAAGTTAAAGAAGGTTTCAAACTTGGACTCCCCATTTCTAGCTCTCTTTGTTATGAACTATCTAGCTTTAAGAATTCCTAAATTGTTCCAAATTGAAGTAAAAGAAAACTGTGACATTAAGCAATCCTCTCAAGAAAACTTCTAATAATTGACTGAATTTTTATTCTAAAAAGTTGTTCCCTATGGTGAAAGTTAATAAGTACTAGCCATATCACTATTCCCTACCCCTCAGAAAGTAAAAGCTAAGGCTAGAAGCAGGTGTGTTGGCAGAGGGAGTCAATGAGACAAGTGGCCTGCTTCTTTTCTGAGCTTTCATTTTCCTTGAAAGACAGTCATTTGTGGAGCAGCTAGATGGCACAGTGGATAAAGCACTAGCCCTAGATTCAGGAGGACCTCAGTTCCAATTCAGCCTCAGGCACTTGACACTATCTGTGTGACCCTGAACAAAACACTTAACCTTCATTGCCCCACAAAAAAAAAAAAAAAAGACAGTCATTTGAGCAAAGAAGCTACCTACTTTCTATTCTCATTTGGAAATGGGAAAGCCTGATTTCTTTCCCATTAAGAATTAAAAGTAACCTTGGAGCTTCTGATTGAGACATCTTTGACTCAGGAGGCTCATAAATGTGAGCTCAGTATCATGACACACTCAATTTATCCACCACCCCATTTCTCAATGTTATTCCTCACATGTTCGTGCCCATTTATTGCCTCACTTCCAAAAACATATGGTCATCCTGAGTTGGTCACTTTGCCCAGCAACTTCTCTAGAAAGAGGTTTTTAACCTGGGGTGCCTGAACTATTTAAAAAATAAGTTAATAGGGGGGCGGCTAGGTGGTGCAGTGGATAAAGCACCGGCCCTGGAATCAGGAGGACCTGAGTTCAAATCCGGCCTCAGACACTTGACACTTACTAGCTGTGTGACCCTGGGCAAGTCACTTAACCCCCATTGCCCTGCAAAAAAACAAACAAAAAAAATAAGTTAATAACTGTATTTCACTAGAACTGGTTTCCTTTCTAATTTTATATATTTCATTTTATACATTTAAGAAGATTATTCTGAGAAGGGATCCTTAGGCCTCACCAGACTATCCAAGAGGTCCAAGATACAAGCAAGGTTAAAAACACCTGCTCTGACATTTCTATTCACCACACTGTTCTGTTTTTTTTTCTTTTCCAGTAATTTTCAGCATGAACTACTTCATTGGTGACATAGGCTCACAGAAAATACATGTTGTCCTGTGTATCAAGAAAAATAATCTCTATCTGTCTTGTGTGATGCATAATGGGAAGCCCACCCTGCAGCTAGAGGTGAGCATACTAAGAACAAAAAACACTATCATTCCTGTAAAAACAACAACAACAACAACAACAACACACTTGTTTCCCACAGCCAAGTAGCTTGAGATGGTCAAACTTTTCCCCCAGTAAATTGATGGAGTACCTGGATTTGACTCATTTGCATAAACTTCCCAAGCTCCTGATTCCAAATGATAAAATAATATTGGTTCATCCATGTATCTTCCAGTTTCTTATTGAATTCTTACTTGAATAAACATTTATTAAGCTTCTACTTTATAGCAAGCTCAAAGTATCATGTCCCTAGATACCTGGGACTCAGCCGCAAAGAAGAATGGGGTCCTTCCTCCGATCACTCCCAAATGCAAACCTATAAACAGAACCCAGAAATGATGACTTCTAGCCCCTGCCTTTTTATCCTTATCCCACCATACCATCACTTTCTTCAACCTAAGGACTTTCTCAACCAGCTCCTATTCAAGTCCCAGAGATGAAGTCATAATTTGCGATCTAGAACAGACCTTAGAGGCCAGCTAGTCCAATGCCTTCACTTTACAGAGGAGGAATCTGAGGTCCTGTGAAGAAAAGTAGCTTGCCCATGGTTACATAGGTAGTATGTGTCAAGGGCAGGATTTGAATTCAGGTTTCCTGCCTCTAACTTCATCACTCTAGCCCTTATTTATGCTCTTTGAAGTTTCTTTGTTCATTTTCTCATGGGTGCAATCTATCTTAATCATTTGCAGCAAATCGCTCATTTCCCCAGAAGGAACGTGGAAAGGAGATTCATCTTCAACAAGACAGAAATAAATCATAAGACTGAATTTGAGTCAGCAGAATACCCCAACTGGTATATCAGCACTTCCCAACTGGATGAGCAGCCTGTCTTCCTGGGGAACATAAGAGGGGGCCAAGACATAACTAACTTCATTTTGGATGATCTCTCTTAAATGGACTCTCAAGCAGCAAGTCACCATTTACCATGTACTCTAGGACTTAGGCAGAGGGGAGAAGAAAAGGAATTTGGGAGTCCATATGTTATACATATGACATGTCTTCAACTTAAACCTTAATATGTTCTTTGGAGGTTTGTACTGCTACCATTTAGATACTGACTTTGCTTAAGGAGAGCCCGATGGCCCATTTCAATGCCTGACTGAGTAGAATCTGGTGAAATCATGATGATAGTTTGGTATTCAAGGTAGGGCCTTGAAGGTTGCCAGGCAGGGAGCATTAGGAGGGGGAATTTGGAGAGAGAGAGAAGATGGCCATGGAGTAGGAGGGCAAAAGAGGCCTCTGATCTGTGAAGTTTAGTAAGAAAATAGGAAAGTGCTGTGGAATCACTAACTTGACGGTCTCCTGCATCATTGATTCTAAATGGGCTAGGCTATGATTGAGCCCTGTTGACTGTGACTGTGTTCAGAAGCTGCCCTGTTATTTCCCAGAGACAAAAATAAATTGCCTCTGCCAAGATGGGGCCCCTCCTGAATCACCCAGAACGATCTCCCCAAGCCTTGGTTATTTCCAAATTCCTCCAAAACTGCCCTGTCAGGTCTTTAGTAAGTGCTTGTTTGTCTATTTATTTATTTATTTATTGCTCCATCTGTTTGTGGATGCACATATGTATTTAATTCTCTGAATGAAAAGGCCAAGATGAGTCACTGTCAGCTAGAGAGTAAAGCGTTTAATGTCTGTAAAACTGAATTAATTTATATTGTTATGGTCCACTCAAGAGAACTAGAAATGTAAGTCTGTGTTCTTGAAGTGTTAATATTTATGAAAAGGGAAGGCCTGATAGCCTTAGCGTTTCCACAATAAACTTTTATTAAATGAGGATTTGTTTGCCTATTCATTGTCTTCATCTGGGCTTCTGAGGTATGAGTGAGAGGGTAATGTATCTTCCCTGCTATAAGGCACAGTATAAGTGGGAAGGGAGTACTTAGGAGCCCATTATAACATGAGTCTATGGATTAAACTGAGATTAACTTTCAGTAGGTGCTGTCAAATCCTGGTAACTAATTTGGGACTCACCTCCAAATCTCTCCAGCCCCAATGAGACTCACAGATAAGGGGAGATTTACAAAAGAGCTCTACTTTCCCAGTGACACAATATACCATTCTGGTCCCCATTCCTACCCATGTATCAAATCCATGATAACATCATAAGAAAAAAAGGGAGAGGAGGCAGGGCTGACCAACAGATAGTTCAGGGCAGAGTTCTAAAATGAAGGGATTGGGGGCTGCTAGGTGGTACAGTGGATAAAGCACCAGTCCTGGATTCAAGAGGACCTGAGTTCAAATCTGACCTCAGACACTTGACACTTACTGGCTCTGTGACCCTGGGCAAGTCACTTAACCCTCATTGGCCCACAAACAAAAAACAAAAAAAATAAAATGAAGGGATCTCAGCATCTCTAGAACTTTCTCTCTTAGAGACAGGAGTCTATGAAGTTTCCTGCGGGATGGAGAAGGGTTTTCTCTAACCAACATTGAAAAGGCATCATACATATTCCAGAGGGTAAAGGAACTAGGATTACAGCCAAGAATCACCTACTCAGCAAAGTGTAATCTTTCAGAGGAAAAAATGGAACTTCAATGAAAAAGAGGACTTTCAGGCACTTGTGATGAAACGACCTGAACTTCATAGAAAATTTGACTTTTAAATACAAGACCCTAGAGAAGCATAAAAAGGTAAACAGGAAAAAGAAATCATGAGGGATATTAAAAGATTAAACTGTTTATATTCCTACATGGGAATACTTTGAACTCATAAGAACTTTCTCAGTATTAGGGTAGCTGAAAGGAATATACTTAGACAAAGGACACAGGTTAACTGAATATGAAGGGATGATATCTGTAAAGCGTTTATTTTTTGTTTATCCTTATTCTTTGTAGGTCTTGCAGGGTGAGGGGTCTTATGTCTGGGGCCAGATTTGGGCTCAGGGCCTCCTGGGTCCAGGGCTGGTGCTTTGTCCACTGTGTCACCTAGCTAACCCATGATGACATCTTTAAAATAGGTTTGAGGGGTAGGAGGAATGCACTGGGGGAGGGGGGAGGGGAGAGGTGGACTGGGGAGAGGTAGCTCACATGAAGGAAACAAGAAAAAAGCTTATGGAGGGGAGAGGAAGAGGGGGAAGGAGTGGGGGAGTGAGTGAACCTTACTATCATCAGAATTGGCTCAAAGAGGAAATAACATACATACTCAAGTGGGTATAGTAATATATTTTTGCCCTGAGGGAAAGTGGGAGGGGAAGGAGATAATGTGGGGGTGGGGGGGAGGGCTTGGAGCTATAATGAAGATGGAGAGGTGTGTGTGTGTGTATGAATAGTCCACTGTTCTGGGAAGATTGTTTATTTACATCCTTGTAAAATGAAAGCAATTTTTTTAATAGACATAGATTTGAAAGGGTTTTGGTTTTTTTGTTTTTGTTGTGATTTTATTTTTTGCTTATTAGAATCAAGCGATTCAGCTATAAAAACTCTGAACAGCTAGCTCTTTCCTTCTCCTATTCTATCTCTCTCCCTCTTCCTCTCTCCTTTCCTTCTTCTCTCTTGCCCCCTCATCATTCTTTCTGTTTGTCTCTGTGTATATCTCTGTCTCTCTCCTTCTTTCACCTTCTCCCTCTCCCTCTCCCTCTCCCTCTCTCTCTCCTCCTTCTTCCTCCTTCCATTCCTCCCTCTTTCTCCCTCCTCTGTATCTCTGTCTCTCTCTCTCCCCTTTTGATAACATTTTCAGGGGATTTCCTATTTTCATTACTTTTACTACATGCTGACATGTTGTTCTCCAATAAAGTTTGCTAAGTTTACAATTCTACTGGAAATGTATGAAAGTACTGAGGTGTCTCTTTGTTGACCCAATATAAATCACAGAAAGGGCTGCTCTTCATTTGAGGCATGCATGTATCCCAATCTGCTAATCTTTGTCAAGTCTGACAACCACTGTTCACCACCAATGACAACCCACTCAATCCAAGTACAACTTTTAGCCTATGATGCATGTGGAGAAAAACCCAGGTCCATTAAAAACTGAGAAATCATTGTTAAATCATATGAAGTCATAGGCAACAAAAAAAAAAAAATGAAGGGGCAGCTAGGTGGTGCAGTGGATGGAGCACTGGCCCTGGAGTCAGGAGGACCTGAGTTCAAATCCAACTTCAGACACTTAACACTTACTAGCTGTGTGACCTTAGACAAGTCACTTAACTCCAATTGCCTCACTCACTCAAACAAACAAACAAAAACAAAATGAAGACTTCAGAAATATTGATAGCATTTCCACCCCTGATGAAGGCAAGAGCATCAGAAGGAAACTGGAACTGAACAAAGACTACAAAATCTGAGAACTTAATTTGAATTTCAGTAGCATAATTTGAAATCTACAAATTATGGAATTTTAGCCAAGGGTAGAGCGCACCTAATGAGAGCCAATTAAAATATACTTAGCTAGGGCGGCTAGGTGGCACAGTGGATAAAGCACTGGCCCTAGATTCAGGAGTACCTGAGTTCAAATCCAGCCTCAGACACTTGACACTTACTAGCTGTGTGACCCTGGGCAAGTCACTTAACCCCCATTGCCCCGCAAAAAAAAAAAAAAAACCAACAACAAAATATACTTAGCTAGAATTGTGCAAAGCAGATAAAGATATCCTCAAGGCAAAAAAGAAAGGAAAAAACCACCCACATCTCTCCCAAGTTGGACACAATAAAGAGTAGCATGTAAGGGGTGGCTAGGTGGCGCAGTGGATAAAGCACTGGCCCTGGATTCAGGAGTACCTGAGTTCAAATCCGGCCTCACACACTTGACACTTACTAGCTGTGTGATGCTGGGCAAGTCACTTAACCCCCATTGCCCTGCAAAAACAAACAAACAAACAAAAAAGTGTAAAAAAAAAAGAGTAGCATGTAGAATATAGAACGAAGAGCAAAAGAGAGAACCAGAGCCTCATGGGAGAGTATTCTCTCCAAGAAGACAGCCCCAAATAAGATGGCCTTGACTAGAATGTGGCTATGTATAGGTAGTGCTTATTCTAAAGGAAAAGACAAGATGGAAAGTTTGGAGAGCAACATTGTAAACTAAGATATACTCATGTTGGAAATCCAGGAAGCTGAAGGCAGGGTGTGATGGAGAACATGTGGGTGAGGATTGAAAAAGATAGATAAACAGAAATAATCCTAGTAATAGGCTCAGAAAGGGCTTACAAATATTATCTAATTTTATCTTCACAACAACCCTGAAAGGGAGACATCCAACTAGTAAGTATCTAAGGCCAGATTTGAATTCAGGTCTTCCTGATTCCAAATCAATTGCTCTAAATATGAATACATACATACAGATATACATACATACATATAGATGTGTGTATGTATGTAAACAATATACCTACTCTATGATATGTATGTATATGCACATTTATATATGCATATGTATGTGTGTGTCTATGTGTATATATACACACATATTAGTACAATCTAGAAAGAAGAAGAAATTAGGCATGGAATTCAAGAACTAAATCATGGAGGTGAGATCTAGTCCAATGCAATACAACAAGCATTTATTAAGGATTCCCTAGGTGTAATGCATTGTCATGATGGAATAATGATCAAAGACTTCAACTAACCACATAGCTACTGAAGGTCTCAAAGAAGAAGGAGAAGGAGGAGGAGGAGAAGAAAGAGGAGGACAAGAAGGAGGAAGACAAGAACAAGAACAAGGAAAAAAAGAGCAACAAGAACAAAAAGAAAAAGAAACCAATTGAGTCAACTTGCTTCAATGTTAATTTAATTCTCTAAAAGTGGAAGAAAAAACAAAAAGAAAGTACTATTTCTGAACCTACTACTCATGAATAAGGAGGAACTAGCCATAGAAAGTAGAGATGTTGGGAACCTTGGAGAGAAGTGAGCACTCCATCTTAGAATGTGAAAGCTATTTCCAAGAATTCCTAGAAAGGGCAGGTAGGATACATGGACCCAAAATTCCACAGGAGAAATCATCCCAAGAAAGTTAGAAAGTCCTAAAACATAAAGGCCTGAAGACACAAATAGTAATTTTCCCAGTAAAAAAAGTAAGAAAGAAACACTGTTATAGTGAAAGAAACCAATATGGCTCCACAGGAAGGTCATCAACCCAATTAGATTTGTAAAAATACATGCACGAAAGTTGGAAGCAAGGGCAGATCCTGGAAGCTAACCACTTTGATTCTGTAAAAATTGTGTTAGGGACCCTAAAGCTGGAAAGAGGTGAGATAGGCAAAAAAGGTTGATGATAAAAAATTAGAATTTTTTACAATCTCTGTTTGGGTCAAGAAGAAGTAAAAAAAAACTAGGATCACTGCCATGGGTAAATGGGACAATAATAACTTATGACAGCAAGACAATGAAATTACTTCTCATTTTGATTTTGGGGTTTTTGTTTTGTTTTGTTTTCTGTCAAGGATCTGATCTTTGAAATCAAAGGAAGGAGGTGGTGAGATAGAATTTGCATGCCCTCAAAGAGTTCAAGACACTAGTATTGGATAAATTATGTCCTATGGTGCTAAAAGAACTGGCTGACTTGATTACTGACCCTTGGTGGTGATCTTTGAAATGCCACAAGGACTAGAAGAGATGCCAGAGGATGACATAAGGGCAAATATTGTTTAGACTTTCAAAAGAGTAAAAGGATGCTTTCTAAAAACTATGTCAGTGTGTTTCACTTCAATTCCAGGAAAACCTTGTAGACCATATTACTAAAAGGGGTGGTTTGTGAGTATTTAGAAAAGGAAGCAGTCATGAACTAAAAACTAGCATGGTTTAAATAAGAACCCATCACATGTCAGACTTCCTTTATTTATTTTGGTGACAAGCTAACAAAAATAGTGTATCAGGGCAATACTTGTGGACATTGAACTCCTAGATTTCAGCAAAGCATTTGATAAAGTCTTTAATGCTCTCCTTGAGGGAAAATAGGGAGATATAAATGATGACAGCACAACTACTCATCTTTAGGAACATAGGATCATGGGTATAGAACTGGAAGGGATATTAGAGATCTCTTGATTCAAAACTCTTCATGAGAAAATTGAAGCTCAGAGATATGAACTAACTTGCCATAGCAAAAATAACTGATCTGGAAAATAGATGGAGAGAGAAAATTTTAAGAATTATTGGGCTAGGGGCAGCTAGGTGGTGCAGTAGATAAAGCACCAGCCCTGAATTCAGGAGTACCTGAATTCAAATCCAGCCTCAGACACTTAACACTTACTAGCTGTGTGACCCTGGGCAAGTCACTTAAGCCTCATTGCCCCACCAAAAAAATGTAATTTAATTTTAAAAAGAATTATTGAGCTACCTGAAAATCATGAACAAAAAAAGAACCTAGACATCATATCAAAAGAAATCATGAAAGAAAACTGCCCAAATCTTTTAGAACAAGAGGGCAAGGTGAAAATAGAAAGAATTAACTGGTTGCTTCTTAAAACAACCCCAAAATGAAAACTTCTAGGAATAGTATAACCAAAATTACAGGTCAAAAAAAAATTACACAAGCTTCCAGGAAAAAAGAGTTTATGTACCCCAAAAAACACAATCAGGATCACCCAAGATTTAGGAGATTCAATTACAGTATAAAGAAGCAGAAAGTATCAAATATGATATTACAAAAGGAAAAGATATAGGTTTATAACCAAAAATAACTTACTTAGCAAAATTGAGTATAATCCTATGGGGTAGAAATGTATATTTGATGAAACAGAGGACTTCCAAACATTACTAATCAAAAGACTGAAGTTTCAATCAATTTTGAAATATAAACACAGGAGTAAATATACATATATAGATATATAGAATGGTAAATACAATGCGGACAATTGGAAAAGATTTTGTGAGGCTGAAGTGTTTGCATTCTAATGGAAGGAGTATTGTGATACAAGTATCCCCTAAGAATTGCAATGCTATCAGAAGTCATGAAAGGAATTAAATAAGATGGAGGACCTGAAAGTGATTTTTGTTATGTTTTGATTATCTCAAAAGGAGAAGGGAAAGGAGATGGGGAAAGCACACACTACAGAAGAAAAAGGAGATAAATGGCGTAGAGGGGAATTGTCATCTCATCGTCAGGGGGGGTGCAAGTAAAAATCTAAACAAAAATAAAAGTGTGGAAGAGAATCACTTGAACATCCCTTTGAACTGTTGTAGACTAAAGTGAGCAGAACTAGGGGGACAAAATTTACTGTGATAAAAACATCATAAAAAACTAACAATCTGGGGAAAACTTGATAGCAATGATCAATCACGATCCCAGAAAATCAATGATTTAGAATGCTGTCCAACTTCTGACAGAGAAGTGATGGATTCCACGGGTGGTAGGAAACATTCATTTTTGGAAACCTGTTTGCCTGGTTGTGTGAGGAGGTTGGTTTTCTTTCTCTTTTCTCCCAGAAGGCATGAAGCAAGTAAGAGAGAGAGAGAGAGAGAGAGAGAGAGAGAGAGAGAGAGAGAGAGAGAGAGAGAGAGAGAGAGAGAGAGAGAGAGAGACTGGATTCTTATCAATTGAAAAAATAAAATTTAACCAAAAAGATCAACTGCAGAAGCCAAGGGGTGTGCAACCCAGGGAAGAGTAGACTTAGGCAGAATATTATGGCAGTCTTCAAGCATTTAAAAAATTATTGCAGGGTGGCGCAGTAGATAAAACACCAGCCCTGGATTCAGTAGGACCTGAGTTCAAATCCAGTTTCAGACACTTGACATTAGCTGTGTGACCCTGAGTAAGTCACTTAACCCCCATTTGCCCTGGGGGAAAAAATACAAAAACAAAAAAAAATAAAATTATTGCGGGGGGGGGGGAGAAATTATATTGGTTCTGGTTGGCCTAACAGGGTAAAACTAACAGGAATGGGTGGTCATTGTAAAGAAACAAATTTAGGTTTGACGATATGAAAATCCCATTCATTAAACCTATATAGGTGCAATGGGCTATCTCATAAGGTAGTGAGTTTCCCCTTGAGGTCTTTGAACAAAATCCAAATGGCCAGATTCCAGGGATGCTATAGAGGATATTCTTGTTCATTTTGGGATTGGATTCTGAAGCCTCCAAAGTCCTCCCTAACTTTGATGTTCTGTGATTCCGTGTATGATTCTGCTTAAAGTCCTTTCTTGTATCATGAACTCCCTTGGGTGTCTGGTGAAGCCTAAGGACCTCTGCTCAGAATAAGATTTGTAAATGAAGAAAAGAAAATTCAGAGGATAATGAAGGAAAATCAATTTTGGCAAAATACAGTTATCAACATTTTTTTTAATTTCAGAAGCCCCAGGTTAAGAACAATTTCCTCAGATCATAGTCTGTGACATCTGAGAGCCCCCATGTTTTCATACATGCTTCCTATCTTCCTCAGAACTTGAGTGATGGCTCTGTGGTCACAGTCAGAATTAGAGTGGAGGGCAAGAAGGAGATTGTCCAGGGTAAGGTTTGTGTTTGTGAATCATGCTAGACCAAAGAGTTTTTCACCTTTGTTGTGTCATGGACCCTTCTGGTAGTCTGGTCCAGCCTATGGACCCCTTCTCAGAATAGTGTTTTTAAATTATGACAATTGGGGCAGCTAGGTGGAGCAGTGGATAGAGCACCGGCTCTGGAGTCAGGAGTACCTGAGTTCAAATCCGGCCTCAGACACTTAACACTTACTAGCTGTGTGACCCTGGGCAAGTCACTTAACCCCAATTGCCTCACTTAAAAAAAAAAAAAAACTAAAAAAATTAAATTATGACAAAAATGTGAGACATAGTATCTGGGTATTTTGATCATTTTATTAATAAAGCCAGCAGGTTATCAGTAAAATGAGGTCTATGGTCATCTCTCTCAGACAAAAGACCCTTAATGGTGGAGTCACAGATTATATGCCCTTCACAGAGGAGGTGTTCCTGAGGGATGCCTAATTACCTCTGATTGGTCGACTTAATTTGGAGGTAAGCTATATTAAAATGAAAGGCTGATAGCAGATTGCCTCCCCCCCCCAAACCTAGGGTTAACTATTAATCTTCACCCCAGACCAAATCAGAAGGGCCTGAGTTCAAATCTGGCTTCAGATGCTTGACACTTACTAACTGTGTGACCCTAGGCAAGTCATTTAACCCTAATTACCTCACCAAAAAAATTTAAAAATTAAAATAAAATTATTTTATTCTACTAAGCCATCTTGCAAATAAACTAAAAAGCTTAATATATCTCTGAATCCAGCAAATGTGCCAAGGAACAGAATAAACAGGATCATGGTGGGCAGAGACATAGATATAGACTTTGGGGTAAAAAAGGAGTGAAAGGATATCTATCTCATTAATATTGGAAAGGGTCAGCAGCAAGTTTTGCCACACACACACACACACACACACACACACACACACACACACACTCCTCCCATTCTCTAACCCTGCATCTGGTCCCACTGGAAGTTATGGAGCAAGGTAGCCCTAAAAGATGGGTGTGATGCTTAATTAGACAAAGGTGTGGTGGTAAACCTTGGCCTCCTCCCAGCTCTAACTCAGCTCTCAATCATGCCTTTGGTTCTCAACTGAGAATCTAAAAGAAAAAACAAGATATCAGATTTAATCCTTAGGAAATCGAGAAATAATAAATGTTATACGCTTATGAAGGTACTTGAATATTTATATCTTGGGGGTTTTTTAAGTCCCTTACTTTAAGTCAATTAATAAAATAAATCAATTAATCAACAATCATTTATCAAGCACCTACTATGTGTGGGGCACTGTGCTAAAGATTGGAGTTAGAAAGAAAAGCAAAAACAAAAAATGAATAAAAGCAGTAGGTGTGTTGGGTCCCAATACCCAATGCCACTGAAAGAGGTAGAACTGGTGTAGCCTTCTGAGGAATCACCCAGATTACTTTTGACTATCATGACTTTGTCAACCCCAGGAACATTTTGTGTTCTGGAGATCCTGATGTAACCAGAGACTGAGAGGTCAAGAGAAGCTAAGAGACTTGTACGTGGTCATACAAAAAATTAGCAACTATCAGAGGTGACTAAGATGACAGGAAGGCCAATGGCAAATGCTGGAGGGGACATGGGAAAACAGGCATATGAATGCACTGTTGGCAGAGCTATAGAACAGTTGGAGAACTGTTGGAATTAGTTCAACCATTCTGGAGAACAATTTGGAATTATGCCCAAAGAGTTATATAAGTGTGCATACCCTTTGACCCAGCCATACCATTGCTTAAGTCTGTGCCCCCAATAGAGCAAAGGAAAAAGGACCCACATGTACAAAAATATCTATAGCAGCTCTTTTTGTGGTAGCAAAGATTGGAAACTGAGGGGCTGCCCATCAATTGGAGAATGGCGGAACAAGTTATGGCATAGTAATGTGATATAATATTATTGTGCCATAAGAAATGAAGAAGGGAATGGTTTCAGAAAAACCTGGGGAAATCTACATGAACTGATGCAGTGTGAAGTGGCCTGAACCAGGCGAACAATCTACATAGCAACACTGTAAGGAAAATCAACTTATTAACTCTGATCCATATAATGATCCCCCACAACTCCAAAGAACTCACGATCTAAAAGGCTATCCACCTCCAGATAGAGAACTGACGGACTCAGGATGCAGACTGAATCATATTTTTTCCTTTCTTTTTTTAAATCATACTAATATGGAAATATAGGACTGTATACGTATAATATACACTATTTCTTTTGTCAATGGGTGGGGGAAGGTTTGGAGGGAGGAAGAGGATTAAGGATGAGAACTTAAATGAAAAAACTATCTTAAAGCCCAGCATTTTATCCACTGCTGTCTAACTGAAATAGGTAGGACTCACACCCTCACATAAATTAGCAGTCCCCACAGTGTGCAATGCTCCCCACAAAGAGTTGTAAAAGCCTGAGGTTTTTTAGTTCTGCTCCTGGCATGGCTACTTGGGGTACTGATGGGGGAGAGAGACGGGTCTGACATAGTTATTTGCTTTGAAGCCCTGAGCATTGTCCTTTACGTGTCTGCTGCTTTAAACAGCCTACAGTAAATAGTAAATAGCACTCATTCACTATTCTGAGAGACTAGCTCCCTAACAACTAGTCCATATGGGAAGCGCCTCTGTGTTTCCTCATAACCCAAAAACATTCACTGAAGTTATTCATAAATTGTGTTTTGCAAAGAACTCACAATCCTAGAACTCACAGAGAATCCAGAGAAAATTTTCCTTGCACCTTGGAAATGAATTTGCCTCCAACTCCACACCCTCAATACAGATGATATGTGTCCTTGTTCGTGTCAGTACTTTCCTCTGATTCTGGAGAATCAGAGCTAACATTTCTCCCTGTCTCTCTATTTCCATCTCTCTCTGTGTCTTTGCCTCATTCTCTCTGTCTGTCTCTCTCCCCCTCCTTCCCTCTACTCTCTCTGTCTCTCTCTCTGGGTCTTTCTGTCTCTCTCCCCCTCCTCTCTCTCTCTCCCCCTCTCTCTCTCTCTCCCCCTCCACTCTCTCTCTCTCTCTCTCTCTCTCTCTCTCTCTCTCTCTCTCTCTCTCTCTCTCTCCCCCCCTCCTTTCTCTCTCTCTCTCTCTCTGTCTTTCTGTATCCCTCTGTCTCTTTCTCTCTCTGTCTTTCTATGTCTCTCCTTCTCCTTTCTGTCTCTGACTCTCTATCTCTATCTCTCTGTCTCTGTATCTTTCTGTGTCTCTCTGTGTCTCTATCTCTCTCTCTCCCTCTCTGTCTCTCTGTCTCTCTCTGTCTCTCTCTCTCTCTGTCTCTGTCTCTCTCTGTCTCTCTCTCTCTCTCTCTCTTCCCCAGTATCTGTCACTTTGCTCTGGGTCACTTGGGTTGTATTATTCAAATTCCCCAATAAGTTCTTCTTGAAATCTCTAGACAAGAAAGGAGGATGGCACCAATCTTCATAGAATTGAATTCCCTTGGAGCAGGCCAGTTTTGTTTGTTTGTTTGCTTGCTTGTTTTTTGCAGGGCAATGAGGGTTAAGTGACTTGCCCAGGGTCACACAGCTAGTAAGTGTCAAGTGTCTGAGGCTGGATTTGAACTCAGGTCCTCCTGAATCCAGGGCCAGTGTTTTATCCACTGCGCCACCTAGCTGCCCCAGCAGACCAGTTTTAAAAGCAGGTTCCTAGATAATTAATACCCTCCTAATATATTTGTATAATCTAAAAGTCTTCCACTCAGGCCCTCAGTTAAACACAGCTGGCTACTATCCCAGCTTCACTATCCTCTGTGGCTTTGGAACCATAACAGCCTCTATACTGCAACTAGGACCCACCCAAGTAAGATATTTAGCCTCTAGAGCTAAAAATAGACTGGGTTCATTCTGGGCTAGGCTAGAGACTGAAGAAGTGCAGAAACAAGGGTTTCTGATTGGTTACTTCTTGATTCCACCTGACTTAACTTCCTACTCCTTTCACTATGATCTGTGTTGTGCAATTTTAAGACAAAGAGGAAGAGTTAGGAGAATCTGTGGGATGGAGGATGGAGGAGAAAAGCAGAAGAGAGGGCAGCGTCAACAGCATTCCCCACAGTGCAACACACACACACACACACACACACACACACACACACACACACGACAGGAAAGTGGGAGATTAGTATTCTCCTCCCAGCCAGATTCTAACCTAACCCAGAATAACTTCTCTGGACCTCCGTTTCCTGATCTGTGAAATAAAGGAGTTATTAAACCAGGTAAGGTCTCTTTAAGATCAAAATTCTCTAATTCCGATTTGATCTCTACCCTCTTTCTGCACCTAGGTACAGTGGGGAAAGCCTCTACCTGGAATCAGGAAGACCTAAGTTCCAATGCAGCCTCAGGAATTTACTACCTGTGTTCCCCTGGGGAAATCACTTAAACACAGTCTGCAGGTATTTTCCCTATTTTACAGAAGATATTAGCCTCATAATGTGATTGATGCTCTGAAAATAAAGGATGAACAACAACAGCAGATGAGAAAACCTGAGCTAAGAGTTTAAGTGACCAGCCCAAGATTATTCAACTAATAAGTGACAAAAGCAGACTTCAAACTCAGGGTTCCTAACTCCAAGGCGGGTTGAATTTTCCTGTTTTCCCATCTCCCTTTTCATGGCAGGCAGTCAACAAGCATTTATTAGGCACCTACAATGTGCCACACACTGTGCTAAGTTCAGGGGACATAATGAATGTCCATAGAGAAGTTCACCATCTAATGGGAGGACAATTTGCAAATAATTATGTTTAAACAAGATATCAACAAGATAAGTTGAAGATAACCAAAAGAGGAGAGGCATTAGCATTAAGGAGGATGAGAAAAGGCTTCCTTCAGAAGGTAAGACTTTAGATGGGATTTGAAGGAAGCCAGGAACATCAGGAGGTAGAAATGAGGACAGAAAGTGTTTCGGGCATGGTCGACAACCCTTGGAAAGGAACAATATATATCTTTTTTAATCAGTAGACCATTTTTAAGGCATTAAAAAAAAAAGCAAGTTAGCTACCACATTTGGGCATCGATTTCCCTTGCTGAGGATTAAGTATATTTTCCAAGGTCTCCTATAGTTCTACCATTCTAGGGAATCTAGTCCTTCTAGGTAAGGGGACAACAGCTTTTCCAGAAATAATTCTTTAATCAAAAAGAATAACATCAAAACAGTGGTTTGAGGCACTACAATAGGCTACTAACAAAGGTATTTTTTGGATTCAGATATTTCTGTGTGATTCCCATGTTATCTTTCCTCCTCTAGAAGGAAGCAAACACTCAATAGAATATTGTTTTTTCTAGAAAGACTTACATGAACTGATACAAAGTGAAATGAGTAGAACCAGGAGAACATTATATATAGTAATAGCAATATTGTAACATGATCAACTGTAAATGACTTAGGTATTCTCAGCAATACAGTGATCTAAGACAAGTTTAAAGGAGTTATGATAAAAAATGCTACCCATCTCCAGACAAAGAATTGATGGAGTCTGAACACAGATTGAAACACTCTTTTTTTAGTTTATTTTCCTTGGGATTGGTTTTTTGTCTATGTTTTCTTTTACAACATGACTAACATGGAAATATTTTTTGCATGGTTATAGATGTATAACCTATATCAAATCACTTGCCTTCTCAATAAGGGGGGGGAGGGAGAGGATTTGGAAATCAAAATTTTTTAAATGAATGTTAAATACTGTTTTTACATGTATTTGGGGAAAAATAAAATATGGGTTTTCAGTCTTGCTGAATTATCCACAGTCTTTCCCTAGACTCTCCTTGTGAGGTAGCTGACCAGAGCTAAGGATGCATTCTTTTTTTTTTTTTCCAACTTGATTTTATTTTTTTAAAAAGTTCCAACTCTCAGGAGTTTTTGTTTTTTCAATTTGCAATTTCTATGCCCTGGGCCAACAACCTCTGGTAATTTTCTTTTTTGTTTTTTTCCCCACTTGTTTTTTATTTGTTTGGTTTGTAAGAAAGAAAAGTATTTCCTCTCATACTGATGGCTACATCCTAAATAAATAGATGTAAAAAAGACATTGTTCTTTTTTCTGAGTGGGATTTTTTTTTCTATTAAGGATACATTCTTAAGCTACAAAAGACCCTTCCTTTGTATGACTGACCCACCTTAGAGCAGAACCTAAAACCTCAGCCCTGTTCTAACTCCCCCAAGCTGACTAGGCATACCCTGTGTTTAGTTCTCTTATTGAGATAAGTGATGTGAGGAAAGGAATGAGCCTGCTTCCCTTAAGAATGTGCAAGAGAAGGAACAATGGCCCTCACAACCCAAGAGAAAGGATAACAGAAAGCCTGGCAGCTTTCCAAAAAATTGATCAAGTTTGATTGTTGTCAAGAAAATAAATGGTTTTAGCTATAACTATTTCTCCTTCTGACAAGAGTAATGTTTCAGCGAGCTGGCTCAAGAGAGCCTGAAACCAGTGCAGGAAAATTCAAGGTTCATGACTGTGTTAGGCAATCATCTTTTATTACACTTTGCCCAGGGTGATGACTTTGTTTCTACTTCCTTTGTAATTTCCCCTAAGCAAGATCCTGTCCCACCAGCTATCAGCAGAGGTCATTCACTCAGTGTTTGTCTCCCTTGGAGTTTCTAAGATTAAAAATGAGGTATTTGAACAGTAGCTTCCTCTATCTCGAGGAGGAAACTCTGGCTTTTATTTTTCCCTCTAAAAGGGAGCTAAGAAAAAGAGGGAGAGAGTGACCTTTGATCAATGAGATTGATCCATGGTGTTCTAAAAGCACATGTAGACAATCAAGCCTATTAGGGATACAAAAAATTCAAAAATACAGTCCTGCCAGGAGCTCACATTCTAAGGGGGGGGAAGGAATTGGGGAAGGAAAGAATAATCATTTATATAGTGATAACTATGTGTCAAGCACTGTGCTAAGCATTTTTTTTGTTTGGGGGTTGTTATATTTTTTTTTACAAATAATTCATTTGATCCTAACAACAACCCTGAGAAGTTGGTACTATTATTACCTCCATTTTATATTTGAGGAAACTAAGGCAGAGATTAAGTGAGGAAACAGGCAAGCAAGGGTTAAATTATTTGCCCAGAGTCATATAGTAAATTTTGAGGCCAGATTTTAACTGAGGTCTTCCTGACTCCAGGCCCAGTGCTTTATCCACCATGCCAGTTAGCAACCTCAAAGAGGGGGAGACAACATACAAATGACTATATACAAAACATATAGGGGCAGCTAGCTGGTGCAGTGGATAGAGCACTGGCCCTAGAATCAGGAGGACTTGAGTTCAAATCTGACCTCAGACACTTGACACTTATTAGCTATGTGACTCTGGGCAAGTCACTTAACCCCAATTGCCTCACCAAAAACAAATATAGAGATAGAGATAGAGATAGAGATAGAGATAGAGATAGAGATAGAGATAGAGATAGAGATAGAGATAGAGATAGAGATAGAGATAGAGATAGAGATAGAGATAGAGATAGAGATAGAGATAGAGATAGAGATAGAGATAGATACAGATAGATATATCAGCTCTTTTTGTGGTGGCTAAGAATTAAAAATCAAAGGAATGCCCATCAATTGGGGAATGGCTAAACAAGTTGTGGTAATATGATGGTGATGGAATATTATTGTGCTATAAGAAATGGCAAGCAGGATGACTTCAGAAAGGCCTGGAAAGATATGTATGAAATGATATATAGAGAAGTGAGCAGAACCAAGAGAACATTGGGCACAGATAGCACTATTGTTTGGTGAAGAACTGTGAATAACTTGACTATTCTCAACAACATAATGATCCAAGACAATCAGGACTATTGATGAAACGTACTATCCACCTGCAAAGAAAGAACTGATATTGATGGAACAGACTGAAGCATGCTATTTTTCACTTTGTTTTGTTTTTTTTCTTTTAATCAAGATTTCTCGAATAAAATGACAAATATGGTAATGAGTTAGATATTCATACATGTATAACCCATATCTGATTGCTTACCAGATCAGGGAAGGGATAGGGGAGGAAAGGAAAAAGGGATAAAAATTGGAACCCCAAACTATAAATAAAAATGTTTATTACAAAAAATTACTATGGAGGCAGCTAGGTGGTGTAGTGGATAAAGCACCGGCCCTGGATTCAGGAGTTCCTGAGTTCAAATCTGGCCTCAGATACTTGACACTTACTAGCTGTGTGACCTTAGGCAAGTCATTTAACCCCCATTGCCCCACAAAAAAAAAAAAAGACTATGTACATACAAATATAAATGGAGGGCTGCTGTTGTTCAGGCTTCATTTTTGAAAAAGATCAATGACATGACAAATGATGTCTTGACTCTCACATGAACTGGATTTATATGAGGCAGAGCTGTACAACTTTATCAACCTCACTTTCTCTTCCTGAATCATCAAAGTCCAATGGCAAGACAGAAGTCAAGATGATTGGCAATGGTCCAGGATGCAGTGGACAACCTTGGAGTCTTCCTTGTTTAACCTTGTCTAAGAACTCCAAAGCACCTGCTTCAGCTGCCTTCATAGACATTTGAAACAAACTGTTCTCATCTATGCATTCCACATGCTTGGGGTACACATCTCCCTAACTCACCAACAGGTTTGAGGTTGGTCACTTACCCTTAACTTAGTTTAGCCCATCTGCCAAGACCATTTTACCAGGGTATGGCAGCTACACATGGTACAGGTGAGAATTGGGTGGCAGGTGGACCACAGAGGCAGATGAGCAGCTCTGAAAAGGGCTCAGCAAAGCCTCATGACAGAGGTTAGCCATCCACCCCCCTCAACATCCCATACATACAAAGGGAATGCACGAGAAATGGGGGTGAGGGGTGAAGAGGGGCAAGAAATACTTCTTACACAAGATAAGATTTGAGCTGTATCTTAAAGGAAACCAGGGAAACCAGGGGGCAGAGGTGAGGAGGCAGAGAATTCCAGGCATGGGGGGGATAGCCAATGAAAAGGGAGTCAAGAGATGACGGAGAGTCTTGTGCGAGAAACAAAAAGAAAGCCAGTGTCATTGAATGATAAAGATTATGGAGTGAAGAAAAAAACTAAAAAAGGTAAGAAGGAGCCTGGCTGTGAAGGGCTTTAAAAGTTGAATGAAGGCTCTTGTATTTGATCCTGGATCAAAATAGAATCAAAATTGGATCAAAAAATCCCATTACCGGGGCAGCTAGGTGGCACAGTGGATAGAGCACTGGCCCTGGAGTCAGGAGTACCTGAGTTCAAATCCGACCTCAGACACTTAACATTTACTAGCTGTGTGACCCTAGGCAAGTCACTTAACCCCAATTACCTCACCAAAAAAAAGAAATTCCATTACCAGGAGTCACTGGAGCTTACTGAATAGGAAGGTGATGGAGGCGTGCTTGGCCAGACACTATCCTGGCACATCATGGTCTCAAATACTGGCTTATGCCAAGTTTTTGACATTAATTAATCTATTTAAAGACCTTTGGAAATATTAAAGTATTAATAAATGTCACTTTATTATTTTTATTATTTATCCTTATTGTTATTTATTATTATTATTTTCCTTGCAAGAGGACCAAGACCTCCTCTTGCATATCTCCTCCCTTAGTGTCCATGACATTCTGCCATCCTGATTCTTCCTAGAGTCTAATCATTGTCTTCTCTCCCCTTCATTAATTCCTTCCCCTCCTGATGGATCCAAAAGTCACATGGGCTACCTTGAGAAGGGATAGGTTTGCCCTTCAAGTGGCAAAGAGTCTGGATGATCATTCGTCAGCTATGTTATATAGTGGGGATCCCTCTCAGATATAAGTTGGACCAGACCACCACTGAGATACCTTCCGGCTTTCAAATTCTGTTACTCTATGATCTCTCTTCGCTGAACTTCCTAGAACCTATGGCATGCACCATACAACACAGCCCTTGATCATGTCCTCTCTTGCACTGTTTTTTGTTTCATTTATTGTTGTTCAGTGCTTTTCAATTGTGTCTGACTCATCACCCCTTTTTCAGTTTTCTTGGCAAAGATACTGGAGTGGTTTGCCATTTCCTTCTCCAGCTCATTTTACAGATAAGGAAACTGAGACAAACAGGGTAAAGTTACCCTCCCAGGGTCACACAGCTAGTAAGTTTCTGAGATCAGATTTGAACTCAGGAAGATGTCTTCCTGACTTCAGGTCTGGTGCTCTATATACTGTGCTACCTTCCTAAAGGATATGTTTCTTATTCTTCCTTCACCTTCTCCATACTCTTTAGTAAGGGAGCAGCTAGGTGACTCAGTGGATAGAGCACCAACCCTGAAGTTGGGAGGATCTGAGTTCGAGTCTCACCTCAGACACTTACTAGCTGTGTGACCCTGGGCAAGTCACTTAACCCCAATTGCCTTCAACATCTGGGGTCATCTCCAGTTGTCCTGAGATAGATATAGACATAGACATAGACATAGACATAGACATAGACATAGACATAGACATAGACATGGACATGGACATGGACATGGACATGGACATGGACATGGACATGGACATGGACATGGACATGGACATGGAGAAGGACATGGACATAGACATGGACATAGACATAGACAGAGACAGAGACATAGACATAGACAGAGACAGAGACAGAGACATAGACATAGACATAGACATAGACATAGACATAGACATAGACATAGACATAGATATAGACGTGGATATAGACATAGACATAGATGTAGACATAGACGTAGACATAGACGTAGATATAGACGTGGATATAGACATAGACATAGATATAGACATAGACGTAGACATAGACACAGACACAGACACAGACACAGACACAGACACAGACACAGACACAGACACAGACACAGACACAGACACAGACACAGACACAGACACAGACATAGACATAGACATAGACATAGACATAGACATAGATATAGATATCTTGCCACTGAACCCAGATGGCTCTGGAGGAGAGAGTGAGGCTGGTGACCTTGCACAGCCCTCCCTCACTGAAATCCAATTCAGCGAAAGTCATGACATCCCCCAACATCATGGTCCTCTTCGAGAACAAAGGACAAAGAACAGCAACAACAGCCTTAGTAATGGTGTGAGCACAAGAGTGGCCCAATAATTATTCATATACTTGAATCAAATGAGATATTTACAAGATATGGGTCCCGACTGGTACTAGTCACATCTTATTATGAGTGTTAATGGGGACATGAGCAGGCCCTAGCTCCCTTCAATCAATCAATATTTATTGATGTTTCTCATGCCAGGCACTGCACTAAGTGATGGGAATACAAAAAGATGAAAGGCAGCTAGATGGCACAGTGGATAGAGCACTGGCCCTGGAGTCAAGAGGACCTGAGTTCAAATTCAGTCTCAGATACCCTTACTAACTGTGTGACCCTGAGCAAGTCATTTAACCCTCATTGCCCTGTCCAAAAAAAAATTAACAATATTATAAAAAGATAAGAAACACAATCCCTGACATTAAGGGGCTTACAATATAATGGAGAAACAACATGCAAACAAATAAATATATGTGTATGTATACATATACGTATATAATCCTATATATAAGATAAATGAGAAATAATTAACAGAGAGAAGGCACTGGAATTAAGATTTTAGTCCCTCCCAGGCTTCTTTAGTCCAACTAGTTCTAGGGTAACAAGGCTCCTTCCTCAAGGATTCCTCATGATAAGAAAAAGGTGGGCCAAGAACACAAGACTACTGGAAACACTTCAAGTTTGTGGTCATCGAGCAAAGTTGAGCTACCTGAGCAGCTAAGGGCAAATTCCAACCCCAGCTCCTAATCTGATGGAACTTCCAGGTTGTTCTCTAAGACTAGAGAAGCCAGGACAACTAATAGAAAGTGGTGTTGTTCAATCCTTTGTGTCTGACTCTTCATGACCCCATTTGGGGTTTTCTTGGCAAAGATACTGGAGTGGTTTTCCACTTCCTTCTCCAGCTCATTTGACAGATGAGGAAACTGAGGCGAAGAAGGTTAAGTGACTTGGCCAGGGTCACACAGCTAGTGTGACTGAGGCCATATTTGAACTCAAGAAGATGACTCTTGGGGACGGCTAGGTGGCGCAGTGGATAAAGCACCGGCCCTGGATTCAGGAGTACCTGAGTTCAAATCCAGCCTCAGACACTTGACACTTACTAGCTGTGTGACCCTGGGCAAGTCACTTAACCCCCATTGCCCTGCAAAAAAAAAAGAAGATGACTCTTACTGACTCCAACTCCAGCATTCTATCCACTGCACCAGCTAACTGTCTCACCCATTTCACCTGGTCTTTCCTCCTATATTAGTTGAAAGTGGAGAGAGGAAAAGCATAACCACAATCCTCTCCAGCCAACCTCCAACCCCTGTGTAACCAGGGACTGCCTCCCCATTTTTAAGCGCCTTAGCTATTCTCCCATCTCCTTCCCTCCCTCCTTTGCCTCATACTGCCTTCATTTATCCCAACACTATTAGTCACCCTTGAGTAGACTGGAGGGGAGGAAAGGAGAGACATTCCAATCCCATGATTCTCTCTCACCCAATTACAATACTCTAAAAACCAAAAATGTCCATGTGATATTATGAAATAAAGGTTACAGATACCTTACTCCCTACTAATGATCATCCTGGAACCACACTCACCCCTCTCCCCCCGCCAAAAAAAGCAGAAGCATCCATAAGACAAATCAGAAATGAGACTTTCCTATACAAAGAGAAAGCCAAGACGCCATCCTTAGAGTTACCATTACCACTTATCCAATCTGGATGCAGATTTGGAAATCAGAGTACCTCATTTCCATCTTTGGTTTTTCTGAGGCATCTGCGGTCTCTACAGAGTACTCTTCAATAAATCCTATTTGAGAAGGTAAATCTTGTACAATACCTGTTTTAGAGTATCATTATAGACAAGAGACTCAAGCTAGAGGGTGCAGTTGGATAGATCACCTGGTCTGGAGTCAGGATTTGACCTGAGTTCAAATCTCCCTTCAAACACTTCCTATCTGTTTGATGCTGGGCAAGTACCTAACCCCTGTTTGCCTCAGTTTCAATCCCTGTTTACCTCAATTTTAATCCCTATTTGCCTCAGTATCAACACCTGTAAACTGGGTAATAATAATAGCATCTACCTCCCAGGGTAGTTATAAAAATAAAAATGGTAAATTGCTTACTTAGCACAGTGCCTGCCATATAATAAGCACTATAGAAATGTTAGCTATTATGAGTTTGGGTTCCATCTTGAAACAAAATGAGACAGTTCCAAGTCTTTCAACAGTTAACAAAAGGAGAGCTAATAGTACGGGGGAGGGGGGATGTTTGGAAATGAAAGATCTTATTTATGACCCCAGGTACTATGAGGCAAAGGAAGAAAGGAATGAGATGGGAAAATGGCTAAGGGCCCTAAAACTAGGGAGACTGTCCGTGTTTATGCAGGGGCTGGAGGTTAGGGAAAAGGATTGTGGTTATACTTTTACTCTCTCCACCTTGAACCAATGTAGGAGGAAAGACCAGATGGAATGAATGAAGTCACTCCCTATGAGCTGCACTGGCTTCTTTGGTCTGTTTCCCCCTCACATAGAATGAATGAATACTCAACAAGGATCCTGTAGCACTTCTCTCAGCCCCTTTGGGTTCTTATGAAAGCACCTCTGGGCAGCAGGGCAGGATTCTGTGACTCACACAGCCTCAGGACGCCCACCAAATCTGAAGGTCTTAAGGCCATTTGGGTGGACGTTTTTATGCCTTTAAGAGACCAGGAAGGGGGGGGGGGCAACTAAGTGGTGAAGTAGATAAAGCACTGGCCTGGATTCAGGAGGACCTGAGTTCAAATCCACCCTCAGACACTTGACACTTACTAGCTTTGTGAAGCTGGGCAAGTCACTTAACCCTCATTGCCCCACAAAAAAAAGAGAGAGAGAGAGGGAGAGAGAGAGACTAAGAAGCCACAGCTTGATCCCTTAGCCACCTGGGCCAATCAAATCCCAGAGACAACTTTGTCCCCTTTAAGGGGACAAAACTAACCAACAACACCTAACCCGTGTGGCAGGGAGAATCCTGATACTGACTTTTTCACTCCCACATTATCCAAGAGTGTGCCAGCTGATGACATGTTTGAATTTGAATTTATGGGACTTGGGTTTTTTTTGTTTTTGTTTTTGTTTTGGGGGGGGGGGTGTTGGTGAGGCAATTGGGGTTAAGTGACTTGCCCAGGGTCACACAGCTAGTAAATGTCAAGTGTCTGAGGCTGGATTTGAACTCAGGTCCTCCTGAATCCAGGGCCGGTGATCTATCCACTGCGCCACCTAGCTGCCCCGGGACTTGGTTTTTTTAAAGTATTCTGGGAGAAAGAAGCCAGAAGATACAAGATCATTCTTGGAGCTCTTCAGGCAGGGTCAAACAATGTGTCCAGTCTGTGGGTACCTGCTCACCCGCTCACTCCTGAGACAGAAGGGCTACTATTTCTGGGTACAGTGAGCAGAAAGTGAAGTGCCACAGTGACCACTGAGAGCCAAGAGCGGTGGGAAATAAGCCAGAAAACAAAGCTCAGCCAGACATTTCCCTTTCCCTCCCACCCTTCACCAGGGAAGGAAACAGCCCCATCAGCTCCTCACATTCTTCTTCTCTTCCCTCCCTGAAGAGGTAGGAGTTAAAGGGACCAGATGCTGATTCTGACTCTGCAACTAGCAGCACAAACCACTGGCTTCTTCCTGCACAAATGAATTCTTTCCCACCTTTACTCACGGGTTGTTTTATTCCCCCGCCTTTACATAAAAGAAAATTGGTAGCCACTGATCCTTATTTTTGTGATTAATGCTAGTTCCTGCAGAGAATTGAGAAGTTTGGCTCTTTGCAAAGGGCCAGAAGATGGATTTATGCTTTTCGAATTGCTGAGATGTAGGGAAGGAAGAGCAGCCAATGAAGCCTTTCTGAAGTCACAAACATAATGGCAACATCATGAAATCATATCCCTAAGCAAGCCCAAATTTTCATAAACAGGAGAACCTATAAGTTGTACTTTTAAGTTTAATTTACATTTCTCCATCACTCTCCAAACAATAAGCCTTGATTTATAGCATTTGCCAATTTCCAAGGTATAATGCTTATGCTGAAAATTTAACAATTGGCTCTCCAAAACTATGATGAGCTGACTTAGCACACACCTGAGTGTAGTTACCAATGATATAAGTATAAAGATGATCATTATATATATATGCCAGGCCTGGTAGAGATGAGCCATTGAGACAAAAATGAACCCAAAACAGGAAAATGGAATCTGTCCCCTACTTAAAGGAAACCACATGCCCCTAAGTGCTATATCCCTGTGTATTCATTGTGGAGCTCTTTCTCCATATCCCATTATAGGTCATGACCCCATTCAAACCTGAGTCCCTGGTTTTCTTCTTTTCCTTCCCTCAGTGCAAACACTGAGTAACCATGCAATCAGTCATTTAGAGAGTCCTTTGTTGCCTAGGGTGGAAGTTGAGCTGGTAGGAGAAATTAATCAAGTCTTTTCTCCTTTTCAGACTTCTAGGCAGACATTGAAAGTCCTCAGTCAACTAATCTAAGCAGTGGCCCTGATTCAGTGACAGAGCTGCTCCTTGTGTCCAAACCAATTTTTTCCTGTTTCAATCTCAGCTCATTTCCTCTTCTTCCACCCTCTCAGGACATGGAGAGGACTATCATTACCCTTATGAAACCCTTTCTCAGAAATGAAAACAATTAATAAAACAATCTCTCGATTTTCTCTCCTCCAGGCTAACTGGCCCAGATTTTTTTTTCAGTTTTCCTCAGAGGTAAAGCCCTTTATAGGCAGCTAAGTGACATATTAGATAGAGAGCCAGGCCAAGTGTCAGAAAGACTCTTCTGTGTAAGTTCAAATCTGGCTTCAGACACTTCCTAGCTGTGTGACCCTAGGCAAGTCACTTAACCCTATTTGCCTAAGATACTATAAAGCGAGCTAGAGAGGGAAATGGCAGACCGCTCAAGTATCTTTGCCAAGAAAATCCCAAAATGGGGTCACAAAGAGTCAGATCAAACTGAACCTAACGAACAACAAAGCCCTTTGTGCCTAGCATGGTGCACAGGATTTATGCACAGAATAGAGGTTTAATTGATTTTTGTTGACATGGATTGAATTAAATTGTTCTTGCCCTTCCCTCTATGAGTCACGATAGAATAAAAGGCTGGAAGGAGGGAAGAGAGAGGTGATCAAATGCCAGAGGGAGACACCCTCAGAAACAAGTCTCTCTGCCTTGGTCCACAGCCACCACCCAAGAAATTAAAGAATGTTCTTGTTTAAATTAAAATCAACTGTTTAGGGAACAAGAGAGTGTTTTAACCCAGTGGGAGCAATCTTATGTTACGGATTCTATAGAAGTTAACAAATCAAAAGCATACAGCCTAGTCATAGGATTCAGCTTTATCTGGCTTAAGAAAAAAAATATATATATATATTTGTATGTGTATATATATATATATATATTCATTCATTCATTCATTTAGAGTTTTTCCAAAGTTACATGTAAAAACAAATTTTGACATCAATTTTTTAAAAACTTTGTGTTCCAACTTCTCTTCCTCCCTCCCTTCCCACTCCCCACCCCCAAGAACTCAAGCAATTCAATATAAGTTATACATAGTCATGCAAAACATCTCCACATTAGCCAGGCTGTGAAAGAAAACAGACAAAAATAAAACTTCAGATTAAGGAACTATCAAAAAATTATGCTTCAATCTGTTTTCAGATACCATCAGTTCTTTCTCTGTAGATGGACTGCAATTTTCATAAGTCCTTGAGAGTTATCTTGAATCATTGCTTTGCTGAAAATAACCAAGTCATTCACAGCAGATCATCTTACACTATTGCTGTTATTTTGTATACAGTACATTTCACTCCCCATCAGTTCATGAAGGTCTTTCCAGGTTTTTCAGATAGCATTCTGCTCATCATTTTTTTTTGTTTCTGATAAAGTAACTAACAAAAAAAATTATGTTTCTATCTGTATTCAAATAAAAATATCTTCTAACACAACTTTTTTATCTCAGAGCCCCTTTATACTCTTTTTTTGGTGAGGCAATTGGGGTTAAGTGACCTTACCCAGGGTCACACAGCTAGGAAGTGTTAAGTGTCTGAGGCTGGATTTGAACTCAGGTCCTCCTGACTCCAAGGCCAGTGCTCTATCCACTGCACCACCTAGCTGCCCGTCCCTTTATACTCTTAAAAATTTTTGAGGACACTCCAAAAAGTTGTTGTTTATGTGGGTTATATCTATATTTAACATAAGATAAATTAAAATATCTTTAAAATATTAGAAATTAAAATATCTTAATATTATTATAAAAGTAGTTTTGAATTTGTGGACCCCTTTCAAGGATCTTAGGGATCTGTGGGATTTCTAGAACACTCTTTTTTTTTTTTAAGTGCGGCAATTGGGGTTAAGTGACTTGCCCAGGGTCACACAGCTGGTAAGTGTTAAGTATCTGAGTCCGGATTTGAACTCAGGTCCTCCTGACTCCAGGGCCAGTTCCTAGAACACTCTTAGAGAACCTCTGCTCTACCCAAATCAGCTAATCTCTCTCAGTCCCCTGTTCCTTACAAAAAGCAGTCAGATTTTTAACTAGTTTTTCAAGTTTAATGGAAATTTTTCCTCCAGGCATCCCTGCCCTCAATATCTCCCTTTCCTCAATTCCAGATCTCCTTCCACTGTTCTCTTTCATCAATGCCTAGCTCCAGCCCTCTCCCTCTAAATATATGCTTTAATTAACTCAATATTGTCTTCCCCTTTTCTCACTGTTTTCTTTTCACCTCTCAGCCCTTATTTCCCCCCACCCCCTCACCCCAGGGAATAATTCAGTTTTCTGTAATGTGTCCATATTTATTTGTAGCAATGCAATGTACAAAGCGAGATGATTTTTGTTCATGGAACTAGCACAAAATGATTAGACGTAGAGCAGTAACTAGTCATTTTAGCATCCTTAGCATGCAAAGCATCCTGAGGGAGATGCAGGAGGCAGCATGTCAAGCAGCTGGGAAAGTCAAGCCTCCACCATCACGTCAAACTTGACCTCTCTGTTCAGTCATTTCAGAGTGGGTTTGCCACTTCCTTCTCCAGCTCACTTGACAGAGCTATGCTCACAGCCCATGCCTTCAGGCATCATGCTGAGAAGTAATTCCCGTAGAGTTCAAACCTGGCAAGTCCTCCTACAGGTGATGGAGTCCCAGAAAAGAATGTAAAATGCCTCTACATTAGGGGCTGATATGAGGTCACAGGAGGAAATGAGGTTGCAAAATAATGCATTATCATCCACTTTGCTGCTACACCCAACGGACAAGGGGACTTTTCCAGCTGACTTGCTGAGGAAGCCTTGTCTACCTCATTTGAATGGGAGCTCCTTGAGAGCTGGGGCTGTCTTGTTTTCTGTTTGTATCTCCAGTGCTTTACGCATAGTAGGGGCTTTATTCATTCGTTTGGATCAATTTGGTGGTTTGTGATGTGAAAATATTACAAGAAACCAAGAAAATTCTGTTGTACAACTAGGGTCACACACAGATCCAGAGCTGGAAAGGACCTTAGAAGCCACCTGGATATTTTATAGATGAGTTAACTAAGGCCCCAGGGAGGTCAACTGAATTATTGAGTGTCATACAAGTAGTTAGCATGGGAGATAGGATTTGAACCCAGTGCTACTGCTCAGTATATTTCACACTGAGACCCCAGGACATGGCATCTTCAGGATTAAAGACACTGGGACATAAGTTCTATAGGATAAGAGACCACAGGAGAGCATGAAGTCCTCACCAGTGGTAAGCAAAGTGGGACTCACCTAGTAAGCAGCAGCCTGGAAGGGGCTTCACCTACCTGGCGAGGTAGCTTTCTAATTTAACTAATTTTTTTTTCAGGGCAATGAGGGTTAAGTGACTTGCCCAGGGTCACACAGCTAGTAAGTATCAAGTGTCTGAGGCTGCATTTGAACTCAGGTCCTCCTGAATCCAGGGCTGGTGCTTTATCCACTGAGCCACCTAGCTGCCCCCTTAACTAATTATTCTTGAGATCTAAGTATTGTTTTGTTTTGTTTCCATGCTGCTGAAACATCAAATGGATGGTCTCTAAACAAATGTAACTAATTTTAAAACTGCACAGTCTTTCAAGACCACCATTTCATAGTTTCACATCTGGATTGTAGAGCTGTTGGGTAAAACCCAAGACAAAGTATTTAACTACTTGTGGCCTCAGTTTCCACCTCTGCAAGCTTCTGAGATCGTTTTCGACTCTAGAACTACAAATCTCTGACCTCATGATTCTGTGACCTGGAGGAAGTCACTTGACTGAGCCTGAGGTTCCTACTCTGTAAAATGAGGGCCTTAGATAAGATAGCTTTTAGTGTCCCATTTCAGCTCTGAATTCTATGATCTCATTCACATGAGACTAAAGTCTTCTCATACAAAATTTACGATCTTCTGACTCCCAAGATGCAACACTGGGCAGCTTGACCGGCAGAGTGCTTTAAAAGGAACCAGTTACCAGCTGATCATTTGTTGTTCGGTCGTGTCAGACACTTCGTGACCCCATTTGGGGATTTTGCCTTAAAGCAGGTCTTATTCTTGCCTGTGAATGCACATATACACACTGTATGTATGTATGTATGTATGTATATGTATACATATATATTGATATGTATACATACATATATATACATATACATATATATTGATAACTGCATTTCAATCTACTTGGTTCCCTTTGTCTTCCTCTGTCTTATGAGTCATCACACTTTTAAGAGCTTTATTCTAAGATGAGCTCCATGGGCCCAACAAGGTTAAGAAGTCCTGCTCACTGGGTTGTTCCATCAGATTAAACTGCACCCACAGAAAATGAGAAGCAAACAGATGGAGAAGACCCAAAGAAGAAAGGGAAGGTCTAACAGCATGGCCTTACTGTTTCTGAGGCCCTGGTACTAACATCTAACATTTAGAGAGTGCTCTTAGGTCTGCCAACAGCACAATAAGCATCATCTCACGCACTCCACACAATGACCCTGGTAGGTAAGAGCTACTCATAGTTTTCCCCATTTTATAGAAGAGGAATTTGAGTCTCAGAGAGGTTAAGTGACTTGACCAGAGTCACACCACTAGCAAGTATCTGAAGTATGTTTCAGACCAGAGGCTTTTTGATTTTCTGTTTGTGAGCGCCTCCAATAGACTGTGTGCTCCTTAAAAGCTGGGACTGTCTTCTGCCTCTTTAGATCCTCAGCACTTGGGGCAGTGGCTGGTGCAGAGTAGACATTTAATAAACATTCACTGTATTGGTCATAGTAGCTAAGTCTTTGTTGAGTGACTGATTTTATCTAATAAACCAAATTGGCTCCTTTTCCAAGAAGAAGCCCCTGAGGAGATATTGGGAGGTTCAAAATTTGAGGGGGAGGGAAGAGAGACCTCCTGTCCCCTTTTGGAAATAATCCGTCCAATAAAATGAGAAAAGTTTTTAATAGGAGACAAGCAGAAAGAATTCTGTAAGGGATGTAAGAAGTTGGGAGACCTAAGCTGTAGTGTAGGCTCTATCATAACTAGCTGTGTGACACTAAGCAATTCATATCACCCCTCTTGGTCTCGTTAATATGAGACTGTTGGATCAGATAATCTGGAGCTAAGAAATTCTGGGATTCTCTTCCTGAGCCTGGGCCATTCCAATGGGAGGACCAGCTTCTAGCCTTCCTCACTAGGGAAGAAAATTAACAAAAGGGAAATGGAAAGAATGTCTCTTTGAAACACATGCATTGTTGGTGGAGCTGTGAACTGATCCAACCATTCTGGAGAGCAATTTGGAATTATGCCCAAAGGGCTATAAAGCTGTACATAGCCTTTGACCCAGCAATACCACTATTAGGTCTTTTTCCCAAAGAGATCATAAAAAAAGGGAAAAGGACCCACATGTACAAAAATATTTATAGCTGCTCTTTTTGTGGTGGCAAGGAATTGGAAATTGAGGGGTTGCCCCTCAACTGGGGAATGGCTGAACAAGTTGTGGTATATGAATATAATGGAATATTATTGTGCTGTAAGAAATGATGAGCAGGCAGATTTCAGAGAAACCTGGAAGGACTTACATGAACTGATGCTGAGTGAGATAAGCAGAACCAGGAGAACATTGTACACAGTATCAACAACATATGTGTTGATCAACTGTGATAGACTTGATTCTTCTCAACAATACAATGGTTGAAGATAGTTCCAAAGGACTCATGTTGGAAAATGTTCCCCAAATCCAGAAAGAAAAAAAAAAGAACCGTGGAATCTAGATGCAGATTGAACCATACTATTTCTATTGTTTTTGTTGTTGTTGTTGTTGTTGTTTTGAGGTTTTTCCTTTTTTGCTCTGATTCTTCTTTCATAGCATGACTAATGCAGAAATATGTTTAATGTGATTGTACAGATATAACACATATATAACCTATATCAGATTACTTGCTGTCTTGGGGAGGGGGGTGGTAGAAAAATTTGAAACTAGAAATCTTATAAAAACAAATGTTGAAAACTATCTCTACATGTAATTGGAAAATAATCAAATACTTTTATGGAAAAAAAAGAATTATCTCCTTGAAGGTCCATCCAACCACCTTGGGTCCCCAGTCACTTAACTGTCCTTAACTGAAGAGGAGTCAATAGGATCATGATTTCCTCAGAATCCTATTCCATCCCTGGAAGGGAACCCTAAAGAAAGAAGTGGTTGTTTTGCTGTTGTTCATTACTATCTAACTCTTTGTGACACCATTTGGGGTTTTCTTGGCAAAGACATTGGAGTGGTTTGCCATTACCTTCTCCAGCTCATTTTACAGATGAGGAACTGAAGCAAGCAGGTTTAAGTGACTTGCCCAGGGTCACACAGCTAGTAAGTGTCTGAAGCCAGATTTTAACTCAGGATGATGAGTCTTCCTGACTTCAGGTCCAACCCTCTATCCACTGGGCCACCTAGCTGCCCTAAAGAAAGAGGTACCATTTATGAAATGAATTCTCCTTTAGTAGAAAAATAACCTCAGGATTGTCCCTTGAACAAGAGAAGTATTGTATTCTTGCCTACTCAGGCCACATCTGGGGCTCAGTGTTCAGTTTCAGGCATACTATGCCTTAAAAGAAACAAAGATAAATGGGAACTGGACCAAAACAGAGGTGTTAGGTTGGAAAAAAGAATCAAAATGATGTCTTGTGGAGGGTAATTGGATGAAGTGAGCCCATTTAATTTGGGCAAGACAGTGGATGAAGATGTGAGGGCATGTCTTCAGATTTTTAAAATATGTGGAAGACAGAGAATAATTATTCAATAGACCATGCATATTGTATATTGTAAGAATACGAAGCCAGTGGCACATGCCTATAATCCTTCACATGTTGTTATGGGAAAGGAGCTAAGGAGAAAAGGGGAAAGGGGGTGTCAACTTTCAGGTTGCCAAAGGATGGGCAAACAGGACCAAGTTGGAAACTAAGCAGGTTGAAACTCCTAAGCTAATTAGAAGTGGAATCAGCCATCCAGAGAGAGAGAGAGACAGAGAGACAGAGACAGAGAGAGAGACAGAAAGAGAGACAGAGACAGAGAGAGACAGAGAGACAAAGAGAGACAGAGAGACAGAGAAAGACAGAGGGACAGAGACAGAGACAGACAGAGACGGACAGAGAGACACAGACACAGACACAGACACAGAGAGAAAGAGACAGAGAGACAGAGACAGAGAGAGACAGAGAGAGATGCAGTCTACAAAAAAAAAAACCCACCACCTAAACTAAACTAAAGATGTAAGCTCTCTGCGGGCATAGATTGTTTTCAATGAATTAAACTGCTGAAGATACTATTTCAGATGACAGCAGCCAGTGGTGGAAGAAGTCAAAAGGAAATAGAGTTTTTTCCAGTAGAAGAAGGAACCTTTTAAGCATCATAGCCATTTGCTGATAGAATAGGCTATCTTGAGTAAGAGTGAGCTCTTTGTCACAGAAATGTTTCAAGGAGTCTGGGTGACCACCTGTCAGGGAAGGAGACTGGAGATGACCTAGGGCAATGCCCCTTTAACAGTGGCCAGAAACAGCTGTAACAGGAAATGCAAAACTGGGCTCTAATAGAGGGCTGAAGTTAAACATTAAAAGTGGCACCCAGTGCATTTAGGCAATGCCCGGGGCCTGACTTAGCTAAAGAAACCAGGGACGAGTCACTGCAGCATGAGGTCATAGTGACCATCTAATCCTGGGGAATTCACAACTTGAATGGAATAAGGAGGGAGGGAAGGGAAACTGGAGCAATGGTTCCTCTTGCCCTGGATCACATGTGGGGAAAAAATTAATTAGAAGGGCTTCATGGGGAGTGGCACTACTGCCCAAGCAGCCCTTGCAGCATTTTAGGAGTCCCTGAAAGGAGCCGGGTGCCTCCAGGGGCACTGGGATGAGTGTTTCTGGGACTTGACAAGCAGACAAGAATCCATTTCCAAAAATGTCCTGAGGAGTCTACGATTCAAATGAATGCTATTATTAGGTGATTTTCCCTCCCTTTTGGTCCCCACCTGTCAGGGGAGCTCTGAGTATGGAGACTTCCTCCAACATGACAAAAATCACAACTGAAAAGCCAAATCATAATGTGATCCATCAGTAAAACTGCCTTATCAGAGACTGGCTTCTGAAATAACAATGCTGCCCAGCCCATGCAATGTCAGCCTGTCAAACCACCAGATCTCTTTGTCATTCAAGGCTGATTTGGAGCAATGTGGGGTATAATGGGGCAAAACTCTGGACTAGAAGTCAGAAAACCCGGGTTCTAGGCCTAGCTTTGTTCCCATTAGCTGTGAGTCCTTGGGCCTGCTGGGTCAAAGTTTTCAAGACCCTCTCCTTCCCCAAGATGGCAGATATGGAGTTACATTGGTATGAAGTCCATTTCCATCTCCTGTGTGATTCTAACTACTTCAAAGGAGGCCAGAGCCAAGAAATGAGGCCCCGTAGCACTCTATAAGGCTCCCTTCCACCTTCCCTTCCTCCCCAGGTCCCTGTTACAGTTTTATCTAGCCCTTCCAAAACCCCATATCCTTGGCCTTCCACCTGCTAACTTGTAGGGGGAAAGAATTGGACTGAGATTTGGGAAACCCAGGTTCCAGGAAAGGCTCTAAAACTGTGTACAGTTGGGCAATGTTTGGTTGGGTATGGGTAATGATTGGGCATGGATATGTTTCTGTCCTAATTTCCTTATTTGAAAAATAAGAGTCTAGACTACATGATCTCCAGGGTCTCCTGTAGCCCTAAACGTACATAAAGCCTTCTCTGAGAGGAAATAACCAAATTTGGTATATTTATTTTATTTTATGCTAAAATAAATTTAATTGATGTCTTTTACATCTCAATAATTTCCTATCATAACCCCCTATACACACACACACACACACACACACAATCTTAAACCCTCTCTTAAAATAAGAACAATGAGTCAAGAAAAACTGATCAATACACTAACATTGTTTACAGTATTTGTGGTTCCCACCACCAAAATCTCTCTGCAAAGCAGAGTGAAAAATGTCTTATCTTTTCTCTAAGACTAAGATTGGTTACTACAATTAACAATAACTGCTAATAATAATTTGTTGTTGTTCTTTAGTCATGTCTGATTCTTTTTTACCCCATTTTAAGGTTTTAATCTTAGCAAAGATATTGAATGGGTTTGCCATTTCCTTCCCTAGTTCATTTTATAGGTGAGGAAACTGAGGCAAACAGGGTTAAGTCACTTAACCAGGGTCACAAAGCCAGTAAGTGGCTGAGGCCAGATTTGAACTCAGGAAGATGAATCTTTCTGACTCCAGGCCCAGGACTCTATCTGCTTTGCTAGCTTGCTTCATTGGCTAGGAATTGAACACAGAACTCTCACATGTCAGGAGATAGTTATTATTATTGCAACTAATAATCATAATAGCTAATATTTATAGAGGAGTTTTATAAGCAGCTAGGCAGCACAGAGATAAGAGGGTTGGACCTAGATTCAGGAAGACATGAGTCCAAACCCAACCTCAGACATCTACTAGCTATTTGACCCTGGGTAAGTCACTTAATTTCTGTGTGCCTCAATTTTTTCATCTATAACGGGGGGCTGATAATAGCAGCCATCTCCTATAGTTGCTGTGAGACTCAAATTAGATAATATGTGCAAAGTATTTTACAAGTGTTAAAGTACTATGTAAATAGCTATTATATGTACCTATAAATCTATCTATAAATAAAATTGATGGGTGGATAGATAGATAGATGATAGATAGATAGATAGATAGATAGATAGATAGATAGATAGATAGATAGATAGATAGATAGATAGATAGATAGGTAGGTAGGTAGGTAGATAGGTAGATAGGTAGATAGGTAGATAGGTAGATAGGTAGGCAGGCAAATAGAGATGCTAGCTAGTGTTATTATTATATAGTACCGAACTGTAGAAAGCCATGGAAGTGTGACAATTCAGACATCTCACTCTCTCTATGTCTTTGTCTCAATTTCTCTTTCCTCTTTCTCTCTCCCCCCCTCATCTCTCCTGCTCTCTGCCTCTCTCTCTTTCCTGCCCTCTCTCCCTATCTACTTCTGTGTCTCCCTGTATCTAAGCTAGAAATGATTTTGATGTTAAATTAAACTGTTACTGACAGCCTTGAATGTAGGTACAAAGTACAATATAAGTGTTAATATTTTTGCTTTGACATCTTCAAAGTTCAACTTTAGTGCCAACTTCTACATGAGACCTTCCCTGATCCCCTCAATTACTAGTGATTCCCCCAAAGAAATGACTTTCCATTTGTGTTGTGCAGAGTTTGTATGTTTATGTACCGTCTACCCCAGATGAATATAAATTGTTCCTTGAGTGCCAGAACTGTCCAACTTCTGTTTTTCTATCCCCAGAAACTGGCATATAGTAGATGCTTAATAAATGCTTGTTGAAAGTCATTCTCCAATTGATATGTGGTCAAAGGATATGTAGTTTTCAGATGAAGAAATCAAAGATATAGATATATATATAGATATATAGATATATATGAAAAAAATGCTCTAAATCACTATTGATTAGAGAAATGTAAATTAAAACAACTCTGAGGTACCACCTCACACCTATCAGATTGGCTAATACAATATAAAAGGAAAATTTTAAGTGTTAGAAAGGATATGGAAAAATTAAGATACTAATGTACAATTGATGGAGTTGTGAACTGACCCAACCATTCTGGAAAGCAATTTGGAACTATGCCCAAAGGGCTATAAAACTGTTCATGCCCTTTGATCCAGCAATACCACTGCTAGGGCTGTATCCCAAAAAGTTTTGTTTTTTAAAGTGAAAAAGACCAATTTGTACATTTGTATATTTATAACAGATCTTTTTGTGGTGGCAAAGAATTGGAAATTGAGGGAATGTTCCTCAGTTGGGGAATGGCTAAACAAGTTGTGGTTTATGATCATAATGGAATACTATTGTGCTATAAGAAATGATGAGCAGGTGAATTTCATAAAAGCCTGGAAAGATTTCCATGAACTGATTCTGAGTGAAGTGAACAGAACCAGAAGAACATTGTACACAGTAACAGCAACATTGTATGAACAACTGTAAATGACTTAGCTCTTCTCAGCAATACAATGATCCAAGACAATTCCACAGGACTCATGATGAAAAATGCCATCTTCCTCCAAAGAAAGAACTGATGGAGCCTGGATTCAAATCAAAGCATACTATTTTAAACTTTTTCTTTTGGTTTGTGTTTTTTTTCATAACGTGACTAATATGGAAGTATCTTACATGATTGTACATGTATATTCTAAATCAAATTGCTTACCATCTCAGAGAAGGGAGAAGGAGGGGAAAGAGGAAGAGAATTTGGAACTCAAAACTCTAAAAAAATGTTTTACATTGTTTTTACATATGATTGGGAAAAAATAAAATATTATTCAAAAAAATGCTTGTTGATTTTCCAGATTCTTTCCCCTAATAGTTGGACCAATTCTCAGCTCCCTGAAGAGTGTGCTACTGTACCTGTCTTTCTTCAACCTCCCCAACAATGAATTTGCTTTTTGTCATCTCTGTCCAACAGCTGGGTATGATGGGAAACCTCTAGAGCTGGCATATATATATATATATATATATATATATATATATATATATATGTGTGTGTGTGTGTGTGTGTATAGATATGTATATATATGTATGTACATGTATAAACATATATAAAAAATTCACCACAAGGCATTGCACTGACTTTTCTCAAACCTTAGAAAATAATAAATATTATTCATAATAATGATGGTAGTAGTGGTGGTGACGATGAGAATGCCTTACATTTGCATCACACACTGCAAAATTGCAAAACTCTTTCACAAACATCATCTCCTTTCATCCTCAGAACAACTCTGAGATGTAGAGGGCAGGCATCTTTATTCTCTTTTTGCAGATGAGGACACTGCATCTCAAGAAGACTAAACAAGTTGGCCAAGCTCAAACTTCCACAGAGTTGAGGAGACAGAACTTTAAATTGGAACTCTACGTGCAAGGCTTTTTTTCTTCTTAGTTCACCTTTTGTATTAAGTGTTTAGCTAATAAGGGGTTGTATCCTTATGTGCAATTTTAGACATGTAGAAAGTGCTTCTCACCAGTATTGTCCCCTATGATAAGATGTGACTAATTGCTCCCAATATCCTTGTGGACTCAAGAAGGGAAATACTTCTCCTTTGTCCAGTCGAGATTTTTCTAGGGCTGAATGGTGTGCCGTTTTGCAAATTTTTGTTTGAATGGAGACAGGAGAGAAGGGAGAGGATTTAAACTGACCCCCAACATCATCCATAGAAATTATCAATCCCACAATATACTCTTCCAGTCAGATCCAGAGGTAGCCTATGGTGGAATGAAAAGAACTTGAAGGGAAAGTCCAGTCCTCCTCTGGCATACACTGACCATGTATTACTTGACCTAGGAAAGTTACTTTGCAAACATTTGTTAAGCATCTACTACAGAAGGGCAGTGTGGTATAGTGGACAGAGGTCTGGCTCTGGAGTCAGAAAGCATAACCTGGATTTGAGTTCTGCTTCTGACACATTCTGGCTATGTAACACTGAGCAAGACACTGCTCTGGGCTCTGAGCAATTCTATGATTATAAATTGCAGAGTGGGTGTGGTCTACATTGGCAGAGAAGGTTAGTAGTTGGGAGCTCCCTTTACTGATGGAATCACAGTAGACTAGACCCTAGGCATACAAAGATTTTTCTTTAATTAATAGCCTTGCTGTTAATGAGATTATAATCTAAAATGTGGAAATTGGACTAGATGGAGGTTGTCATGGACCCTGTTGGCAGTCTCAAGAAGCCGATAGACCTCTTCTCAGAATCGTTTTTAAATGCATAAAATAAAATACATAGAAATACAAAGGATGCCAATCATATTGAAATATAGTTATCTATTTTTTTTATTCTATAGACCCTAGGTTAAGAACCTCTGGACTAAATGATCTCATAAAGTCTGTCCCAGCTCTAACATTCCATTAGCCTACAATCTGTCTCCAATGTGTGACAGCTAAGGCCATGAGTAACAAAGAAGAGCAAAGAAGAATTGGGCAAGGGGACCTAGAGTTTCCTTTGGGCTAAACCCCCTTTGAGTCACCTAGTGGATTTAGTTCTTACATGTCTTAGCCCCCCCACACACACACCTACCAGGAGGGCCTGTGACATAGCTATCTCTGAATCTCTAGCACTTATCAAAGCAGGCACTTGATACATGTTTACATTGAATGAAATTCCTGACCAGTCCAGACTAAATCTGGCTCCAGGAAACAGAAGAATAGACTCCAAGAGCATGACCCCTCAAGTAGCCTTCTACCACCTCAACAGCACCACCAAGTCAGTCCTGCAAGAATCTGCAGGGTCTACATCAAAAGAGGAACTGAGCACTATGAACTAATTTGGGAAATCTTTGACAATCTACCTCACCCTGGGCTCTGCTGATGACTCAATACATATAAAACCAAACAACTAAACATCACAAGATTATAGGATCATAAATTTGGGGCAGAAAAGGACCTCAGAGGCCATTGTGTTGACACCTTCATTTCACAGATAAGAAAAACGCAAAAATTGGGGGTCTTTCTCAGGGTCACACAGTTAGTAAGTGTTTAAAGTAGACTTTGAAAGGAAATCTTCCTGGTCACCTTTCCTCCAAAACCAACTCATCAAGGGACTTCCCTAGATCATCACCTTCCCTATCATGAAGCTTTAAGGTCATCCCTCACCCCATCCCTTGTCCACATTCCCCATAACCTGGGTAGAAGTCCTGTCAATTCTTCCTTCCCAGTATCTCTTTTACTTTACCTTTCCATTCCATTCCTCTCTGATCCCAGGTCATCATCCATTAACTTCATGCTGGGCATATTACAATACCTTGAAATTGACCTTTCTATCTCCAATCTCTTTCCCATCCTAGCCTTTTGACTGGTTTGTACATTTTATTCCTATCCTATGAAATTTGCAAGGGGTCCCCACTGCCCACAGGATAAAACCCAAATTTCTTTAGCCCAGCTTTCAAGGACCTCCGCAACCTATCCCTAAATGAACTTTACAAATGTTCTTCAAGGATAATTGTTTTATAAATATGCAATCAATCATCCACAAGCATTTAGGTGCTCTTATTCTCTCTCTCCTACTCTTCTTCCTCTTCCTTCTTCCCTCCTCCTCTCCTCCTTCTCCTCCTTCTTTTTCTTCTCTCACCATATACTTAATATATATATATAAATATATATACATATGTCATACACATTTTCCCTCATGGTTCAGCTCAGATCTTAACTTCTCTATCTAATCACTCCAGCCAGCACTGGTTTGGTCTATTTTATTTATGTGGTTTTCTTTTTAATTACATCATAGTATTTAACACAGCGACTTATACTCTGACCATTAACTGAGTAAAATAAATGTTCATGTTGGAGTTAAGAGTATGACGAGATCCCTTGAGGCAGCCCTCTGCTTTGAGGGACTATATATTTTCTCAAGCTTCTTTTGGAACAACAGAAGTAGCTGGAAGATTTTTACTTAGGGAACTCTAAATTATCTATTTTACACTGTTGGTGCCACCACCAACAACAAAGTTTTTCTGTGGGACTTGGTTAAAATTTTTATTTTGAGGGGTTTGGTGAATTGGTTTTAATGAATTGGTTTCAGCGATTTTGATTTAGTAGAAAAAATGGTTCCAAAATCATTCTTCTTTTGGAACCCTCATATTCTGTTCCAAATATTCCTGATAAAAATTTGTACTCAAAAGGGTGAGATCTAGTTAGTCCATTTCTTCTAAAGACATCTCTCTGGGGTATCTCCTTGTTAACTTGGAAGATTCCCTCAAGAAATCTCTTAGTGGGGGCAGCTAGGTGGTACAGTGGATAAAGTACCAGCCCTGGATTCAGGAGGACCTGAGTTGAAATCCAGCCTCAGACACTTACTAGCTGTGTGACCCTGGACAAGTCACTTAACCCTGTTTGCCTCAGTTTCCTCATCTATAAAATGGCCTGGAGAAAGAAATGGCAAACCACTATAGTATCTTTGCCAAGAAAACTCCAAATTTGGTCACAAAGAGTTAGACATGACTGAAAAATGACTGAACAACAACATACCTAAATCAGCTCTCCCTTTTGTCTATAATTATTGAGTTCTGATGTTAGAAGGGACTTACTTCCACTGACCCTTTGCTCAGACTCAACAGTGGGCGATAAAGTTTTAAAATAGGCAAGAAAAATGGAGTTTTTTTCAACTTTCAAAAGTCATAGTTTCAAACCATTGTTGGTGGAGTTATGAATGCATCCAACCATTCTGGAGAGCAATTTGGAACTATGCCCAAAGGGCTATAGAACTGTGCAAACCTTTTGATCCAGCAATACCACTGTTAGGTTTATATTTCAAAGATATCCCCAAAAAGAGAAAAAGATCTATTTGTACAAAAATATTTATAGCAGCTCTTTTTGTGGTAGCTAAGAATTGGAAATCAAAGGAATGTCCATTCATTGGGGAATGGATAAACAAGCTGTGGTATATGATAGTGATGGAATATTATTGTGCTATAAGAAATGACAAGCAAGATGACTTCAGAAAGACCTGGAAAGATTTATATGAACTGATGTATAGTGAAGTGAGCAGAACCAAGAGAACATTGTACACAGACAGCAATACTGTTTGATAAAGGACTGTAAAAGACTTGACTATTCTCAACAATACAATGCTCCAAGACAATCCCAAAGGACCATTGATGAAACACATTATCCACCTGCAAAGAAAGAACTGATATTGGTGGGACAGACTGAAGCATGTTATTTTTCACTTTCCTTCATATTTTTCTTTTTATTCAAGTTTTCTTGTTCAAAATGACTGATATGGTAATGTTTTACATAATTGCACATGTATAACCTATATCTGATTTCTTACTGCCTCAGGGAAGGGGGAGAGGAGGGAGGGAAGGAGGGGTAAAAATTGGAACCCAAAACTATAAATAAAAATGTTTATTACAAGAAAAAAAAAAGAAAATTCAGATTGTGGCAAGATCTCATAGACAATGAGACTTCCTAAGGCAACAAGTTTACTTTGACCAACAAGATCATGCATTTGAATATAAAGGAGGGCCTTTAATCAAAAAGGAATTCTGTAAAAGTCTCCCAAAAATAACAATTCAAAGTTATAAAATAATAGCACTTCTTATACAATGGTTTCCCAAAATTCCAATGCAAGGAATTTAGAAACATAATACTAACATAAGACAATATCACGGATTTAAAACCTATACAAAAAATAAAATTTATTGCCAGTCAATAACATCAATCCAGTTTAATGTATTTCAGAATTTATCTTACATGGAAAATTAATT
This sequence comes from Dromiciops gliroides, assembly GCF_019393635.1. Taxonomy (NCBI): domain Eukaryota; kingdom Metazoa; phylum Chordata; class Mammalia; order Microbiotheria; family Microbiotheriidae; genus Dromiciops; species Dromiciops gliroides. The sequence continues at coordinate 660,201,770 of NC_057862.1, read as the reverse complement.
TTCTCTACCAATTTTGCATTCTATACTAGTTGCACAACTGAAATGACTGAACAACACCACCATGTTGCATTCGGAGACCAATATAGAATAACTAAAATCAAAACTAACACATTATAAGGAACAAACAAGCATTTTTTGAAATAAAGTTGATAGATTTTCTGGCATAGAAAGCTTTCTGTTCTTTTATCTAGATCAGATCTAAAATTCCCCTAATCCTAGGCTTTTCTTTCAGCCTATATGAGACATTTTGATAGCTGACAAAAAGAAGGACTTTTCATTGTTCCAGCTTGTTTGAAAATAACTAGTTCTCTATGCTTTCCTTGATCAAAATCGAAACTTTCAAAGTATCCAGGCTTTTTTTTGTCTTGTCAGGTAAAATTTTACCGATATGAGTTTGTAAGACCTTTCAAATTCATTGCTGTTATTCAGTTGTGTCCAACTCTTGATGACCCAAAGTGGGATTTTCTTGGAAGAGATACTGGAGTAGTTTACCATTTCCTTCTCCAGTTCATTTTACAAATGAGGAAACTAAAGCAAAAGGGGTGAAGTAACTTGCCTACAGCTACTTGTCTGAAGCCAGATTTGAACTCACAAAGATGAGTCTTCCTGACTGCAAGCCTGGCCCTCTATCCACTATACCACCTAGTAATCTCTTCTAGTTCCTTTAAATGACTTAGATTTCTAATTTACCTAAACAACTTAGTTCTATTCACAGCCTGAACACCAAGGTAAAAGAAAACATTCTCTCTCTGATTTCTAAGCTTCTTTCTCTCCAGGCTGGAGAGTTAATAGCTGGACAAGGGGAATAGTCTTCAAAACTTCAAAATGAAAAGAAAAAAAAAACACTTGCCTGTTTATAAGATTAAACTCTTATATGCTTAAGAACTTGGTGTTTGCTGTCACTTTTCCAGAAGAGAGAAAATGGTAAGAATGTGTGAATATTTCATGAGGTTAAGTGCTAGGGAGTCATTTCTTCATTTATAAGAATGTTTATTCATCTCTTTGCTTTCCGAACATGTCTAGAATTAGAAATAGAAAGAAAATCAGTCAATAAACATGTATTAAGCACCTACTATTTGCTGGGCACTGTCCTAAACAGTGGGGATGGGGGCAGTTAGATGGTACAGTGGATAAAGCACTGGCCCTGGATTCAGGAGGACCTGAGTTCAAATCCAGCCTCAGATACCTCACACTTACTAGCTGTGTAACCCTGGGAAAGTCACTTAACCCTCAGTGCCCCATGCGTGCAAAAAAAAATAATAAAATAAAGGATGTAGAAAACAGTCCCTGCCCTCACAGAGCTCAATCTAACAGAAACTTTGAAATTTTCAGCAGATTCTCTTTCCAGTTAGATCTTAAAACTTATATCCCACTGGAAGGTTAATCAAAGGGTCAATAGATAGCCTTGTTTATTGGAAAGAGAGTTTAGCATCAGAATTGTCTCTTTTCAAAGGTACCATTTAGTGCTTGAGGCAGCTAGGTAGAACCATAGTAGATAGAACACTGGCTTGGAGTCAAGGAAGAACTGAGTTCAAATCCTGCCTCACACATTTCACTAGCTGTGTGACCCTGGGCAAGTCATTTAATTCTGTTTGCCTCAGTTTCTTATCTGTAAAATGAGCTGAAAAAGGAAATAAAAACCACTACAGTATCTTTGCCAAAACTACCCCAAAAATGGGGTCATGAAGACTCTGACAGAACTGAGCAACAAAGAAGACATTATCTTCATTATCTTTTTTTCTTTTCTTTTTTTCCCATATAAATATTTTATTATTTTCCAGTTACATGTAGAGATGGTTTTCAACATTTGTTTTTATAATATTTCTTGTTTCAAATTTTTCTCCCTCCCTTCCCCCTCCCCAAGACAGCAAAGTAATCTGATATAGGTTATATATGTACAATCACATTAAACATATTTCTGCATTAGTCACATAATGAGAGAAGAATCAGAGCAAAAAAGAAAACCTCAAAAAAGAAAAACAACAACAAAAACAATAGAAATAGTATGGTTCGATCTGCATCCAGATTCACCAGTTCTTTTTTTTCTGGATGTGGAGAGCATTTTCCATTATGAGTCCTTTGGAACTATTTTGAACCATTGTGTTGCTGAGAAGAATAAAGTCTATCACAGTTGATCAACACACAATGTTGTTGATACTGCGTACAATGTTCTCCTGGTTCTGCTCATCTCACTCATCACCAGTTCATGCAAATCCTTCCAGGTTTCTCCGAAATCTGCCGGCTCATCATTTCTTTTTTTTTTGGTGAGGCAATTGGGGTTAAGTGACTTGCCCAGGGTCACACAGCTAGTAAGTGTCAAGTGTCTGAGGCCGGATTTGAACTCAGGTCCTCCTGAGGGCTGGTGCACTGTCCACTGTGCCACCTAGCTGCCCCCTGCTCATCATTTCTTACAGCACAATAGTGTTCCATTACATTCATATACCTCAACTTGTTCAGCCATTCCCCAATTGATGGGCAACCCCTCAATTTCCAATTCCTTGCCACCACAAAAAGAGGAGCTATAAATATTTTTGTACATGTGGGTCCTTTTCACTTTTTTATGATCTCTTTGGGAAAAAGTCCTAATAGTGGTATTGCTGGGTCAAAGGGTATACAAAGCTTTATAGCCCTTTGGGCATAGTTCCAAAGTGCTCCCCAAAATGGTTGGATCAGTTCACAGCTCCACCAACAATGAATTAGTGCCCCAATTTTTCCACAGCTTCTCCAACATTTATTATTTTCCTTTTTTTGTCATATTAGCCAATCTGATAGGTGTGATATGGTACCTCAGAGTTGTTTTAATTTGCATTCCTCTAATCAATAGTGATTTGGAGCATTTTTTCATATGGCAATAGATAGCTTTGATTTCTTCATCAGAAAACTGCCTGTTCATATCCTTTGACCATTTTTCAATTCTGGAATGACTTGGATTCTTATAAATTTGATTTAGTTCCATACATATTTTAGAAATGAGGCCTTTATCAGAAGTACTGGCTATAAAAATTGTTTCCCAATTTTCTGTCTCCCTTCTAATTTTGGATGCATTGCTTCTGTTTGTACAAAACCTTTTTAATTTAATATAATCAAAATCATCCATTTTGCATTTCATACTATTCTCTATCTCTTGTTTGGTCATAAACTGTTCTCCTTTCTAAAGATCTGAGAGGCAAACTATTCCTTCCCCTGCTAATTGACCTATGGTATCACCTTTTTTTTATTTATTTTTTTTTTTTAGTGAGGCAATTGGGGTTAAGTGACTTGCCCAGGGTCACACAGCTAGTAAGTGTTAAGTTTCTAAGGCCGGATTTGAACTCAGGTACTCCTGACTCTAGGGTCAGTGGTCTATCCACTACACCACCTTTTATGTCTAAATCATGTACCCATTTTGTCCTTATTTTAGTATAATGTGTAAGATGTTGGTATATGCCTAGTTTCTGCCATACTCTCTTGCAGTCAGTATCTTCATTATCAGTCAATATTTTAATCAGTCAATAATTAGCCCTTGTTAAACTCCTATTGTGTGCCTTATTACATAGTGACTTTTGGAAGCCATTCAAAGTCCTATGTGGGGTTTTTTTGGTAGCTGTAAAATGTTTGGGAGAAGAGAAAAATTCAGTACATTCCATGTCACACAGAAAAAGGAAGAAATATAATAACAGTAAAGACAGCACAAAAATTCATGTTCTCTCAAAAATTCACTTTCAACAATTGTGGTAGATATATATGGCAGCAGTAACCTACCACATGAACTCAGTGTTAGATATGTCTCCAATAACAAATATACATATTTGTAATGTATATAATGACGTTATCGTAAGGTGTATGTGCTGCCCATGTGTATGTCTGTTTTTTCCTTTACATGTTGGTTTCTTTCCAAGGGGTCTTTCTCTCCTTGAAGAGAACTATAATTTCCTGTGTCCTAACTCCAACCAGAAAGCCCCCTCAAAGACCAGGATCTCTCCTCTTACAAGCTCTCAGCAACTCTGACTCCAGAAGTCCCATAGAGTATATAGACCTTTCTCTCCACCATTGAGGAGGGTCTTATACAAATGCCAGGCTTAAGTCTTTTATGGGAGAAATATCTCCTCTTTGCATGCATGTAGTAGGTTACTGTTGCTGAATAAATCTACCACCATGCAGAAATTATAGAGATAAAAAACCTTGATTGTATTATGCTTAAGCACAGATTCAGGAAGAAAAAACAACCCTGAACCCATATTGGAATTTCTGACAAGACTTTATAGAGAAAACTGTGTCAGAGGGACAGAGAAATAATTTTTTAACATGAAACAATTGTTATAGTCTCTGGCTATAAAGGTCCACAGGTCTCATAAAAACAGACTGATTATTTCATGCTTCCTGGAATTAAGGTTGAACAAACTAAAGTAGAGCCAATCAACGAACAGATTAAATTATAGGTTTAAATACTGAGTTTGCAAAATCTTACCCTTACAAAACTACAAGGATACATTTTAAAGAAGTCATAATGAGCTAATTGAGAGGGGAAGATCTACATTTAGTGCAGATAATCAAAAATTCAGCATCACGGAAATTAATTCTTCCACAAATAAAATCTTTTGGGGAGGTTTTAAAGATGCCACCTCCCCTTCTTTCTCTCATTTGGTTTCTTATCTCAAGAATGTCAAAAGTCTCCCCTTAACATTAACATTCCATAAGTCAAATTTGGTTTTGTTTTTTTCCAGGTGAGGTTAATATTAACAGAAAACAGTCTTCAGTTAACCAAAATGTTCCAAGAGGAATGTCATGATAAAATTTAATAAAAGAAAAGGAACGATTCCCATCACAAGCCCTTCTTGCTACCCGCTACATTCATCAATTAGTTCATATTTCCAAGGGACCCCTTCCTAGATTTGTTGCAGGAGCGATGCCCTTGGAGATGGGGTTATCTACCCCAGAGTAAAGGCATTGTCTTACCCAGCAAATTCTTTTGAAAAGTATAATATACTGAGTCACTAACAGCTTTTTGCTCCTTACTTATTGAGTCAATTTCCTGGGTGATAAGAGGGGAATGCTGGAGCCTCAAGCCAGATACCTGGAAAGAGTAAATAAAGGGAGGGGGGATGAATAGAAAAGTAGGGGGAGAAGACTCTATTGAGCTCACCCAGCCTAAAAGTAATATCTCTGATCCAACTGAAAATCATAGCCATAATGGGTCAAAGCCAATTACACCACAGGGCATATAGAAAAAGTTCACTTTTTGTGGGTATTCTTTTGCCTTTGATTTGAATTTGGACTGGTCAGCTTCAGCTCACACCTACGGGGGAAAAACCCACATCTGAATTATTTTACCAATAAGGCTGCATTATTATCCTAAACTGGACATGACCAAAATGGTCTCTTCCTTATTTCCTTCCTTTTTGTCTTCTCACCAGCAAAAGAAACATCTCCAATTACTGTGTACCGCAGAGTAGGGTAGCTCTCTCCCTTTAATTTACTCCCTACACATGGAAAATTGTCCCAGTTTCCTGTACAGGGAGGGGGGGGGGTGTTAAGTCAGGCCACCAACATTTCATACCTTTGTAACCCAATGCTCAAGCCTAGATATTTGTATAAGATGTCTCATATGTGGAGAAAATGTTACTCTTGAATCCTGGGTTATATCTTCAATACATTCCAACCTGAACTTGCCCCAATTTATTCTACACAACACAACCAAAATGATTTCAATATTTCCAGAGGACCCATGATTTCATCAGCATGAGCACTAGCTACAAGTGGCCGCTACACTGGGACGAACAAAAATCCAGTTCTCTTATCCTCTGCAATCCCCATCTATTTTCTTTAAATCTTTCCCAAAGGTTCTGTCCAATACACCAATACTTTCATCTAGGACAAGAGTCCTGGGGTCTGTGGAGCTGTTTTTTAAAATTGTTTGATAACCATATTCACTGTAAGTGGTTTCTTTTGTAATTCTATGTATTTCATGCATTTAAAAGCATGAGTCGGGACTGCTAGGTAGCACAATGTATAAAGCACTGGCCCTGGATTCAGCAGGACCTGAGTTCAAATCTGGATTCAGACATTCAGACACTTGACACTTATTAGCTGTGTGACCCTAGGAAAATCACTTAGCTTAACCCAGACTCAGTTTCCCCCTCTGTAAAATGGAGATATAATAGCACCTACTTCACATGGTTATTGTAAGAATTAAATCAGATGAGATAATGTACATAAAGTAATTTACCAACTTCAAAGAACTATATCACTGTTAGTTATTATTATTAGCTATCAAAGTACAATACTTTCCACTACACCATACTGTCTGGAATAAGGTAGTATCATCAGAAGAATATTGTTTGTTTATTTTAAATGGGTTTTTGTGGCATTGAGCAGTTTGGGATCATTGAAAGCATTAGCTAGGTTCCCAAAAGTAACCTAGCCCGGGGGCAGCTAGGTGGCGCAGTGGATAAAGCACCGGCCCTGGAGTCAGGAGTACCTGAGTTCAAATCCGGTCTCAGACACTTAACACTTACTAGCTGTGTGACCCTGGGCAAGTCACTTAACCCCAATTGCCTTACCGAAAAAAAAAACAAAAAACAAACAAACAAACAAAAAAAAAAGTAACCTAGCCCAGTCTCTTAGTATTTTTTTCTGGCCTTGACAATATTATATAATATATAAGGATATTAGGTATTATGTACAATATAATGTGATATGTTTACATAATGTATACATTGTGTTATATAATATATAATAGGTAATCATCTAATATTATATATAATAATAACCTACAGTACTATAATCTATATACAATGATAGACTAGCTCAACGGGCTGCCCACCCAACCGCATGTCTTAATCTAGGCAATATGCATTGCTCATCTCCTTTTTTTTTTTTTGGATGGCAAGGCAAGGCCTCTTTAGTATAATGGCAGGCCTCTCCTGTTCATGGCTGTGTTCAATTATCTTAAGTGCCTTCATGTGAAGAAGAGATTTGACTTGTTCTGCTTAGTATGAACAGACAGAAGAAGGAACAAAGGAGGCGAGAGGGAAGAAGTTGCCAAGAGGCCAATGAGACTGGAAGGCAGACCAAACTTCCTAGCAAGTAGAGCTGCCCAAGAGTAGAAGAGGTTGCCTCATAAGATGGGGGGTTCTCCCAACTCAGAGGCCTCTAAACAGAGGTTGGATGACTACATGTCCTGTAGGCCCTACCCTACTAACACCTACTATGTATCTTTCCATTTGCCCTTTGAGAAACCTGATGCTCTTCTGGGATTGTGGTTAACACGATGCCTGGCACATAGTAGGTGCTTAATAAGTGTTATTAATGCTCTAATGGGGATTCTTTTCAGGTGTAGGTCAGACTAGATGGTTGCTCTCATATTCTATGATTTTGAACTCCATATAATAAGCCTAATGTCACTGGCAAATAGGACCACCTATTTCCACACATCTGTAGGGAATATTTTTGATTTGTGTTTTGTATATGACACTGATGAGCACTTTTTACATGCATTTTCTCACTTGATCCTCTCAACAATCCCATGAGTCCCCCCATGTCACAGAAAAGGAAATTGGGTCCTAATTCTGTCATCCCATGAACTCTCTGCCCCTATAAAGTTTTGTGACATCCCTCCCTTCTAACCAAGTCATTTAAAAAACTGTTAAACAAAAAGGAATCCAAGGCAAAACTTCTGGGACATTGCACTAGAGCTTTTCTTCCAAGCTGACATTGGCCCATTAATGGCTAATCTTTGGGTCTGACCATTTCATCAGATCAGAGTCCACCTAAAAGTACCATCATCTAGCTCCCATCTCTCCACTTTGTCCATGAGGATAAAATGAGAAGTTTGGTCAAATGCTTTGATGAGATCTAGGTAAAATCTTTAATGTTCTACTAACCTACCAATAGAATGATCCCATCCAAAAGAAAAAAGGGAAATGAGGTAATCTGGCCTGACCTGTTCCTGATCCTGCCAAGCTGGATCTCAAGGACTACTATTTCCTTTTCTACCTGTTCATCCCTTTGATTACGCATTCTAAAATTTTGTCAGGATTTAAAATCAAACTCACTGCCCTCTAATTTGTAGTCTCCATGTTCTTCCTCTTTGTGAAAACACTAGTAATGTTTGCCTTTTCCTGCCTTCTGCCACCTCTCCATCTCTCCAGGATCTTCCAAAATCACTAAGGGTGGCTCATTAATTACATCTATGAGTTCTTTCAGTACCCTGAGAAGAGGTTCACTGGACCTGGTGATTTGTGGTCTCTTATTACGTCCTTATTTGAAGTTTTGACTTCCATTTGACCATTCTTTTCTGGTCCTTTCCAGACCAAAAATTATTCTGTTGATAAAGAAAATGAAAGCAAAATGAGTTCAGTAACTCTGCCTTTTCTCCACAACACATTATCATCAATCATCTATCCCAAGTATCAACCTATTCCATCTGTGATCAATCAATCAATAAACATTCACTGTGTCTGGCACCATGACAGCACTTTGTTGTTCTGTGGTTGAGTTGTTGTTCAGTCACGGTCCAACTCCTTGTGACCCTATTTGGGGTTTCCTTGGCAAAGATACTGGGTGATTTGCCATTTCCTTCCCCAGCTCATTTGACAGATGAGGAAACTGAGGCAAACAGGGTGAAGTGGCCTGCCCAGGGTCACATACCTAGGAAGCATCTCAGGCTGTTTTTGAAATCTAGAAGGTGAATCTTCCTCAGTTCAAGCCCGGCATTATCCGCTGTGCCACCTAGCTGCCTTGGTAAACATTGGAGAAACAAAAAGAGGGACCTCCTGCGTCCTATTTTCTGATTCTAGCTATTCATGGCACAGTTACTAGAAAGAGGAGTAAGCAACGACGTGCTTCCTGTCCAACCTTATTCCTTTTTCACTTGGCAACCACGGGTTTCTGTTGCAGCATTATAAAAGGAACCCATGATGCAAACTTCTTGAAGACAAGGATGACTTCATCTTTGTTCCAGTAATCCCTCAGTCAAGCATAGTGCCAAGCATATAGTACGTCTTGATGAAGAATATTGTACTTGGAGATAGGAAAGCTTTGAATCCTGCCCCATGGTTTATTTTTTTTTATTTTTTTCTGCCCTATGGTTTATAATAAACTGTAGCCATGGGTAAATCTCACAACTGCTCTGCACCTCAGTTTCTTCATCTGTAAAATGAAGATAATAATACCTGTTAATACCTAATCCAGAGGGACAGCTTGAGGCTTAGAGGAGACCACAAAGAGATAAAGACTTTTATAAATCACAAAGACCAAGACCAGTGCTTTTTAAGTGGACTCCTGAATTTCTTCTTCCAAACACTCAGGGAATTGTATTACAGTGTAATTGCTTTCTTTGCAATCCTGTGTGTTTTATTTTCTGCATTAAAAAAACATGGTCTGGAAAGGGTCCTTAGACTTCAGCAGATTGACCAAAGGGTCCAAGACACAAAAAAAAGTTAAGAATCCCTGGTCTAGGTGGCAGCTAGGTAGCTCAGTAGATAAAGCACTGGCCCTGGATTCAGGAGACCTGAGTTCAAATCCAGCCTCAGACACTTGACACTTACTAACTGTGTGACCCTGGCAAAGTAACTTAACCCTCATTGCCCTACAAAAAAAAAAATCCCTCCTCTAAATAAACATCCCCTATTATTATCAGTTGGATGGAAATTATAAAATGACACAATCATATTTGTCCTTACTCTAGCAAAAGGAAGTTTAGAAAGAGTCAGAGTAGCCAGGAAACAAGAATGAAGAAGAAGGAATAGCGAAGCCTGCTGGGTGGAATGGGTATTTACATGGTAACAGAGGCACCACCAGAGCCATGATTAAATCCAAGTAAGAACTGGATAAGTGGACCTTACAGACAATGTAGCCCAAGCATAAATGTAGCCCAAGGCCCTGATTTTACAAATTAAGAAAACAGAAACCTAAAATGATCAAAAGATTTGCTCAGTCTCACACACTTAGTGACAGAGAAAGGACTATACCTCGATTTCTTTTTTCATTTCCCAACCCATCAAGGCTCTTCTATCTAGTATATCAATTTTATGAACCAATAATCCTTATGGGAGATCCAAATTACATCATTATGACTGGTCTTGACGACTCTTAGATCATGAGTGTGGGGGCAGCTAGGTGGCGCAGTGGATAGATCACTGGTCCTGGAGTCAGGAGTACCTGAGTTCAAATCCAGTCTCAGACACTTAACACTTACTAGCTGTGTGACCCTGGGCAAGTCACTTAACCCCAATTGCCTCACTTAAAAAAAAAAAAAAGATCATGAGTGTGGACCCAAAGCCCTCCATGCTTCCCTCCTCATAGGGAGGAACAGAAGGCACTGGTGAATGTATTTAAGATTAACTAGTTTTGCTACTAACCATGTCTAAAAGCATAATTGGACCCAATGTTTGCAGGCCAATTACCAGGCATAAGATTGGATCAGCTGTTTGGTTAACCACCATCTGCTTAGTACTTGACTGTTACAACAGTTGAAAAATTGATTCAGTTAATACCATAGTCCATCAGTCATGTATAGACATGGGCACAAGGATAGAGAGAGAGAAAGAGAGAATGTATATGACACCAGTGCATTGTTGGTGGAGTTTTGAATTGGTCTAAACGTTGGGGAGACCAATTTGGAATTAGGCTAAAAGAGTGACTAAAATTATCATACTCTTTGACCCAGAAAATCCACTGCTAGGCAACTACCCCAAGGAGGTAAAGGACCAAAAAAGGCTCCATATTCACCAAATATTTATAACAGTCCTTTTTATAGTATCAAGAAATTGGAAACACAGAAGCCCATCAACAGGGAAATAACTATTCACATTTTAGTACATTCATCAGTCAGTCAATAAGCATTCTTAAGCCAGGCACTGTGCTACGTGCTGGGCACCACTGGGACTTCTTTTTGGTACAGCCATGATGGATTATCTAGCCAAGACTCTTCCCTGGGTAGGAGGATCTTGTGGCAGTCCTTGGTAACTTTTGTTAAGTGTTTTCGGGACCATGGCACTGTTTCTGGGCACTGACCAAATCCCAAAAATATATATACCTCTACCTCTGCCACCAAATTTTACCATAGTCACTTTTATACCTGTCTAATATCCTCCATCATGGAGAACATGAGTAATATTTACATTGTCCTCCCTGACTCTTCCCATCTCCTAAACACATCCCTACATCCCCCCATAACTCCTGCCTGTAATCAAGAGCAGCCTTTGTCTCCCACCTCCCCTAATGTCTGCAGAGTCCTATGCCCTCCTCACAGGACCAAATTCCTTTACACTGTCTCCCGACATACCCTCTCCTTCCTCAACATTTCAAAAGAAAACTTTATCAGTGTCACAGGAAGGAAGTAGTCTAGTGACCACACAACTACCTTAGTGAGCTACTGCCTCTTGACATCTGGGAAATTCCCTTCAGAGGAAGAGCCAGTGCTTCAATAGCCAGAAGGGGTGGAAGCGTTTTAGTGAAACTCAGGGGTTTTTCTAGATTGCCAAAGAGAAAAAAAAAGTTCATCCTAGCAGGAGCTCAATCTCTGTAATGGTTTGGCTAATGTTTTCCACCACAAAGGGGCAAGTGACGAAATATCGTGTACAAGGAGCAGCTACCCAGCAAATCTGACAGGACCACTGGGTGCATGAGGACAATGAAATAAGATTAGAAAGGTAGATGAAGGGCAGCTAGGGCGTGCAGTGGATAAAGCACCAGCCCTGGATTCAGGAGGACCTGAATTCAAATCTGGCCTCATACACTTGACACTTGGCACTTACTAGCTATGCGACCCCAGGCAAGTCACTTAACCCTCATTGCCCTGCCCAAAAAAGAAAGGAAGGAAGGAAGGAAGGAAGGAAGGAAGGAAGGAAGGAAGGAAGGAAGGAAGGAAGGAAGGAAGGAAGGAAGGAAGAAAGAAAGAAAAAGGTAGATGAGAGATGGATTTCAGAGAACTTTAAAGATCATAGGAAATGTTCCCGAATGACCCAATCCACAATTGTCATTTTCATTTAGTTGAAGCTCCATGGCACTTTAAGCCCTCTGACATTGCACCTGATTTACAACCATTAGGAATGGTGATGATCAATGTCTAAATGTATTCGTTGCTGTGGGGAAACCAAGGCAGCAATGAAAGGAGCTAGAGCATGTCCTTTTTGTTGTTCAGTCATTTTTCAGGCATCTCTAACTTTCGTGACCCCTTAGGGTGTTTTCTTGGCAAAGATACTGGAGGGGTTTGTTATTTCATTTTTGGGCTCATTTTCCAGATGAGGAAACTAAGGCAAACAGGGTGAAGTGACTTGCCCAGGGTCACACAGCTAAGGAAATGTCTGAAGATAGATTTTAATTCAGGGAGATGAGTCTTCCTGACTCCAGGCCCGGTGCTCTATCCACTGTACCACCTAGTCCCTGCCTAGAGCAAAGAAACAGACAACCTAGGAACCACTGGTTTCTTCCCCTTTCAGCTGGCCCTGAGCTCTTGGGGAACTTGCTGCTGCAGGGGACTCATACTGAAATTTGTGGGAGGTATGAAGGGCCTAAGTTCCTAAGGTACATATTTCAGTTGGTGAAAGTCTCTCACACACACACACACACACACACACACTCCAAATCCTGAGAAATCTGTCCCCTGGACAGCCCTCCTCCTCATTGCCGTTAGACTCACCACCAGGTCCCTGAAAAGGGGCTTTTAACAAAGCCCAGGCAGTGGCTTGTGATGTCAGTAGTGACTGACATTCCACTGGCCCGTCCCAATCAAGGTCCCCAAAGTCACCACTTTTTTTTTTTTTTTGGTGGGGCAATGAGGGTTAAGTGACTTGCCCAAGGTTACACAGCTAGTAAGTGTCAAGTGTCTAAGGCCGAATTTGAACTCAGGTCCTCCTGAATCCAGGGCCAATGCTTTATCCACTTCTAACTGGAAAATAATACTCATTTCACTATTACCTTAAGATATGTCTGCAAAACACTTTTCTCAAGATATCCCTCTGGGGGTAGGTAATATGAGTGTGATTTACCCCCATTTTACAGAGGATAAGAGAGAGTGACTTGCCCCTAGTCCCAAAGCTTGGAGGTGATGGGGCTGGAGGCTGAAGGCTGGAGCCCCCATCCCCTGAAAACCAAACCCAGCGAGCCCTCTTCCCCCCTGCATAGCCAAGGTCAAGTAGTCAAGCCTTCACCATAAATACCAAAAATACTTCAGTGACTTCGGATGTTATGCAATTAGTAGCCACGCCTCCTCGGGCAATATACACATATATATATGTATATAAAGGCACTTGTGGAAGCTCAATCAGTCCTCACAAGCCTCCACCAAGAGACAGTCACGCAGAGCCTCAGGACACAGAGGTAAGTAGTGTGACTATCACACCTCTGTATGCTTTTCAGCTTCACCAGCAATCTCTAAAAGTGCCTTGGGGGAAGCCACGATCTCAGAGCCTTCCTGTCTGTTAGTGCCAGACAAACACTGTCTTATCCAAAGACAAGGGACAGACAGTGCGCGAGTGTTAGGGTGTGTGTGCGTTGGGGGAGGAGGGGTTCTTCAAAAACGATCAGGAACAAAACTGGTTTTCTTCCAGTTCTGCTTTTTCTCTCTTGAGTTTTTATAAGAAAATAAAAAGGGTTTCCATCCAGCATTAATGCCTGCTACAGTGTTCTTTGAGAAAGGGACAGGATGATTTCATTTTTATCTCTGTATTCTCACTGCCTGGGGCAGCTAAGCAGAGTGGCGGAGAGAGCACTCAGCCTGGAGACAGGAAGACTCATCTTCCTGAGTTCAAATCCAGCCTCAGAATCCTAACATCCTAACAGTGTGACCCTGGACAAGTCACTTAACCTTGTCTGCCTCAGTTTTATCATCTATCAAATGAGCTAGAGAAGGAAATAGCCAACCACTCCAGTATCTCTGCCAAGAAAACCCAAGATGGGGTCACAGAGAATCGAACACAACTGAAAATGACTGAACAACATTCTCGGTGCCTAGTACAATGGCTGGTATAGAATATGAGCTGATATGCTGGTTGAATTGCTGGCCTCTAAATCCATGATCCTAGAATCATAGAAATTTGTGAATTATGTCCCTTTACCTCCACTTGGATTGCTTCTTAGAGGCAGCTAGTGGTGCAGTAGATAAAGTCCTGGGCCTCAGTTCAAATGTGACCAACCTCAGCTAAATTTACCAGCCTTGTGACCCTGGGCAAGTCACTTAAACTCAGTTTACTCAACTCTGAAATGAGGATTATAAAAGCCCATGCTTCCCAGGGTTATTATAAGGATGAAAGGAGATAATAATTGCAGAGTACTTAGCACAGTGCCTGGCACACAATAGGTATTTTACAAATGTTTATTCCCTTTCCCTTGCTTTTCTCATCACAGAGGTTATCATGGCCAGAGTCCCCGATATGTTTGAGGAGCTCCATTCCTGCTATAGGTAAGCAGGCATTTTTCTTTGTTTTAATTCCACAAGGGTGAGGGAATCTCAACTCTGGCTAGCTGAATTGTCCAACTGTTATCACTGTGACCAGTGTGGGCATGGGCCAACAGGAGATTCCACACAGATGTGTCCTAGATCTGAAATCAGGGCAGATTTGGATAAAAGTCTAGGAAAAGCTAAATCCAGGTAAAGTCCAAAGAAATCCTATCAGGAGGGAGGATGACATTTCAGAAAGTTGTTTATGGGCATATACAAGAACTGGTCTATGGATTTCAGCCTCTGGTTCCTTTCCTGATCAACAAGGGATCAGATGTAAGAGAAAGGAAACATAGATCTGTCCAATATGAATCAGGACTATGAACTGATTTCATGTGTGTGCGTGCATGTGTGTGTGTGTGTGTGTGTGTGTGTGTTTGTGTGCATTCCCTTTCCCTTCCTTGTTGGGTAGAAGGTCATTAACTGGATTAATGAAGAACTAGAATTATGGAATACATGAAAGAAATGCAATTGATTCTTTTTAATAACACACAAAGCAACAAACCACAGTAACAAAATCTTGAAAGGACGTTTTGCTGAGGGTAAGTTTCCAGACTTGGTTTGAGTAAGAAAGAATAATGTAATTGACATGCAATATTTCTGAGTAAAAAGAATGATTCTAAAATACTTTTCAAACTATTTGTGCTCTTGAACTAGATGAAACATTTTGGTTTTTAAAACTGCTTTAATTTGTCTAGAAAATATTTTTGCATGTCAGACCCTACTGGAAAGATCACTAGTGCTGAATTAGAGGGATCTATGTTAATAAGGGCTCTCCGCTTGTAAATGTAGGCACATTGAGTGGCAGGTAATTTGTTCGGGTGATTAGAATCTGTTGGTGCATGCTTTCTGGAAATAACATAATCATTAAAACGTGTTGCCAAGGAACAGCGATGGAACAACAAACAAAATAAAGCGTTCCTCCTTGCTTTGTTTTTACAGTGAAAATGAGGAATTTCTTTCTGATGTTGACCAAGTCTCTCTGAGTCAGGTAAGGCAGCAGCTGCCAACCTCCTGAGATTTCTGTGCTTGGAGAAATGTAGTCTTTTCTCCTTGTCTCCTTGCTTTAGCAGGAGGTCCAGTGTGGTGAATGGTAGTTCCCAATCCAAATTGAATGGGAGCAGATTATATTTCTATGATATGTGAAGTATTACCTAAAGACAAGGGACTGATTTTTTTTAACAAGCCAGAATTTTAAAATAAACACAAATTGTGTTTGTGAATGCTGTCCCATTTAAATTCATCATGTTGGGAGGCTGTGTCCTTATTTCAGTGATGCCATCTCTTCCCAAAGAATCCCACAAAGGCAATTCCCAAAAAGGAACTCCTAAACTTCTCGAGTAGTAGTAAAATTCCTGGAATAAGTGCATAGCTTCTCTAGGTGACCACTTTGAGAAACAACACTCATTTGGATGAATAAGTTCTGTAGATAAGTGGTTAGCATACTGGACATAGAGTCAGGAAGACTGAATTTGAATCATGCCTCAGACTGGCTATGTTACTAAACTGCTATCTGCCTCAGTTTCCTCATCTGTAAAATGAGAATAATAACAGTACCTGAATTACAGAATTGTTGTGAGGACCAAATGACATAAAAATACATTAAAGTGCTATATATCAGGTATTATCATTGTTGTGTTGTTTTATAGCCACACCTTTTACTGGAGATCTTTTAAACAGTTGCATGGCAAAGTCTTTCAAGGCCCCCAGAAAATATCTCTTACTAAATTCTGGTAAAATGAAGTTTCAATACCTATGAGGTCAAATAGAAAGAAAGAATGAAGGGAAGTCTGGGGAGAAGTGAGCTACTAATGACTCAAATAGGGCCAATTCTCAGTGAATCTATTGTGGGATGTTAGATTTATAAAATCTAGAGACAGGGGGCAGCTAGATGGCACAGTGGATAGAGCACCGGCCCTGGATTCAGGAGTACCTGAATGCAAATCCGGCCTCAGACACTTAACACTTACTAGCTGTGTGACCCTGGGCAAGTCACTTAACCCCAATTGCCCCTCAAAAAAAAAAACAAAAACAAAACAAACAAAAAAAAATCTAGAGACAGGCATGGTTCTCCTAGCTATCAGAGATACTAAGGCTGGTGGAGTTCTTAAATTCAGGAATTCTGAATTGTAGTGGGATAAGCCAATCAGGTTTACATAGATAGATAGATGGATGGATGGATGGATGGATGGATGGATGGATGGATGGATGGATGGATGGATGGATGGATGGATGGTTAGGTAGAGATACATGTTCAGCATTAATAAAAGAAGCTCCCAGGAATGGGGAGGGACAAACAAACCCAGGTATGAAACAGAATGAGTCAAAGGTATGCCAGAGGACGACTGGTTCATGAGTAACTCCTATACTTTTGACTTGGGTGAGAGAAGATGATCCAGGAAAATAAAGAACAAAAGAGAGAGGGGGGAAGGAGGGCGAGAAAGAAAGGAAGAAAGGAAGAAAGAAAAGGAAGGAAGGAAGGAAGGAAGGAAGGAAGGAAGGAAGGAAGGAAGGAAGGAAGGAAGGAAGGAAGGAAGGAAGGAAGGAAAGAAGGAAAGAAGGAAAGAAGGAAAGAAGGAAAGAAGGAAAGAAGGAAAGAAGGAAAGAAGGAAAGAAGGAAAGAAGGAAAGAAGGAAAGAAGGAAAGAAGGAAAGAAGGAAAGAAGGAAAGAAGGAAAGAAGGAAAGAAGGAAAGAAGGAAAGAAAGAAAGAAAGAAAGAAAGAAAGAAAGAAAGAAAGAAAGAGGGAGGGAGGGAGGGAGGGAGGGAGGGAGGGAGGGAAAGAAAGAAAGAAAGAAAGAAAGAAAGAAAGAAAGAAAGAAAGAAAGAAAGAAAGAAAGAAAGAAAGAAAGAAAGAAAGAAAGAAAGAAAGAAAGAAAGAAAGAAAGAAAGAAAGAAAGAAAGAAAGAAAGAAAGAAAGAAAAGGAGGGGGAGGAAAGGAGAGAGGGATGAAGAAAGAAAAAGAGAAAGAAAAGACTTCCTGAAGAAGGAGGCTTATATCCTTGGTATTATCTCAATAATATTTCTCCTTCCCCACAGGACTCCTTCTACCCCAGGGTCAGCCCACATCATAAAGAGAGTTGGTCAGGATTCGAAATTTCTAAGACCCACCAGCTCAACTTTGAAGAGCACATGGCAGCATCAGTTGCCCAAAGGAAAAAAGAAAAAGAGAGAAGACTTTCTAAGAGCCATCCCATCACCAAAGATTACCTGTTTAACATTGTCAGCATTCCAGAAAAAGATAAAGGTAAATAACCAATGTCCTTTCCTCCATTTTTAAGTGGACGGGAATAAGGTGTGGATGATATTGGGTTCAAATTCAAAAATGTAAAGTCTAGATGGGTTGCCATATGCACCCACAGAGAGAATGCCTTCATCAATGAGATCATGATCACCACTATTTCAAGGAACATTTCCAACTGAATCTGCTCTGGGGAAGTATTAACTGCCTAATAGGTTCTATAAGAACTTGAGCATCCTGTGCCCTGAAAGGGCGATACATCCTTCACAGCTTGTATGACATGAGAGCCTGTATTCGTCTGCCCTTCTCTTTTGAGTAGAGATGGCCTGAGCCACATATAAATACTTTGCCTAGTAGCCCTGGCTTCCTGAGAATTGCTCCAGTCCCTCCACTTGTGTGACGCTGCTCTCTTTTCTCCTCCAACCTGTCTGACCACTCCCTTTCAGTTTCCTATGTCCCACCTGCAAATTGTAGGTGTCCTGCTAAAGCTCTGATATCATCAGCTCCCATGGACTCAATTATCAACTTTATTCAGATGACTCCCAAATCCATATATCTAGACCTCTTATCTCTCCGGAGTTGCAGCCTCACCTTACCAACTGCCTTCTGCATCTCTCTACTTGGATATCCGATGGTCATCTCAAACTCAACATGTTCAAAACAGACCTCATCTTTCCCCACCCTATGCCCCCCAATCTTTCTCTCCCCCAAACCTCCTATTTTTGTTGAAGGTACCATCGTCCTTCTAATTACTTCAGTTTCCAACCTCTGAGTCATCTTCTACACTTCATTCTCCTTCACCCAGCCATATATCCAATTAGTTGTCAATTTGTGTCAATTCTTCTTCCATAACATCTCTCCCATCCACTCAGATAGCTCAGGTCTTCAACACCTCTTCCCTGGACAATTAACAGTTTCCCAAGTAGACTCCTGGTTTCCAAACTCTCCTTTTTCAATCCATCCTCGACACAACTGCCAAAATAATCTTCCAAAAGCATAACTCTTAATAAGTCACCTCCATATTCAAGCAGTTTCAGCTCCTCCCTATTATCTCTAGTATAAAACAGTTCCTTAACTTAGCCATTAAAGGTCCTTTCATTCTAGTTTTAACCTGAATTTTTTGACTTAATTTACAGTGTTCTCTTTTAACTATTTTATATCCCAGCCAAACTGGACTCCTTGCTATTTCCTAAATTCAGCCCTCCACCTCCCACCTCCAAACATTTGCCTTCCATTCCTAGAATACACACCCTTACCTTAGAATTCTTTCCTTCCAGCAAGGCTCAACCCATCTTCAGCTGCCATCTATTCAAGGAATGTATCCCTTCCTTAAAGCTCCCTCTCCTTTACCATTTCCTATACAGAAACCTTTCCTAATTCCCCTAATTTTTAATCAAATGATCTTATATTTGTTTGTATTTCCCTAGGAGAAACTAAGCTCATTAAGGGAAAGGATTTTTTTCATGTCTGACTTTGTATTCCCATGACTTAAACCCTCTTGCACATAGAAGTGCTTAATAGATATTTATTAAATTGAATTGAATTGGATTGTTTTTTTAAATGACCCTGACTGAGGGTCATGAAAGGAAGCTGACCTTTATAGCAGCTTTGTACTAATTCCCCAATGGTTAGTGCTCTGATTCCACCTAAAACAGCATGATCTGTACCTTCTAAATGCTCACATTCTTAAGATGCTTATTGGAGCAATCAATAACTCCCCAGAGCAGATTCATTTGGAAATGCTATTTCAACATGCTGCTAACTCGGTGAGCTCATTGATGAGGGTGTATCTGCAGGGGTGCAGGGCAACTCATCTACACCTCATCCTGTGTGACTCTCAGCCAAGTCACCTCAGCTTCTCCATCTGAGGGCTTCTAAATGCTGGAGAGTCTTCTTATAGATCTCTAGACATTGCACAGGTGGTTCTCCATCAATTATCCTTCACTCTTAGTACCTGACTTTTGTTTTCTTTCATACATCAAAGGGGCATCATGGGATCATAGCTTTAGGATTGGGAGTGGCCTCAGAGGCCACTAATATAGATGGAGAAACTCAGATGCCTCTCTTAAGGGCATACAGGTGGTAATGAGCAGAATTGGAAACACATTCTACCCCTTTTGATTCCAATTCTCATGTTCTTTCCAAAGGGGTATCTTGCTGTTTCTCCAGTACATTGTGATATGCCATAGCCAACTTTTGCCCATAAAGTGCTTCAAAATTTTTCTTTGGGGGATTCACAACTTTAGTTCTTCAGATACTGAGAGATCCCATGAGGAAGTCATGCAGCATCATTAGAAGAGTACTGAAATTTTTTAATGGGCCTTACACACATACACACACACACACACACACTCAGGAGGAGGGGGTCAATAAAAGTAGTGTTCAATTTCCCAAAGGCAACCCAATCTGTTCTACTCTTCATCTTCCATTCTAGCCTCATTTCATTGTCCATTCCCAGCACGTGTTAAAGGTATATGTCCTAATGAACAAGCTTGATAGGCTGTCTATCTAATTGCAAATCACCCCAGATGATAGGCATTATCCATTCATGGTTTTTCCTAGTTGAGGTACTTGGCCTCTATGGTTCTGAATGATTGTAGATCTCATTTAGGAATCTCTACATAGTTCTAGGGCTTGATGCAAACAGTATAATTTCTATGCTAGAAATACTTCAGCCACACCTTTGGGTGTTTAATGCCTCAAATGATATTAGCCATCAGAGAGTCATTGAATAAAGTTGTCTGCATTGTTACAACTTTAAATTTTACTAGTTCCATTTTCAAAAATAGGAAAGAGAAGATGGGTCATGAGCATCATTTTTTTTTTTTGCTAAGGACTAGGTCCCAGAGCACCATGAAGAGGCAGTGTAATAGAATAGAGAGACTACTCAACTGGCTTGTGACCTTGAAAATGTCACTTAACTGAGCAAAGTGTTTTTGCAAGTCCCTGATCAACTCAGAATAAAGTGAATTTCACAAATGGTCTCATAATGAGATTTGGTAACAAGGGCTCTACTGTTCAATAGAAGAGTTCACAAGAACCAAAATGCTTGTCATAGCTCTGTCACTGTCCAAGTCAAGTCAAGATGCGCTTATTAAGCCTACTGTATACCAGGCACTGAGTTAAATGCTATCCAGCTGGGTGCCTTTGCAAAAATCACTGAAGTTTATTTGTGAAATGATATTGAATTGAACGGTTTCCAAGGTCCTTCCCAATTCTAAAATTCTTGGAGTCCATGTTTACTTGGGGCAAAGTATTGATGATGCTTGTGTTTTCTAGATATAACCAAGTATTCGTCAGTCTCCTTTGCCTTTCAAAACAAGATGACTTATACATTCCGTTCCCTTTTAACCAACCAAACACTGACCGACCAAAACGCTCGAAGTATAAAGCAAATGAGACAGTACCTCAGAGCTATCCATCGACAAAGCTCAACACCTGAAGGTAAATCACACGCCCCCCTTGCTTCTTTTTCTCTGGTTTGTCAAACTCTCTCTTTTCAAAGGGGAAGGCTCTCTGGGTCCTCAGCTTTGCCCATTGCTCATTGTCAAAGACGGATGTAGTCACGTAGCTGCCCTACAGAAACTCGGGCAACATCTCATGACAGGGAAGTGATAGACTACTGTGCAATATTATTTCTAATCTAAATCTGAAAATAAACATATATAAAACAAACAAATATATAAAAATAAAACCAAAAAATAGACTAGTAGGATGCATAATTTTGGATGCGGTCAACGTGGGAACATGTTCTGCTTGACTGTGCTTTTATATTACGATGGGTTTGTATTTCCCTTTGGGGGGATGGAGAGCCAGTGGGAGGGAGAAAAAATAAATGTTTGATCGGTGAAAAAAAATGCCAGGTAATAATAGAAATTCCCATCAAACAGGAGATTTCTAAGGCATCTACTCCCACGTGGACAGTCCTTGGCTAAACCTAACAGAGTCCTCCTCGAGGTAAGGGAAGAGATTTGGCAAAAGCAAACATCATCATCTCCTATTTTCCTAAGGGGCATGTCCAATAGTACAGTAGAGAGGCAGGCAGGTGGATAGAGCACTGGATCTGGAGTCAGGAATATCCGAGTTCAAATTTGGCCTCAGACACTAACTAGCTATGTGATCCCGGTCAGTTAAACTTAACTTCTATTTGCTTCAGCTCCTCATCTGTAAAATGAGGACACAATGGAGAAGGAAATGGCAAACCCCTCCAATATCTTTGCCAAGAAAACCCCAAGTGGTAAGGACAGCTAGGTGGTGCAGTGGATAAAGCACTGGCCCTGGATTCAGGAGGACCTGAGTTCAAATCCGGCCCCAGACACTTGACACATACTAGCTGTGTGACCCCAGACAAGTCACTTCACCCTCACTTCCCCTCAAAAAACGGGGGAAAAAAGAGTCTGAGGCTGGATTTGAACTCAGCAAGATGAGTCTTCCTGACTCCAGGCCGGGTGCTCTAAGCACTGTGGCACCCCTTAGCTGGCTACCCAGCTTTTATTAGCTCTGTGTTTGTTTTTAAAGTTGATTTCTTTTTTTTCTTGTTCTTTTTTCCCCCAGACTTATTTGAAATAAGCCTGTATCTACCTCCTACACCAGGTAATAAGGGTGCTGTGACTATAAGGACCTCAAACACACACCTGTATGTGACTGCAAAGAATGAAAATGAACCTATAGTGCTACAGGTGAGCAATCCTTAGTATGCCCCTGAGATTTTATATTCCTGACATTATTCTTAAGAGGACCAAGGGGCAGTTAGATGGTACAGTGTGTGGCAAGTAAAACTATATGGGGTCACCCTATTTCTGTCCCAAGTGTAGGGAAAATTAGCTGGGGTTTATCATATATTTGTTACTTAGGAGTTAGAGGTTACTGCACCAGTTTGGGGGCATTAAGCATTTATTAAAGTATATTAACTATTAGTAAAGGGAGCGCACATGGCTCTGAAAGATAGGAAGCCTATCTAGCCTAGAGGAGAGATAAGAGCTCAGCCTGGCCTGCTTCTTCCTTCAAGTCCTCCTCCACGAGCAAATTGGAGAGCCAAACTGAGAACAGAAGCCTCCTCTGGGTCAGGAGGAGAGGCGGTCCTTACACACTGCTTCAAGCTAATTGGCTAGAATCACCCAAATCCATTGACCCACTGGACCTGAGGGTGGTCCATGAGCAGAATGTGCTGAGGTCAGGGTTCAGAGAACACACCAGGCCTTCAGGTAAGTGTGGTTCCAATCAAGTTAACTCCAAGTGAGTCAATCAGCAAAGTCAATCCAATCAATCTTTTTTTTTTTTGGGGGGGGGGGAGGCAGGGCAATGAGGGTTAAGTGACTTGCCCAGGGTCACACAGCTAGTTAAGTGTCAAGTGTCTGAGGCCACATTTGAACTCAGGTCCTCCTGAATCCAGGGCCGGTGCTTTATCCACTACACCACCTAGCTGCCCCCAATCCAATCAATCTTAATATAATCTCCTCGAGTGAGGGCCTTTGGGCATCCCAAAACCAATTGTTTTCTCACAAGTAGTTAGAGCACTGGCCCTGGAGTCAGGAGAACCTGAGTTCAAATCTGGCGTCAGATACTTATTAGCTGGGTGACCCTGGGCTTGGCACTGAGCCTACCTTTTTTGGTGATTGAATTACACCCCTACTCTTAAAAGGTGGAGCTCATGTGCAGAATCTACCCAACTTGCTCCTAAAGAAGCTATAGTGGTTTAACATTTACTTCCCAGGGGCAGCTAGGTGGCACAGTAGATAAAGCACCAGCCCTGGAGTCAGGAGGACCTGAATTCAAATCTGGACTCAGACACTTGACACTTACTAGCTATGTGACCCTGGGCAAGTCACTTAACCCTCATTGCCCCACCAAAAAAAATAATAATCAATTTGCTATTATTAATGAGGAGAAAACATTGCACCTGCTGGGCCAGACACCAAGGAACATAACTGGTTTGCCTCCACCTGTTCACTTAACAAACCCAATCTACTCTTTCTCAAAGGAGATTCCCCAGACCCCTACCAAGATTGAGGGGTCTAGCAGCCCCCACCTCTTCTATTGGACTGAGACTGGGTCTTACAGCACCTTTGCCTCCGTCGCCAATCCCGAGCTGTTTCTGGCGACCCAAGCCGAGGATGGCCAGCTGGTGGTCATGGCAAAAGGGCAACCTGCTCTCATCCACTTCCTAGTGATTGAGGAAAAGCCCAGACTTGAAGAAGTGAGAGTCAGAGAATCATTTCTTTAGATGTGCGAGGAAACCTCAAAGGCCTTCCAAGCCATTTTCTCCATTTCGGAGGTGAAGAAACTGCTTACCCAAGATCACTCAGAAAGTATCAGACATCTCTAAAATATATAGGGAACTAAATCAAATTTATAAGAACCCAAGTCATTCCCCAATTGAGAAATGGTCAAAGATATGAACAGGCAGTTTTCTGATGAAGAAAACAAAGCTATCTATTCCCATATGAAAAAATGCTCTAAATCTCTAATGATTAGAGAGATGCAAATTAAAACAACTCTGAGGTACCACCTGACACCTATCAGATTGGCTAAAATGACAAAAAAGGAAAATAATAAATGTTGGAGAAGCTGTGGAAAAATTGGAATACTAATGCATTGTTGGTGGAGCTGTGAGCTGATCCAACCATTCTGGAGAGCAATTTGGAATTATGCCCAAAGGGCGATAAAGCTGTGCATACCCTTTGACCCAGCAATTCCACTTTTAGGTCTTTTGCCCAAAGAAATCATGGAAGGGGGAAAGGGACCCACGTGTACAAAAATATTTATAGCTGCTCTTTACGTGGTAGAAAGGAATTGAAAGTTGAGGGGGTGCCCATCAATTGGGGAATGGCTGGACAAGTTGTGGTATATGAATGTAATAGAATACTATTGTGCTGTAAGAAATGATGAGCAGGAGGAGTTCAGAGAAACCTGGAGGGTCTTTCCTGGACTGATGATGAGTGAGATGAGCAGAACCAGAAGAACACTGTACACAGTATCATCAACATTGAGTGTTGACCTACTGTGATGGACTATATTCTTCTCACCAATGCAATGGTACAGAAGAGTTCCAGGGAACTCATGATAGAAGAGGATCTCCAAATCCAAGGAAAAAAAAAAAAAGAACTGTGGAGTATAGATGCTGATTGAATCATACTATTTCTTTTGTTTTGGGTGCTGTTGTTTTTTTTTTCTATTTTGAGGTTTTGCATCACTGCTCTGATTTTTTCTCTTGTAACAGGATTAATGTAGAAATAGGATTAATGTTATTATGTGTATATATATATGTATATGTATAGAGATATATAGATATAACCTATATCAGATTACCTGCTGTCTAGGGGAGGGGGGAGGGAGGGAGAAAAATCTGAAATTGTAAAGCTTGTATAAACAAAAGTTGAGAACTATCTTTACATTTAACGGAAAAAATAAAATACCTTATACATTAAAAAATAAAAATTTAAAAATAAAAATTTAAAAATTTAAAATTTAAAAAAATTTTAAAAAAGAAAGTATCAGAAGCAGGATTTGAACCCACACCCTGATTACAGAGCCAACATACTTCCCACCAAATCACACTGTTGGAATCTATCTCTGCAATGATGATATGTACTATGTGCATGATGAAACCAAGTCCTTTACTCTTAATCATGTGCTATGCATATAGCTTTGGGGTGAGCCCTTGTGATTCTAAATAAATGTTTGTAAAGGAGTTACCAAGTCCAGTGGACCCAATACTAACTCATGATTAATATTTACTATTTGGAGGACACCCTATATTTTGCAAAGCTCTAATCATTTTAATTAACATTCTTCATTATAGTTTTATGAGGCAGACTATTACTGACCATTAGCCATCTAAGAACAATATCATCAGAAATGTTGGTATTATTCTAATTATATTATGGGGGAAGGGAGGTTAAATGAGTAATGAGAGAAATTAAGAAATCTATACAGTGAAATCAGAATCATAACCCACAATGCTAGAATCTTTTGGCCTGTTGCTTGGAAAACTTTCTGCTTCTTTTCTCATCTTTGTTTGCTAAGGGGGGTTCAGATAGGTAATCCACCTCAGTTCACCATCTTTAAGATAGAGAACAATTCCTATCTCCTTCCCACCTCAATGGGAACGGGTAACAATATGGTCATTTTGATAAAAACACTTTGAGAGATTCTGAACCATGGAATCACAGAATTCAGAGTGAGGGGAGGCCTTCAACAACCAACTCGTTCAATTTGTATGTGAAAGAATCCTAACAATAACGTATGATACCCAATGGGTCGCGAGCCAGCCTCTGCTTGGAGATATCCAAGGAAGGGAAACCTATGGCCTCTAGAGTTAGCCCATTCCACTAATGGAGCAGCTGTAATTATTAGGAAGTTGTCTGTTAGGGTTTTTATCTCATGTTGAGCTAAAATCTTGCTTGCCACACATGGCTCCTGGTTCAGCCCTCTGGGGCCAAAGAGAAAAATTCTAATCCCTCCCCTGTGTAACAACCCCTCAAATACTTGAACCGAACTCTCCTACCCCTCTCTGAGTCTCTATGTGAGAAGTCAGATGAATGGTGATGTTCATAACTTACATTTATATAGCACTTTGAGATTACAATGCCACTCCCTTTTAACAAAAGTCTGGGTAGGCAAATATTATCCTCATTGTCTTTCTTGCCCCATCATAGAGCCCTCTCTATCTTTAAGATACAGGTCAGGTGGGGGCAGCTAGGTGACACAGTGGATAGAGCACTGGCCCTGGATTCAGGAGTACCTGAGTTCAAATCCAGCCTCAGACACTTGACACTTACTAGCTGTGTGACCCTGGGCAAGTCACTTAACCCTCATTGTCCAGCAAAAAAAAAAAAAAAAAAGATGCAGGTCAGGTACCATTTTCTGCCTGGAATCTTTCCTGATCCTCCCAAACTACCTTGTAGTTATCTACTTTGAATGGATTTGTATTTATTTGATATTTATTCATTCTTTATATACTTATATAAATGTATTTGTCATCTCTCTCATGTTGCCTCCCTCCTTGGAAGTAGGAATTATTTCAAAGAGTCATATAGGGGACAGTTTGGTGGATAGAGCACTGGCCCTAGAATCAGAAGGATCTGAGTTCAAATCCAGCCTCAGATACTTGACGCTTACTAGCTGTGTGACCTTGGGCAAGTCACTCAACCCTCATTGCCCAACCAAAAAATAAACAAAAGAGTCATATAGTGTGCTTAGTAAATATTTATTGATTAATATATGTAGATATCCACATATGTATATTTACATGTTTATTTATTATTGTTAACATATTTAAAGATGTATGGTTATTTTAAATGTGGGAAATAATTGTTAAAAATAAATATCTTGGGAGCATCCTTCTCCATCTTCTACAGTAGAAGACATCCATGGTGTATGAAAATAAAATTTAGGTCCATACAAATTCTTCTATTTACAGGCAAAGGGACATGGGAATGTCAATGGTAGCAGCTGCAACTCTTAGTCTGGGGAACTTTGCCGACACAGCCCTGGGCACACTTGGCACATCCTGCTGGGCAGCAGGAGCAGCAGCTTTTCTTGGAGGAGGTCCACTGGCACGATCTGCATTTGCAGGAGCCTGAACAGGTGCAAGAGCCACCATTCTCGCAGTTACATTTGGGATCCATGGCTGGCAGGTAAATATCAGACACGCAGTTTTCACAGTCTGATATCAGTTTACTGAGGCATATTTGGAAATAAACCAAATAGACTTAGTTGGATCTTTAAATCAGTTTAATTTTTTTTTTTGGTGAGGCAATTGGGGTTAAGTGACTTGCCCAGGGTCACACAACTAGTAAGTGTCAAGTGTCTGAGGCAGGATTTGAACTCAGGTCCTCCTGAATCCAGGGCCAGTGCTTTATCCACTGTGCCACCTAGCAGCCTCCAGTTTAATCTTTTAATGTTTATGTGACAATTAAAAATATGACATAGTAACTGGGATATCTAATCATCTTATTAATATGGTCAGAAGGTTATTAATAACATGAGGTAGGGCACAGAGCTTATATACCTTTGAAACAGTAGGTGTTCAATAGGGCCAAGAATGTTCTCCTCTTCAATCCCCCCCCTTCCCCCCCTCCAGCATTCCCCACCTTGGAGAAGCCTTTGGCTATCTAGATAAATGGATCTGTCTCCACCCAAGATTCCTTGTGAGCTTGGGTTGGACTTGATGCAGATGGAGAGATTTGATGAAATCTTTCATGGAGACCTTGCCTTTAAGTGGAGGGAAGAGAGGACAAAGAAAGGAGGGGAGATTTCTGGGTCCCCCAAGATATTTATTATTATTATTATCTTTAAAGGTATTTATCAAGTTTATTTTAATTCATACAAAACAACCATGAAACTCCTATACCAGTGACCAAAGGAAAACCAGTCAGAAAGTAAGCCCCTATCACCTAAGAGAGAATGGATTAGGGGTTTCCCCCTATCTTTGTATCTTTGGACTTTAGCACAGTGTACATAACATACTAGAGTCAGTCAATAAACATTTATTAAGCATTTACTATGTGTCAGTCAGGTGATGTAGTGTATGCAGCTGGACTTGGAATCAGCAAGATGAATTCAAATCCTTCCTCAGTCACTGACTAGCTGTGGGACCCTGGGCAAATCATTTAACTTCTCCATGCCTTGTTTTCTCTGTCAGTAAAAATAGGGATAATAATAGCACCTATCTCCCAAGGTTGTCATGAGAATTAAATGTTATAGCTTAGGTTGAGCATTTTGCAAGACTTAAAGCACCATATAAATGCTAGGTGGTAGTTGTACTAATGAATATTTAATAAATTCTTATTGACGGGTTGAACAAGGTTTAGAGTTGCCAAGATGTATAAAGTCTAATGTTTCACAAATCTGTTTGGTGATTTTTTTTATTTGCCTTCACCTGGTACTAGAAACAGGAGAGTTTGGATTTTCCCAGGCAGTGTAAATCACCAAGCCAGGACATGCAACATACAATGGACTATGACTGAAAGGAGAGCTGAAAGCTTGACCCTTCTCATATCTGGGTAAACTGAGCCAGGAGGTAGATTGCTGAGTCACTGTTTCCTTGTCCTCCATGTTCCTACCATGACTGCACAGATGAAGCAACTATGTTTTATTGGAAATACAGCAAGGGTCAAAACACAATCACCTTCATAGCCTTCTTCCCTACCACAGAGTGATGTCATTTTTTTTTGGGTGTGGTACTTGGGGTTAAGTGACTTGCCCAGGGTCACACAGCTAGTAAGTGTTAAGTGTCTGAGGCTGGATTTGAACTCAGGTCCTCCTGAATACAGGGTCGGTGCTCTATCCACTGGGCTACCTAGCTGCCCCAGAGAGATGTCATTTTGGTCTTCCTCAAGAGTCAAAGACAACAATTACAAGCTTTACAACTGACTTGACTAACAGTTACAGGCAGGCTCTCTTTACCCCAACCCCAACTCTTTCATTTTCACCAGGAGGGAACTTGGAATCTTTCTCTTGGACAGGTGTGTGTGTGTGTGTGTGTGTGTGTGTGTGTGTGTGTGTGTGTGTGTGTGTGATGGACCCCTCTGGTGACAGTCTGGTGAAGTCTATATGCTCCTTCTCAGCAGAACATTTTTAAATACTTAAAATAAAATGCTGGAGTCGCAAATGAAAAGAGCAGGGGTCTCAGGTCATGCATGAGAGACCAAGTTTAATTACAGGATGTTGAGCATATGTACAAAATCATATCAGAAGGCTGGTCGGTGTACCTATGTCAGGGGAACAAACTTAAGCAATGTAACATTAGAACTTTCAAATGATGATTATCAGGAACGGGGTATTTTTCAGGTGGGTATTTTTCAGTTAGCATGACCAAAACACTCTATTATTGCATTCTAATCTTGTTCTTGATAACCTGTATTTCTGTATGTTGGCCACAGTCCTGACGTCATGTTGCTGGTCTTCCAGCTAATGACACAGGGGCTCTTGCTCAAGTACAGAAATCATACTATATTTTGTTAATCCATTCCAATCTAGCCCCCACATATCCCCCTTTTTTATATAGCAAAGAGAATAAATAAAATGCACTAGTCATTGTAGTTCGTGGAGGTTTCCAATATAGACACTGGAAAACCTTAAGGATAGTAGGTAATAACAGGAGAAGTAAGATAATTGATATCCCTCCTGCCATCCAAGACATCCAGGATGGTTAAGAAAACAAGTTTTGTAGCCAATAAAAACCTTGGGACAATATATTTGCCACTGCTAAAGGCTGTTCACTTTGTAGGGTGTACAGTTGTGATTGTAACTCCTTAGCTAAGGCATGCACCTTGTCCCCTCATTACAGCAGAGGAAGTCCTATGGAGCATTTGGTGAACTATAGTCCAATTGTGTGTACTTTCATTATAAGGTAAAGGGGAGACATACTTTTTTCCATGATAACCGGGATCACATAAAATATTTTGTCTTTCTAATATGACATTTTGGTTTTCCCCTAAATATGGTATAGCGGCCGGACAGCTAGGTGGCGCAGTGGATAAAGCACCAGCCCTGGATTCAGGAGGACCTGAGTTCAAATCCAGCCTCGGACACTTGACACTTACTAGCTGTGTGACCCTGGGCAAGTCACTTAACCCTCATTGCCCCACAAAACAAAACTATATATACATATACACATATATACATATATAGAGAGAGAGAGAGAGAAAGAGAGAGAGAGAGAGAGAGAGAGAGAGAGAGAGAGAGAGAGAGAGAGAGAGTATAAGGCTTCAAGTTTAGATAATATCTGCTCTATTTCCTGTGTCACATTTGTCATTATGGCTTGTACAGTATTAGCCGTATGCACTGATTGAGTAAGATGCAACAGCAACAGTACTTACTTGAGGCTATGATAACAAGAGAAGAAACTATTAATGCAATTAATGTAAAGAGGAAACATTTTTTTCCTGGTCTTAGTTTTATCTAAATTTTCTGTTCTATGAGGGTCAGGCAACCAAAGCCCAAGAGGGTCTTGCCATGGGCGATCTAAATGTACTGGAACCCATACAAAAGGTTGTTTCCTAAAAGCAAATATATAGTTGATATCTAAGGTAGTGAGATTTTCAGGATAAATACAATAGAAGAGGTTTCAAAATACAATCTAAAGTTTTCATTATGATCCGTAAGAGATATTAAAAATCTGCAGCTAGGGACACCTAAGTGGCACAGTGGATAAAGCACTGGCCCTGAATTTTGCCCCACAAAAAAACAAATAAAAACAGCAAAAACAATTGTAAAAAAAAATCTGCAGCTAGAAGAGAAACAAAAGGATGGGTAGTACAAACAGCTATTCCAGTGAATTTAGAAGAGGGGTATTAGTGGTAACATGTTTACCAAAAAATATTTTCTAAGTTCCTCTCCTCTTGGATTATTATTATTGTTGTTGTTGTTGTTGTTGTTATATTAGACTCATACAGACCTTTTTCTCACTTTATGAGCCAAGAAAGGGTTAAGTAGTCCTTCTTGTTCAAAAGTGGAAATTTTCTTTCCCTTACCTTGAGAACTCTGCCCTGGCATAGTTCAACTTTTAGATAATAATACAGCTATAGCCACTTCTTAAAGAGACAGAAAGCTCATCATCTCCAAACTGTTTGCTTTGAAAATCTGTTCACACTGAGAGAAAAGACCATATTTGAACTCTTCTCAGAGCCCTAAAGGCAGAGAGTGAGTCTGGTTTCAGGCCCTACATTTTTGTTGCTCAAACCTCCCAGCAGGGAGTCACCGGGCACACAAGGCTCTGAGAAGCTGAGGCTCCTGGATCTTAGGCCTGAGCAGGGCCTGAAGAGGGGCCTGGGTTTTGTGGGAGTCGGGCTGGGCTGGGAGTTCACCCTGAGGCACCAGAGGTGATCCCCACATGACTCAAGCCCCAACTTGAGTTTTGTTTTGAAAGGTTATGTTTACACAAGCACTGTTTAGTAGAGAATGGAGACATTCTTATTCCAGCATAGGATTGGGGCCTAAAGCCTCAATCTGATTGGTCAATAACCCCAAGACAGGTTTTCTTTCTTGAAGAGTTCTGTACTTTTTTGTTGTTGTTGTTTTGGTTTTGGTGAGGCAATTGGGGTTAAGTGACTAGCCCAGGGTCACTCAGCTAGTGTTAAGTGTCTGAGGTCGGATTTGAACTCAGGTCCTCCTGAATCCAGGGCCAGTGCTCTATCCACTGAGACACCTAGCTGCCCACAAAGAGTTATGTACTTTAATACAGCATTGTTCTGAGGAGGAACCGACACTCTTGCCCAGAATAGGTTATATCGTAGATTGTAAAATCTGATTGGTTGACTGGTACCACCTGACTGGTTTCTAGCACTGTGATTGGTCCACTTGATACAATCTCATTGTTATTGTTATGGTGTTTGTTGATAGGGGGAAATATGTAAATGAGGAATAGTAAAATGCCTTAATGTGATTGGTCAGAGGGGACCCTTTAGAGATATAAATAGAGGTGAGGGACCTCACTTCAGTGCACTCTCCAGCACATTCAGAAGAGTGCCCATCTTCACAAAGATGAATAAAGAAGCCTTCACCCACTGATTGCTGCCTGCTTGGAATTTTTGAGCAGCATCTGCTAGCAACACTAGAGCTGCCAACACCTGAGCTGCTAACACTAGAGCTGCTAACACTATTTGAGCTGTCAGCCATGTTTCTAACAACAGTGCAAACAGATTACAACTTTCTGCCCCACTCCTCTCTCAGTCCTACATGCTTAAACTTTCTTGCTTTCCCTTCAATATAAATCTCCCTTAAAACTACACATTCTTGTTTCTTTCTTACTCTGCTCTGACATCTCTTTTTCACCTTCTCTATTCACTTACTAAAACCTTATCTTTCCAAAGTTAGACCCAGGGGATTCTCTTCATTAATCTGCCTATTACAAAATTCAGGCATTCCCTAGGAAGTCCTTGACTGTTGACTGAACAATTTTTGAAATTAAAGAATCATACACACCCTTCCCCTTGTCTTGCAGCTCAACTTTGTAGGATTGGAAGGATTAATTTCACAGATAAATAGAACCTTCACCCACATTAATCACTTTTAAAAAGCACTGGCAGGGCAGCTAGGTGGCATGGCTCTGGATGCAGGAGGACCTGAGTTCAAATCCAGCCTCAGGCACTTAACACTTACTAGCTGTGTGACCCTGGGCAAGTCACTTAACCCCAATTGCCTCACCAAAATTTTTTTTAATTAATTAATTTGGAAAAAAAAAAAAAGCACTGGCCCTGGATTTAGGAGGACCTGAGTTCAAATCCAACTTCAGCCATTTGACACTTACTAGCTGTGCGACCCTGGGCAAGTCACTTAACCCTAACTGCCCCACAAAAAAATTGGAAAAAAAACTTATTGTTTACACAAGTATAACACTTAACAAACACTTAACTGATACAAGACACATGTAAAACATACAGCAACCTTAATCATTTTCTTTTTACTTTTACCTCTATATTTTTCTAAATCCCAATTCTGTAATGGAGATCTCAGAGGACTATCCTCTGGAATCTCCGGTATAGATTGGCCCCTGGTGTTGGGGTTATTTTTGGAGAATTTACCTCCCATCCCAACCTGCTGTATAACCCAGCTCTACTTTGAAGCTTTGCCACACTTTCTCTGACTAGAGCCCCTTAGAACCTACAACTAACTAAAATCCTTAAAACCTTAAAACCTACAACTAACCAACCACCCAGAATAATGCTTAATAGCCAATTTTTCTATCTGGGATTTATGCACAAACTTAGGTGGTCAAAGAGCTCACTTTCTCATCCATTCCCTTTAGTCCAGACCAGATTTTCACTTTTCCAGCTTTTGTGATACCAATGTTGCTCTTGGTGAGCAGCCACCAAGAAAGTTTCAGTGGGACATGCTGCTGATCAGGCAAGTACTCTGGGGTGGTCCTGAGACCCCCTCCCAAAAAAATCCTAGACCTGTCCCTGTTCAGTGCCAATTGGGTGCAGACTACCTTCTCAAAATAAGTTCTTTCAGAGGCAGCTTTGGTATAAAATTGCATTCTCATGAGAATGGGACACCCACAGTAAAGCCAATTAGTGAGAGCCCTATGGGTAAAATACTGGCATATGGTAGGACTATTCATCATTCCTTGTTATTTCCTTGAGGGGGTACTGTCCACTGGAATGGTTGCTGAGGCTCACTGTTATTTTCTGTATATAAGGGTGCCAGTGTGGTTCAAATGTGTCCCCACAGAAGTTGGGGTTGAACATGCTTGATATCCCCAAGCCAAAATTTTCTCTTGGTGGTTTCACCTACTTTAAGCTATAAATGATAATCTATGAACCCACTGTCTGGGGGGAAAGGGCAGAAATAATCAACATTCTCGAGTAATTCCTTGATGTGATCCACAGAAAACACACCAACTATCCTTTAAGAGAGCCTGTAATTCTTTCCCATATTTTTTTCTGTTCCTTGCTTAACTTATATAAACCCATGCCTGCTTGCTACAGGGTATCAAGGATTTAAAAATCCCTGTCTCCTTATCAGAGATGAAGAGCTCAATTGTCAACATCTAGACACTCCTGGGACGAGTCTCCTCTCCTTCTGGGGATCCCATCTGGATCACGTCAGGGTCACCATTTGCTGGAGTCACAAATGAGAAGAGCAGGAGTCTCAGATCATGCATGAGAGACCAAGTTTAATTACAGGATGTTGAGCATATATACAAAATCATATCAGAAGGCTGGTCGGTGTACCTATGTCAGTGGAACAAACTTAAGCAATGTAACATTAGAACTTTCACAGTGATGATTATCAGGAACAGGGTATTTTTCAGGTGGGTATTTTTCAGTTAGCATGATTGAAACACTCTGTTAATGCATTCTAGATAATCTTGTTCTTGAAAACTTGTACTTCTGTATATTGGCTACAGTCCTGATGTCATGTTGCTGGTCTTATAGCTAATGACGCATGGATTGTTGCTCAAGTGCAGAAATCATACCATATTTTGTTAACCCATTCCAATCTAGCTCCCATGATAAAATACATGGGATTATTCAGGAAACCAATTACATTGAAATATAGTTATCAATTTTTTAAACAAGTTCATGCTCTAGAAGTTAAGAAGCCCTGATTTAATAGATCTCTGGGTGATCTGAAAAATAAATTGTCACTAGAGGAGAATATTAGAGAATTCATCTTCAGTTAATCCAAAATCATATGGATATTATTAACAAGACTTTGGGCAGGTATAAATAAGACCATCCTTGGAGTGAAAAGAATCATTCAGAAGATCCCAATGTTCAGTTCTGACAGTTTAGAGGACCTGGCATTTAACAGACACCTTAAGAAAGAAACTGCTACCAGCACAAACAGTAGAATGTCAATAAAAGAAATGGTGACCAACAGAAAGACAGAGTATGGTGTCTCTCACCAGCAGATCATCACCAAGAGCTTTCAAACATTTCCTTTATTGCTACTGAACCTTCTGACAGGTGATGGCAGTGCCCCTTTTTCTGGGAAGCCTGCCCCACCCCCCAAGGTGGGGGCTCCCTTAAAGCTGTTGCAAAGTTAGCATCTACTCAAAACCACAGCTCGCTCACACTCTGTCTCTCTGTCTCTTGTCTCTCTCTGTCTCTCTCTGTCTCTCTGTCTCTCTCTGTCTCTGTCTCTCTGTTTCTCTGTCTCTGTCTCTGTCTCTCTGTCTCTCTGTCTCTCTCTCTCCCAGACCAGAGAGTACATTAGTTCAAATAAAGACATCCATTAAGCAGCATAACAATCAATACGTAGGAAAATTGCACCCACCCCCAGGGGTGCACTGTCCCACAAAGCTGCCTCCTGCCCCACTGAGAGGAGAGGAAACCCCCTGTAAACCAAGGGGATTCTTGTTCTTACTGGCCTGGTGTTGTCATTATGCTGTGGGCTACTTTGTTGCAAGGAAGTTCTTGGCTAAGATTCCCTTGCTGGCTCCTGTGCTCTTTGCTGCTCCCTGCTGGCGGGCCACTGCATTACAGCTACTGTGCAGTCCCTTATTGGTTTTTAGCTCAGATTTAGAATCTGCCACTGCATCCTGGGTCATTACCAGTCCTCCTGGCCTATGTCTTGCCACTGGACTCTGATGACTCTGGAGGAGAGAATGACACTGATGACTCTGCACAGCCCTGCCTCACCTGCAATTCACCTGCAAGTTAAGACATCACCCTCCTGATGTCATGAGTCCACTTGGAAAACAAAAGATCCACAACAACAGCTGGAAGAGACCTCAGAGTCCATTAAGTCCATCTCCCTCATTGTTTTGCTGAGACAATTGGGATTAAGTGACTTGCCCAGGGTCACACAGCTAGTAAGTATCAAGTGTCTGAGACTGGATTTGAACTCAGGTCCTCCTGAGTCCAGGGCCAGTACTTTGTCCACTGTACCACGTAGATGCCCCCATCTCCATCATTTTACAGATGAGGAAAGTGAGTCCCAGAGAAGTTAAAAGGGTTGCCCAAAGCACACACAAATAGGAAGTATAAGTGTCAACATTTGAACCCACGTCCCCTCACTCTAACCATCCTCCCTGGGAGAGGGCAGGGGGCAGAGAGAAGAGAACAGGACAAGGAATAGGAGAGAGAATACCTGCAAAGAGATTCAAACCTTCAGCAACATATATAAATAGAACACAAGCTCATGAGAAGTAGGGATAGTTTCATACTCTGTACCTGTGTTTCCAGAGACTAGCACAGTGTCTGGTGGGCAGATTTGTATGAGGGACCTGGGAGACCTGAAAAAGATTCTCTTCTGTCCTCAGGAATCCTGTTTTTGGAAGCTGTGTTACCTGAAAGTCCATGCCGACCCTGGGTGTCACTGGTACTGAATACCCCACTAAGTAACACTCATGTTACCTCAGGAGAAGACTAGGACAGAGCTTCCTAACCTCTTTCTGTCCTCATAGTCTTTGGATTTCAGTAAACCTTCCTGTACTCCCTTTTCAGTATTCAAAGAAATGAGTCCTGGCGTTTTCTGTCCATAGGCACATTAAGTAAGAATGGGATATACTTCTTCAAATGTACTCCCAAAATGTTGGGGCTCCTGTGTCTCCCCCAGCTGCAGCAGCAGCAGCAGCAGCAGCAGAGGCCCTGCCCCACCTGGCGCCACCTACCAATGTCTAGTGGGATTATTCTGATATTCTCCAGTGTGTAGGAGCAGGACTATAGGGGCCCTGTTCCTCCACCCCTGATCTAGAGAGTAGGATGTTGTATATTATGGTCTACTTGTTTATTTTCTGAAATTTAAGTATGTAGAATAAAATGAAGGCAATTTTTACACAGAAAAAAAGTGATTGGAAATCAATTCCAAAAGATCGAATAAAAATATCTCCCATACATCCTTGAAGGAATGTACACTGCAAGGTGGGAACACCTGCACTGGGATAAGTACAACCTAAGGGGGAGGGGCCAGGAATCAAGAAAAAAGCTTGGCTCACTCTCTATTTGCTAACATTTTCCTGACATATGATTCATGCTTTGTTTGTTTAATAAGGCTAAGAGATAAGATGGGTGGTAGAACACATGAGAGGGAAAGTCATTGATAACTGATGGTTTAACCCACAGGTAAAGTTCAGGAGAAACAAATTCCTTTTCAGTTGATAACAATACATGAACTACTAATGAAATTCCTGCCAAGAGACACATCTAAAGAAAGATAAAAATTACTAGCCTAAGTGAGAGGGTGACTTTGGTAGAGAGTGTTTCATTTCCTAATTATACACCCATCCAGTAAGTTTGACAGACAAATTGAAAATATATGTTTACAATCTAATTAAAGAATAACCCTTTATAGGAATGACAACAGTAATGACAGTTAATGACAATCTAGGTTGCAGCCAAACTCCCTTTGAACTGTTTAGGCTGAACCACAACATTCCTCGGCATTGTTTTCTTTTAAATAATGAGAAAATTAGAAAAATAGGTGTTTTATAGAGAATATTCCAAACTTAAAAGACTCCCCTCCCCCCCCACTCCATTTTCATCAAAGGGCTCTCCAGGTTCTCCATATTTCATGTGAGAGAACAAATGTTCACAATGACCCTCAAGGGGCTGCAGGGAAATCATTTCCCCACAGAATATCTAGGCGCAATCATCTAAGAAACTGCTTTGTGTGAATGCCTCAATGATGAA
The DNA here is from genome assembly GCF_019393635.1 of Dromiciops gliroides. Taxonomy (NCBI): domain Eukaryota; kingdom Metazoa; phylum Chordata; class Mammalia; order Microbiotheria; family Microbiotheriidae; genus Dromiciops; species Dromiciops gliroides. The sequence continues at coordinate 660,164,025 of NC_057862.1, read as the reverse complement.
GTAAAAATCAATATGGTTTCCATATTCTTTATACCAAAAGACATTATAAGAAAATAGGAAGAGCCCTGAACTTGGACTTGCTTTGAAATCTCCACTCTGCCACTCACAAAGCAAGCACTAGGGGCAGTTAGGTGGCGCAGTGGATAGAGCACCAGCCCTGGAGTCAGGAGTACCTGAGTTCAAATCTGGCCTCAGACACTTAACACTTACTAGCTGTGTGACCCTGGGCAAGTCACTTAATCCCAATTGCCTCACTAAAAAAAAAAAAAAAAAGGGCACTACTAATATCCTCTGAGCCTCAACTATAAAATGAGGGGATCAGACAAGGTGATTTCTAAAGTCACTTAACCTCTGCTTGCCTTGGTTCCTTCAAAATGTACCTTGAGGATAATAATAATAGCACCTACCACTCAGGGTTGTGGTGAGGATTAAATATTTGTTAAGTGCTTAGCACAGTGCCTAGCACAGAGTAGGTAGTTAATACCTTTCTTCTTTCCTTCCACTTCTTCAGCCATGAGCCTATGCCCTCTGGTTGATTACTATGACATTAAGAAACATGCCACACATGATGATGTTTTAAAATTCTATTTTCAGATTCAAATTCTCTTCCTCCCACATTACTCCCCTCCAACTGAGAAATCATGAAAAACTAGATGTTACAAATCTGCAGTCAAGCAAAACAAATTCTCATATTGGCCTTATTCCAAAAAACCAGAAGCCTCATTTGGCCCTCTGAGACCATCAGCCTTCCCTCTGGAGAAATATATTTCATCATGAGTCCTTTGGTTTGGAATTCTGGTGGATCAGAGTGACTAAGTCTTTCAAAGCTATCTGTTTTTATGGTATTCTGTTACTGGATAAATTGTTCTCCCAGTCCTTCTCGTTTCACATTGCATCAGTTCATACAAGTCTTCCTAAGTTTCTCTGAAACCATCCCCTTCATCATTTCTGAAAGCACATCCATCCATCAAAGCAAATCCCATCACATTCATATATCACAACTCATCTGGCCATTCCCCATTGATGATCCTCAATTCCCAGTTCTTTGCCACCACAAAAAGAGTTGCTTTGTTTTTGTCCACATGGATCCCTTTCCTCTTTCTCTGATCTCTTTGATACTGTAAAAATATTTTTGAATTGACTAGCCTAATCTGGGGGGGACTGATCTAACTGGAGGACTAATCTGGGGACTGTTGACTAACTGGCTATCTGACTTTGTTAATTTAATGCGGGCGTTTATAAAGTTCCACCACACTGCTCCCAAATTGATAAACTAAATATTAAGAAGGCTCTTAACTAAATAATCAAAGCAGAGTTTATGAGATACTGTTTAAAATTAAGAATACAGGGAAATAAAATGTACAACCTGACTGCTTTCCTGTGGTCTCTTTCCACTGCATCTTTTTCCCACCTGCTGTGCTTTTCTTAAATATAATAAGGGCCTTAGCCACGCCCCGCCTCAGGGCACTCAGGTCCTTTTCTAACTCCAAGCCCCTTTCACTTTGTAAATCCCCTGCTTCTAACTTTTCTCTCCTCCTTACTGCCACTGCTGAACCCCTGTTTTTCTCTCACCTACCTTCTGTCTATCTGCTCCGTCAGTCTGCCCTTCGACCTCTCTTTTCCCTGCTCCTAGTCCTTCCCATCTTCTCCTGCGTCCTTGTAGCCCCGTCTCTAGTCTGATCTTTGCCATCTCCTCAGCTGCCTCTTGACCTCTTCTTGTCCAGCCGAACCTCTTCTCAGCCTCTCTCATCCGCCCCCATCTGACCGAAAAAAAAAAAAAACCCTCACTGTCTAACTCCCAGGTCTATATATACCTTTCTTATCTCCACTCAAATCTCGGGGCTTTTTGCACCCCCACAGACCAAGCTAATCCGCCAGCCAGGGCTGCGGCTGGTGGGGGGAGGGGGGGGGCTGTGCTCGAGCCTTACAGGCCCCAGCACAGGCCCCAGCACAGGTCCCAGCACAGGCCCCAACATTCCTCAGATACCTCCGCTCAGGGCGGAGGGAGCTGGGGGCTTCATCCCCGCAGCTCTCTGACCCAGCGTCTTGCACAGCCCACGGGGCTTTCTGGCTCAGCTGAAGCTGAGGAGGAGGGGGAGAGACCCTGAGGGCCTAAGGCTTTCTAATCTCAGCCTAAAGGTAGGGTCCCCAAATCAAAATAAATTTCCACAATACCTAGTAGTGATATTGCAGCCAAAGGAGCTACACAATTCAATAGCTTGGGGGACCTAGCTCCAAATTCCTTTCCAGAATGGTTGGACTAGTTCACTCCATGAATGTAGCAACAGTGCCTTCATGCATGACCCTGTTAACGACATTAATAGTTATCTCTACCCTCAGCAACCCTGGCTTGCCAACAAATAGTAGCCTAACTTAGAGGTTCTGAATGAGGCAAACATTTTCTGGCACAGCCAAGGTGTGGTAGTGGTTTAGTTGATCAGACTTATTTGCTAAAACTGAAGACATTTAGGTTGTTTGCTTTGTTTTGTTGGGAAGTATGAAAGTAATAGAGATGCTTTTTTTAAAGGAGCGTTCAATGAAACATTTTTTTAAAGTTTAACTATATAGTGGTCTATAAATTCTGGTCAAAAGACAGGTTTTAAAGTATAATAACAGCCATATTCTTCACAGCTCACAAGAAGCATATGTTCCCCAACAGCCTGAACCAGATTTATAAACTCATTTGTGTAAACTCAAACCTCTTCAAAAACTAGGCTATAAGCATCTAGTCAGTACCTGTTTAGCCATCCATGTGAAATGCCATAAAATTATCATCTGAAATAGATTTTTTTGGCCTGATGCCCCCTAAAGACATGATCCCCCACAAATCCCAGCAGTCCCAGAAATGGGTTCTCCTATCTCTGAAAACCAGGGATACTAAGAGGGGAAGGTGAGGAGGGAGTGCGTTCACAGAGGGGAGAGCCACAGGATGTTCTTGGGAAGAATAGGAAATAGACCGGCAGAGCCTGGGAAGGAGACTCAGGCGTTTTGTTTTTTAAGCTTTGAATTTAAAGCTCCTGCCCCTGGAAAGATGACCAAACACTCATCTCCACACAATCCAGAGCACACAGGTCAACCAGCCACTGGCAGATCCAGCATGTATGTCCTGGATGACCTTAGCCAACAGGCAGGCAGACAGGAGGCATTCGTGTGCCTTGTCAGATTGAGTTTTTTCTCCTGTTCATAAATTTTATTTTTTGTATTATGGGTTGATGTACAGATTGCTAAAACTCCACTTTTCTGTCCTCAAGTTGTTATTTACAAAATTGTTCTATCCCTCCAGGATTGTTTCTTCAAGAGGACCCAGTGTAGCCACGGAACACACACAAATCCATAAAAAACGAGCATGTCATTGTTGTAATTGGGCACTGATTAAATAATAGCTCTTTGGGGGACAGTTGTTACTCTGGTTGTTGAGGCAGTCACCTGAGGTCCTGCTGACTTAGGGGAAATGTTGTTGTTTGTCCTTCGTTCTCAAAGAGCACCATGACAGACGTCATGACTTGCAGTGAATTGGATTTAAGTGAAGCAGGGCTGTGCAAAGTCACCAGCCTCACTCTCTCCTCCAGAACCATCTGGACCTGGACCAATGGAAAGATAGATGATCAGGATGGCTGGAGATGGCCCCTTTTAAGCAAAGGCCTTTCACAGGTCTCAGTTTGCCTGATAGAGGCAATGGGACCAGCCCCATGATTGTCTTCCTGTCCTGGTCAGAACTTTCTTTCTTCACAATTGGGAGGTTCCTGTAGACCACCACCATGTTGCCCTAGGTCTAGGTAATTTCCATTATCAGCTATGTAAAATTCAGGCAAAGATTCTGATGGGCCGGATGTAGGACTAGGCCTTCTGGAGAAATACTTACCATGAAGCTCACCACACAGCACCATTTAAAAGCATGGATTTCATGCAAACTCTAGACTCCTGACAGAGAGCAGTTTCTCAAAAGAAAGTCCCTGATATCCTACCCATAATTGCTCCCACCATTACCAGGGCACTGAAACTCCATTAAATCACTCCCACTCTGGACATCCTGTAGTAAACACACTGTATGAGTGGATCCCCATAATCTTTTAGGAACACCACTCTTCTGATTTCTATGGACACCTTCTTAGAACAGAAGGGAACCCTGTATTCCAAAGGCAATGGGGGGGGCAGCTAGGTGGCACAGTGGATAGAGCACCAGCCCTGGAGTCAGGAGTACCTAAGTTCAAATCTGGCCTCAGACACTTAACACTTACTAGCTGTGTGACCCTGGCAAGTCACTTAACCCCAATTGCCTCACTAAAAAACAAACAAACAAAAAAAAAAAAAAAACCAAAGGCAATGGGGGCAGCTTAGGTGGTGCAGTGGATAAAGTACTGGCCCTGGATTCAGGAGGACCTGAGTTCAAATCTTGCCTCAGACACTTGACACTTACTAGCTGTGTGACCCTAGGCAAGTCACTTAACCCACATTGCCCCACAAAAAAACAAAACAAAGGCGATGGTGCCTAGGGGCTGCTGGGTACATGGGGAAGCTTTTCATAAGTGACACTGGATGGCTGCTTCCTGCCTTCCAGAATAAGAAATCTGCCAACCTCATCCTCATTTGCTCACAATCCCATGTTTTCTTAAGTGCCATCCCAGAAAAAGAGAAAGAGGGAAGTGTGAGAATACTGTAATCAGCAGTTTGCAGGGAGGTTAACACTGGTAGGAATGAGTGTGAGAAAAGAGGTCACTCAGAGGCCTAGTTTCTAAATCTTGTCACTTGTTATTTCACATGCATCTGCCTCACTCCACTCACAGCCCTAGTACATTCAGGCCAAAGCTTCTTAAACTGTGGGTTGAGTAACTGAATGTGGGGGTTGTAAAAAATCTGGCAACAGTAAAAGGTTATATATACCTGTTTTATATACCTATATACCCGAGGTCACATAAAAATTTCTTGGGCAAAAAGGAGTCACAAGTGGAAAAAGTTTAAGAAGCCCTGGTTTAAGCTATTGCAACAGACCCCAAATTGTCTCCCTGCCTCAGGTCTCCCTTCTTCAATTAGTCTTTCACATAATTGCTGAATTGCCTCTGCTTCTTAAAGCACAGATGACCATGCTGCCCCCCACCCGCCACTTAATAATCACCAGTAATTCCCCATTTGTTACCTTCAGGATCCAATAGAAACTTTTCTATTCAGAAATTTAAGGCTTTTCACAACCAGGAGCCCTTGCTGTCTTTTAACACTTAGCTCCCATTCCCAATTGCACATATGGCCCTCTTCTGTTCTACCGTACAAACAGAAATGCTCATTTTAGTTGGGTTTAAAAAACCACCTCAGTCTCCTTCCCAAGAACAGCCTGTGGATCTCCCATGTCCATCCCCTCTGTGAACGCACTCCCTACTCACCTCCCCCTCTTAGCATCCCTGGTTTTTGGACATCTTGACCACTCATCTAGGATCCTTTTAGAAGAAAAAGAGCTAAACATTCCCCTCAGTCCTTCAAAAGAGTTGGAGTTTCATTAATGTGCATACTACCTCCACTAACAGAGATGTCGACCCCCTCCATGCTTTAGTAGCATAGTAGCATAAATGTGAGGCAGTTAGGTGGCACCATAGTGCACAGAGCACTGGACCTGAAGGCATTTACTAGCTGTGTGACCCTGGGCAAGTCACTTAACCCTGTTGGCCTCAGTTTCCTCATCTGGAAAATGAACTAGAAAAGGAAATGGCAAACCACCAAGAAAACACCAAATGGGGCCACAAAGTCAGATCTAACTGAACAACAACAGCAGCATAAATTTAGACCTAGGAGAGACATTAGAAATCATCTAATTGTTTACAGATTAGGGAACTAAAATGAAGGCCCAGAAAGTCTGTAATTTACCAACAATCATGTAAGTAATTAATTAACAGCACTGGGATTCAAACCCAGGTCCTTTCACTTGAAATTCATCATTCTTTCTGTGGTACACCCTAACTCCCCACTTTAATTAGTTGACCAAAAATTCATCATTTGGTGGCCAACCCTCTAGAATTGGTTTTATGAAAAAAAAAACAATATAATAGATAAACCTTTGATTAATTTGTTAAAAAAAGAAAACCAAATTACCAGTATCAAAAATGAAAGGGGTAAATTCACTACCAATGAAGAGGAAATTAAAGCTATAATTGGGAATTCGTTTGAAATCTGATAATCTAAGTGAAAGGGATGAATATTTACAAAAATACAAACTGCCAAGATTAACAAAAGAGGAAATAAAATACTTAAATAATCCCATTTTAGAAAAAGAAATTGAACAAGCCATAAACTCCCTAAGAAAAAAATATCCAGGACCAGATGGGCTTACAAATGAATTCTACCATGCAGCTAGGTGGCACAGTGGATAAAGCATCGGCCCTGGATTCAGGAGGACCTGAGTTTAAATCTGGCCTCAGACACTTGACACTTACCAACTGTGTGACCCTGGGAAAGTCACTTAAACCTCATTGTCCTGCACAAGTGAATTCTACCAAACACTTAAACAATTAATTCCAACAATATATAGACTATTTGTGAAAAAATAGGTAAAGAAGTTCTACCAAATTATTTTATGAGACAAATATGGTGCTAATACCTAAACCAGGAAGAGCGAAAACAGAAAAAGAAAATTCTAGACAAATTTCCCTAATGAATATTGATGCAAAAATTGTAAATAAAATATCAGCAGAGATTACAGCAATTCATCACCAGAATAATACATTATGACCAGGTAGGATTTGTACCAGGGATTCAGAGCTGGTTCAATATTAGGAAAACTATCCCTTTTTTGCTTTGTTTTTGTGAGGCAATGAGCGTTAAGTGATTTACCCAGGGTCACAGAACTAGTAAGTGTCAAGTGTCTGAATCTGGATTTGAACTTGGGTCCTCCTGAATCTAGGCCCAGTGCTTTATCCACTGTACCACCTAGCTGCCCCCTAGGAAAACCATCAACATAATTGACCACATCAATAACAAAACTAACAGAAGTCATTCGATTATCTCAATAGATACAGAAAAAGCTTTTCACAAAATACAATACCCATTCTGATTAAAAACACTAGAGAGCATAGGAAAAAATGGAGTTTTCCTTAAAATGATAAGTAATAGTTTTCTAAAACCATCAGCAAGTTTTATATGTATTAGACATAAGTTGGAAGCTTTCCCAATAAGATCAAGGGTGAAACAAGGATGCCCATTATCACCTCTATTATTCAATATTGTACTAAAAATGTTAGCTTTAGCAATAAGAGAAGAAAAAGAAATTGAAGAAATTAGAATAGGCAATGAGGAAACAAAACTATCACTTTTTACTGATGCTATGATGATATACTTAGAGAAACCCAGGAAATCAACTTTAAAAACTACTTGAAATAATTCACAACTTTAGCAAAGTTGCAGGATATAAAATAAACCCACATAAATCATCAGCATTTCTATATATTACCAACAAAGCCCAGCAGCAAGAGATAGAAAGAGAAATTCCATTGAAAATAACTATTGGGGCAGCTAGGTGGTGGAGTGGATGGAGCACTGGCCCTGGATTCAGGAGGACCTGAGTTCAAATCCAGCCTCAGACACTTGACACTTACTAGCTGTGTGACCCTGGGCAAGTCACTTAATCCCAATTGCCTCACCAAAAAAACACCAAACGAAAATAACTGTACAAAATATGAAATATTGGGGAGTCTACCTGCCAAGACAATCACAGGAATTATATGCAAACAGTTACAAAACACTTGGAAAAATGTCAATTGTTCATGGGTAGTGTGAGACAGAGAACAGAAGGGCCCCTCTTAGTCTTCAGACACAGCTTGGTGGTGAGAGATTTCACGTGGGCTTCTAGGAAAGGAAAGGTTTCTGTCTCTCTGGCTATACCAAATAGATCCGTTTTAATAAATCTTTAAAAGCCTAAACTCTTGCTGAATTTATCAGTGATTTTATCCAGCTTCCCCCCAAGACTGGGGGGAGGGCAAATTAGAACCCACATTTAGATTTTAAACAACACAGTAGGCTGAGCTAATAAAAATTAAAATGACATTTCTACTTAATTTACTTATTCAGTACCATACCAATCAAACTACCAAAAACTTATTCTATAGAGCTAGAAAAAGCATAACAAAAATTCATCTGGAAGAACAAAAGTTCAAGAATATCAAGGAATTAATGAAAAAAATGAAATGGGAGGGAGAAAAATTGAAACAAAAGCTCACCAAAATGAATATTGAAAACTATAGCTAAAAATTTTTTTAATTAAAAAATTTTTTTAATTAAAAAAAACTATAGCTACATGTAATTGGGGGAAAATAAAAGACTATTAAGATTTTTTTTTTAAAAGAAATCTTTTAGTCTGGTCCTCTTCTTTTAAAGTGGGCATACTGGGGCATATTGGATATGAGTAGTGCAGTGGATAGAGTGCCAGCATCAGGAAGAGTCAAACAGAACACTGGAATCTGCAGTAATCAAAGCAGGCAGGTTGCTTTAGCTAAGGTACAAACATACACATTGAGTGTGGCTCCCATAGCCTTGACCCATTCAATAACCCCTGGCAAAAGTAACCTACACAGCCATTCTGTAGTCTGAGGACCTGCATTGGGAGAGCTCCCATAAGTCCCTTGGATGAGGCCCCTCCTCTGCAGATGGCCACTCTGAGAATAGTCCATGCCTGAGCCCCAGACCATCTATCTACCTGAGCCCATCCACCGGAACCTACCAGGCTCTTTAGCAGAGGTATCTTGAGTTTATCCAGCCACATCTGTAACCTAAATTCATTCTCAAGTTTCCAGAGTTCTTAGCAATGAAGTAAAAACAAAGCCTTTCCACAAACTCTTGAGGACAGTTGAGTAAAAAAAAAAAAACAGTTTGGGGGAGGGGAGCCAGTGTTCTGAGCCAGGATATTTCTTAAGTTCATTCACCATCAGACTGATAGAGCTTATCTATCCATCATTCTATAAATACTGATGTAATTTACGATTTCGTGTTTTCCCACAGTGGAATGTAAGTTCAAGTGAGGAGTGTGACAGTCTGTGTATTTGTATCCTCAGTACCTAGGACAGTGCCAAATCCAAAACAAGTGTTTTAACAAATTCTTATTGATCTGCTGAATATTGATCTGCTCCTAGAACCAAGAGACTGGTTTTCCTGTATCTTCTCCTAGGACCCAGGACCATGACTGCCACACATTAGATAGTTCATAAATAATAACCAGATTAAAACTACGCTGCACAAGTTGCTAAACTGTGCTACCCTTTAGGAGAAGAACCCACAAAAGTATTTGTTGCAGCTCTTTTCATAGTAGACCCAAGCTGGAAAACTAAGGTGTCTTCCTGCTGGGAAACAGCTAAGAAATTATAGTATGTGAATGCAATGGAATATAATTGTGTGTTAAGAAATGACCAAAATGGACAGTTTCAGAGGAAACTGAGAAGACATCCCTGACCTGCTTGCAGGGGAAGTGAACACAGCCAGAATAATGCATATGACATTATAGAGAAAACCAACTTTGAAACACTGATTCATGCAATGATAAACACTGAATCCAGAGTATGGAAGATGAATCCCACACCCTCCTCCTGTCAGAGGTGACGGATTTAAAATGCATTTTGAGACATATTTTTTGGATATAACCAATGTAAGGTTTTGTTTTTCTGTACTTTGCATGTTTGTTGTGAGGGCTTTGTTTGGGGGAGGAGGCAAATGTGGGGGGGGCGGGGGGGGGGAACCATAGGAGGAAGACATTTGAAAATAAATGCAGGGGCAGCTAGGTGGCATAGTGGATAGAGCACCGGCCCTGGATTCAGGAGTACCTGAGTTCAAATCCAGCCTCAGACACTTGACACTTACTAGCTGTGTGACCCTGGGCAAGTCACTTGGCTCCAATTGCCTCACCAAAAAAAAGAAAAGAAATGCCTCTCTGTTTGAGATCCATACCAAGGCTTTCAAACTGCAGTTTTGGAAAGATATGAGACTACCAGTGACAAACCAAGCCTGTAATTTATTCCAACTGACTGCATCTTATTTTTTAATGGCATTTTGACCTGGCTGTCTTTAAGTGCAGCTAGGTGGTGCAGTGGATGGAGTGCCAGGCCTGGAGTCACTTGAGTTCAAATCTGGCCTCAAATACTTCCTTGCTGTGTGACCCTGGGCAAATCACTTAACCCTGTTTACCTCAGTTTCCTCATCTGTCAAATGAGCTGGAGAAGGGAATAGCAAACCACCCCAATATCTCTGCCAAAAAGACCCCAAACAGGGTGATGAAGAGTGAGAAAAGACTAAAATTGACTGAATGTCTCCAAGAAGCCTTGAGAGAAGAACTTTGGGCAGTACTCTGGAGAAATGGGGGGGTTGTCCATAATTCCTACATCCTCCGTAAAAGGCACACCAATCCACACAGGCCAGCAGACATCCATGGTATCCACACCCTGTGCCCCCGAATTTCCCCATGATCCCAAAGACCCCTACATCCTCTGGTGCCTCCTAAAGTCCCCCCATGACTACACCCCTAGTGCCCCCCAAGTCTCCATGACCCCTACACCCCTAGTGCTCCCAGTCTCCATGACCCCTATGCCCCTAGTTCCCCCATCTCCATGAGCTATATACCCCCTAGTGCCCACATACCCTCTAATGCCCTCCAAGTACCTCCTGAAGTCTCCATGACACCTAAGGTCCCCGAGCCTCCCAAAGTCTCCACTCTCCCTAGGGCCCCCCAAAGTCCCTAGCACCCCCACCATACCCAGAAAGCCCCTCCTGCTCCCAACCCTCCCGCGCCACCGCGCGCCGCGGTCACAGATCCCGCCCCCGCCACCACCCGGCAGTTAACTGACACCAACATCCCGCGTCCGCGGCACACCACACCCGCCCAGCCCCGGAATGCCTCTCCGTCCAATCACCGAGCCCCGGGGAGGACCAAAGGGACGCGACGGCCAATCGTCAAGCGGTCCGTTTCCAGCGGCCCGGAACCTCTCCCAGGATTTCCATTGGTCCGTTTCAAAACAACGGCAACCAATAAGAAAGGAGGAAGGGAGCCGGGCGTTGGGGAGAGTGGGGAACCCATTGCGCTGCCCGGAGCCGAGGCTGCTGCGGGAGTCATGGTGGGGTCCGCGGCCCACGCTGCGGCCGTAGGTGAGTGTCAGCCCCTCTGGTCGAGCAAGCCGAGCCCGGGCGGGAAGGAGCGGGAGGTGCGCCCCCACCCCACCGCCCCCGGGGGCGGGGCGGGGCGCCGCTAGACCAGAGGGGCCAACCTGACCGAGTTTGACAGATGGGGAAACTGAGGTTCACAGCGGTTAAGCAAGGGGCTTGCCCCAGACAATGTCAAGCAAGATTCCAACCCAGGTCCTCTGACACCCCCCCCAATCCTGACCTCTTCCCACTCTGCCCCACTGGGGGGCCTGGAAGATCTGCGTGTGCCCCCCCCCCACTCACCCCAATACTTGAACACAAATTCCATGGGGCTACTCCCTCTCCCCTCCCCTTCCCCCCCCCCCCCCAGCTACTTTCTGATGCGGGAAAGTCAGGACGTGATTGATTGGCTGCTGGTGCCCCGCCCCCGAGGGCTGACCTCCCCCCACCCACCCACCCCCGGGCTCTGTCCCCAGTGGCCTAAGCCTGGCCGGGTCAACCGGGCCCGGGGAGCAATCAGTGACACCCCGACACCCCATCAGCAAGGGGCCCCGAGGGGAAGAATCAGCGAATCCAAACAAACCCTCCCATCAAAAGACTAGAGCTTTTAAAGCTGGGCGGGGCCCCACAGGTCAAGTGCAACAGTAACAAGGACCTTAATGATCTTGTCATTGCATCCTCCGCTGGTGCCACCGGCCCTACTACGATGCCCTGGAACCATCACGGATAAGCCTGTAATGATTTACGTCCATTACTAGTAGCTAACCCAGCGCTTTAAGGTTTGCGAAGCTTTCCACACGGATTTTAATCCTCGACACAACGACAATAATAGTATTTGTTTAGCGTTTACTAGGTGCCCGGCACTGTGCTAAGCAGTATTATCTCATTTATTTGACCCTCACAGCAGCCCGGGGGGTGGCTGCTACCATGATCTGCATTTTACAGATGAGAAAACTGAACTAAGCGGAGGATAGTTGACTTGCCCAGGGTGATAAAGCTACTTTGTATCTGCGGCAGGATTCTAATTCAGGTCGTCCTGGCTCCTAGCTTGTGCTACTCTCCCTCATGGTACAGCTTAGGAAACTGAGGCAGAAAGGTTTCGACTCACCCAGGGTCCCATTGATGATAAATAACAAGGGCAGGATTTGAACTTGGGTCCCTCTCAGTATAAATCCGCTGTATTCTACTGTATAGAAAGGACAATGAGTTATGATGTTTGAGCCCAGAAATACTAGGCTATGTGAATCGAAGACTGCATGGAATTAAAAATTAACATCCTTTTTCTTTTCTTTCCTGATCTTGCAGAAGAGCGGAGAAAAAAACTCCAGGAGTATTTAGCAGCCAAAGGGAAGCTAAAGTGCCCAAATACCAAGTGAGTGAGGTGTGCTTGTGTCTGTGTGTGCACTTACATGTTCCCTGTTGACCGCTGGCTGTCTAAAACTCCCACCTCAGAATCACTGCCTTTCTTGATGTTTTCGTACACTAAGCATTGGCTCCTGCATTATGGTGACTCAGTCCAGCCAAGAGGAAGACACCCTTGCCTTTCCTCTCTTCTGGTTGTTTGCTCTTGCATGATGGGGCTCAGTTGCCATGGCCTAAAACATTCCAGCAGTTTCAGGATAAAGATTCTGCAGTTGGGGATTACCCACCCTGTCCCTGGAGGCATTTCTTTCATTCCCTTTCTCTCTATTTGAAAGGGAGATCCCCTGTGGCTGCCAGGCCTCAGCAGGGCAGAGACTGGTTTGGGCACCTTTCCTCGACCCTGCATCCCCTGGAGAAAACAGCCTCTTCCTTTTTGTTGTCAGACTCTGCAGAATAAATGGCCTCCCCTGGCTGAAGCTGCTCCCTCCTGGCTTACCTGCAATCCCTGTGCCTCTAAATCCAAAGGCCTTTCCTGTCTTTTCCTCCCGGAAGCCATTGACCGTCACCTCTTCCTGGATCCTTTGGCCTCAGCCGCTGCCCTCCCAGCTTTTCTCCTGCCCATTTGGCCATCCTTTCCCAGCCTCCTTTGCTTTGATCACCCCTGTCCTGCTAGCTTAGCATGGATTTTCCCAGGTCCTCCCTCCTGGACCCTCTTCCTCTGCTCACTCTCTCCTCTCCCTAGGAGACCTCTTCAAGGTCCCTTGGATCATCTCTACAATTAAAAATATGAGAGATATCGTTTCTGGGCAATTTAATCATTGGATTAATATGCCTACAAGTTATTAATAAAAGGAAGGCTAAAAAAATAAAAATAAAAGGAGGTCTATTGGCCATCTGTCTCAGACCAAAGACCCCTAATGGCTGTGGGGTCTCAGTTTATATTCCTTTCCAGATGTAGATGTACATAGCAGTTGAATCTAATTGGTTGACATGATTGGAGGTGGGTTATATTAAAGTGAAGTCCAGGACTTCACTCAGGTCACTCAACTTTTGGTAAGATGACATGAGAGAAAAAAATGTAGATTCCCCCCCCCCCAAGCTGATCTGGGCAAAATAGTTTCCACGTAGGTGTGTGTGGTTTAATCTTATCCGAAACCCCGGGGCTTATCTAGACAATAGGACCTGTCTCCACCCAAGACTCTTGTAAACTTGGATCTGGTTTGACCCAGATGAATCCTACTTTCAAGGAGAACTTAGAGCTTGGAGTGTGGGGGAGGGAGAAAGGACTAAGAAAGGAGAGATCACTGGGTCCCCCAGGATATGGATCATTAATGGTTATTTCTCACACTATGCAGATCACTCCCCAAACTGCATGTTCAGCCCTGACCTCCAGTCATTCATCATCTGGGGCCTCTTGAGTGCCAGGCCTTGTGCTGAGTATTGGGGGTACAAAACAGACCAGTCCTTCCCTCCTATTGGGAGGAAACAACCCATCCACTGAAAAGGCAGCGTGAAATAGATACAAAGATAATGGGGGGACGGCACCTAGGTCCATCAAGTGCTTGAGGGAAGTGATACCCAATCAGCCCCAATGGGCAGCCTTGGAGCCGGATGGGGAAGGGCTTTAAAAGCCAGACAAACACGGAAGTTGGGGCTTATCCCAGTGGCCAGAGAGAGCCCCTGAGTGACAAGGTCAGGTCTGTGCTTTAGGGATGAACTGCTCGTATCCTTGTGGAGGATGGGTTAGAGGAAGGAGGCATAACATGTATGATGACACCACAAAGAATACAGAGGACAAGAGCCAGAGAGGCTGGGTCCCCAGGAGAGAGCAGGGGCCCAAAGACCCAGAAAGGAGAGTGTCTGGGAAGAGGTCGTCTGCTATGTCCGATGCTGCAGAGAGGTGAAGAGGGGTGAAGATGGAGAAAGACCACTGGCTTGGCAGTGGAGACAGCCTTGGTAACTGTCAGAGTAGTGATGGGGGAGGAAGGAGATGGATTGTGAGCATCAGCTACCAGTCATTGGCCTTTTGTATTGGACCAGAACACAACCTTTTACTAATAATGTTGGTGAGCCCCCAGCCATGGAGCTGGGGGAGACCTAGCAGCCATCTGATCCAACACCTTCATTTTAAAGATGAAGAAACTGAGGCCTAGAAAAGTTACGTGATGTGGCCAGTGTCACACAGGCCATACCAGGATTTGAACCCAGGACTTCAGCCTGCAAATCCAGCACTCTTAACATTGATGTTGTTTCATTTCTTATCTACTAGTTTCCAAATAACCTTGTCTGAATGTCAATGAAAGTATTCGATGACCATAGGCAATATGATCTAGCTTAATTTCATTATCTCAGTCTCTTTACAGCACTATATCCATAGAGAATACACTAAAAAATGACATGATTGTCTATTCTGTTCCAATAGGTACCTGGGGTCTGTGGTAGACGGATCAACAGACTTGACAAGAAAACCCAAGTTCAGATCCAACCTCAGATTCTTACTGTGTGACCGTGGGCTAGTCATTTAACCTGTCTTTGCCTCAGTTTCTTCATCTGTAAAATGGTCACCTTCTAGGGTTGTTGTAATGTTCAAACAAAAAAAGCCCTGGATTTGCTTTATGATTGTGCACTATTACTCTTATTAATAGGATAGGATTGTCTTTAGGGATGAAGATATGAGACATGATTTGTAGAGCTCTACATTTACACAAGAATATTGCATTTTAGTTCCTTGCCTGTGACCTCAAGATTGATTGTATTTTTTTCATCTTCCTTAGGCCTTATCTCAGAGACCAGAAACAGTGTCCAAAGCCATCAGCCTCTAGATCTGTAAGTAGAAATTAAGTGTGATATTTTCAGAATTGGAAGGAGCTCCTGGCCACAAAAGCCAAATACTAGCTAGGAAGGATTCCCCCCAGAATGGTTACCCATCCTTCACTTGAAGATTCCAAGTGGGGAAAGGCCTCCTACCTCTGGCCGCTGCCTGTCCCTCCTTGGGGACAGCAAGGCTCTGACTGGTGGGAACATTTTTTCTGACAGCCATGAGCTAGGGGATTTTTCCATCCTCTTTCTTGGTGACTTGTGTAATTGGGAAAAAAATAAAATATTAAAATTCAAAAATAAAAAGACCTAAGATTTGAAAGGAAGCCAATGACATTGAAACAGTTATTTAAAAAAACAAATTAAGTTCACAGAGCCCAAGTTAAGAATCTCTGCTCTGGGGGCAGCTAGGTGGCACAGTGGATAGAGCACCAGCTCTGGAGTCAGGAGGACCTGAGTTCAAATACTCAGACACTTGACACTTACTACTTACTAGCTATATGACCCTGGGCAAGTCACTTAACCCCAATTGCCTCACAAAAAAAAAAAAAAAAAGAACAAAAAAAGAATCTCTGCTCCAAACCCTTTCAAATCTGCCCTCCCAGGACTTGTGCTTGGCTTCTTTCAACAAGCATTCATTCAGCACCTACTATGTGCTGGACACTGTATGGCATACTGGAGAAATAGACAAAGATGAAATAACCTCTACCCTCAAGAAACTTACATTTACCCGGAGTGGGGGTAGGTGGGAAACTATAGGAAGATGGACACCACTTGGGGGCGGGGGCACCAGATTATTGCCCAGATACCAGATGAATCAACTTCCAGGATTGGGGACAGCACCAGCAATTGGGCAGTCCGGTTAAACCTTCTCCAGGCGGTGGCCCCTGAGCAAAGATTCTATGAGTGGGACCTGTCATTGACCCTGCAAAGGCAGAGAGGTTTTAAACATTCACTTTAGGACTTTTTATATGGGCCAAGACATGGTTTGCATAACTATTGGGAGTGCCATTAACTTTGTTATTAAAGTCCCATAGGCCCAGTGGTCCTGCCCACGAGGGAGGTCCCCAGAGTTTCTCACTATCTTCAGGCTTGGTGGCTCTCAAAGACCATCTGCTCGGCTATACTGGACTTCCAATCACAAATGCCTGCAGCCTTGAAATAAATGGCCTACCAAACCTTCAGCAGCCTGGAGAATATTTGTGGCAGAGCTAAATTTCCCATATCTGGCGCTAATATCAGCTGCTAGTAGAATGAGGTTTAATAGCTTTGCTTTGTACCAGTGACTACTGGAAGATAAGGCCTCCGTATTAGGATTTCCAAGTCACTAAACACTAATAGACACCTTCTGAATGAATTTGTTCTGTACAATGAGACTGTAAATGAGGAAGTTTGTTGAATTGGATACAAAAATTCTAAGATAAGTTCCCTTCCCTGAGGAGTTTATAATACAGTCATAGAAATGTGGTAGACAGACATGAAAAGAGAGTAATGATAAACAGCAGGAAATTACAAAGGCCAAGTGAGTGCTACAGAAAAGAGCAATTCAGAGAAAATGACTGAGATAACATCTAGTTGGGGTGGGATTAGATCTTGACCTTGAAAAGTAGGTAAGAATAAACTAGGAAGAGTGTACTGGATATTGTGGTACAGTGGGTAGAACCCTGAACTTGGAGTCAGGAAGATCTGATTCCACACCTGGCCTCAGACACTAGTTGTGTGACCTTGGGCAAATCACCCTTTGCCCTAGTTTCTTCATCTTTAAAATAGGTTTTATAATAATAATACCTGCCTCCAAGGGTTGTTTCAAGGATCAAATGAGATATTTGTAAAATGATACACAAATGCTAGCTATCGTTGTTATAGCCAATCCACAAAGTCAAGAAAACACATGGAATCTTGGTGGCCATGAGTAGATCATTTGGGGTAAAAATAGAAAATTTATGTCAGTGAATGATGGGAACTAAGACTGGAAACTTTGGGAACCAGACTATGGAAGGCCTGAATGCTTCATACTTGGCTCCATAGACAGTGGAGAGGAAGATTGGTTTCCAAGAGGGATGACAGGTAGAGAAAAAGGAATAATGGTAGGGAGCCAGTCCAGAAGCCATTGCAGTAATCCAGTAATCAGGTGACCTAAATGAGGGCGGTGACTGTGAGACTAGCAGGAGCTACAAGAATCATTGCAAAGGAGGGATGGAGACACTGGTCAAGTGATGGGCTGCAGGGAAGGGCCAGGGAAGTCGAAGGGGACGCCAAGACGTTAAGCATTAGTGACTACATACAGTGATGCCATCGTTAAGAGAAGCCAGGGGCAGCTAGATGGCTCAGTGGATAAAACACCAGCCCTGGATTCAGGAGGACCTGAGTTCAAATCTGATCTCAGACACTTGACACTTTCTAGCTGTGTGACCCTGGGCAAGTCACTTAACCCTCAGTGCCCCAAAAAGAGAGAGAGAGAGAAGGCAGATAGAACAGAGGTCTTGGCAGTTTTAGGCAGGTTCAGTTCAATAAGCATTAAGCCCCTGCCACGTGGAGGGCACCATGCTCAAGAGATGGAAATTGAAAAACCTTTTCTGGCCTCTCCAAGAAGCACAAGGGTCAGAAGCTGTGAGAGAGGCAGGGAATTAGGTGCAGACTGGGACTAATTGTCAGGGTGTGTGTGCATGCATGTGTGTGTGTGCATGCATGCATGCATGTATGTTCGTGTATGTGTGTGTTGGCTTCCTACCAAATGATCTGCCCCTGAAGCGTAGCCTCCGTCAGCACTCCCCACATCCTCCAGCAGCCCTCCTGGCATGTGGCAGACATAGAGACGGGCAGCTTCATTTTCTGTAGACTCACCATAAAGCAGCACAGATGCCATGCTTCCGGCCGTCTTTGCTGAGTCCCAGTCAAGCCAAAGGGAGGGGCTTGAGCCCTAGAGGAGAATGTCCTCATTTTCTCCAAGCTAAAATAAGTCAAGTCAGACACTCAGCTGGGTTTGTTTGTTAAGCTTGTCTGTGAATAGATCGTCCTAATGAAGTCATTGTTGCTGTCATGCTTTTATTTTTCAGACTACTAGACCAAAAAATGACCCAACCAGATGGACACAGTCGCATGCTGCTGGGAGGCCCGCTGGCAATGTACTCCAGCCGGGATCTTCCAATGTGGATGGAACCCAAAGGCCAAAACCAGCAGCCCCAAAAATTCCAGGTAAAGGACCAATTACAAGCCACCTTTCCTCCAAGCCTGACTGTAAACTCTCAGGGAATGGCCACGTCCACCATCAGCAGAAGACGACATCTTGTACTGTGCATAAGCTAACTAGAAAGTCTGTGACATCAAGTGAGACCCAGTGCATGAGGAGGCTGACAGAGCAGAATACGACAGGTCACAGAATTGCCAGATGGATGGACCCTGTGACTGAGCCCCAGGCTGAAAACCAGCTCTTGGATGACCTTGCAAAGGAGACCGACAAAGAGAACCGGCCACTCCCAACCACCCAGGAGCCAAAGAGGAAACCAGAAACTGGGTTTTGTAACAGAGCTAAATCAAAGGCCAGGTCAGACAATCCCCTCAAAAGAGGCTTGGCTGCAAAGCAGGCTGTGGACAAAGGTTCCAAGGACAGCGTCCTTCTGAAGGACCAAGTTAACAAACCATTTGTTCACAGGATTCAAGGCTGGGTTCCCACTGGCAAGCCCCAGCAACAGCTCCCCAGGGGGACAGGTTGTGAAAGACCGGGAGACCAAAACCTAAGGACGGTTCATTCTCACTGGGCTCCGAGCCTTGCTAGGACTCGAGAATCAAAGAAACAAGTCACCAAGAAAGAGGATGGAAAAGTCCACAAAGTCAAAGAAGAAGGGCACAATAGAACAAAATCACAAGAAAAGGCCGTCATTCAACAGACTGTGGAGAGATGCCTCCCAAAGGTGTGCCGGATGGGGCCACAGGTGGGAAAATTCAATAGATGGCATCAGGGTAAGCAAGATGTAAAGGTGATGCAGCCTTGTACCAAAAGGAAGCCATCTGTAATGGCGCCCCCATCAAGAACCACAATAAGACACTCTCACCTGACAGGCGGCACCTCAAAAGTCCACACACAGGGACCTACAAAGAATCAGTATAATTATAGCTCGAAAAGAGAGCCACAGACTCTGGACTCCAAGGCCAAAAGGACCGTGCCCCAGAATTGTTCTTTGACAGACTTGACCCCCAAAGCCCAGCCCGGTGTCAGCCAGACAAAGCCGACCACAAGGAAAGGAGGAATGCAAAACCCAGCTTTGCTGGAAGCACCCATAACCCAAGTCAAGCCAAATACCCAGCGGAAGAGATGCGAGGAGGATAGAAGGTATTGGGCTTGGCTTCCAAAAACATGACATCTTAAATTGGGAGATTATATGTGTGTAAATATATGTATGTATGTATGTATGTATGTATGTATGTATGTATGTATATGTGTGTTCTGTGTACATGTATATATATGTGTACACACATATATCCATATATGTGATGGTCCATATAATAATATAACCATATTCCTTCCATTGGTCAGAAATTAATATGGGGGACAGGGAGAATTGACATAGAGTAAGTATAGATATTAACACAGATTTCTTTTCCTCTTAAAAATTAAAACTGACTTCATTTTGATGAGATCAGTTTGTACACAAAGATATGGTAAGTGGGGCAGCTAGGGGGTGCAGTGGATAAAACACTGGCCCTGGATTCAGGGTGACCTGAGTTCAAATCTGACCTCAGACACTTGACACTTACTAGCTGTGTGACCTTGGGCAAGTCACAATTGCTTCACCAAAAAAAAAAGAGAGGGGGTGGGGTGGGGTTAGCTCTGCTGATTTTAGGAAGACACCTTTGGAATTCTATAATCTTAGGAAGTCCCTCTCTCCCTTCAGGGTCCAACTCAGGTGTCACCTCCTTTGGGAGGCCTTCCCTGACCTCCTCATAGTTCTCAAATGAAAACACTTTCTTATGCTTCAAATTACTCATGACATTCTGCCTGGGATTCTCCTTTGCACTTCTCACTTTCCCTTCTATCAGTAATGTGTATATTAAATTATAAATTCCTTGAAAGCAGAGGCTTCGTGGTGTCTGTCTTTTTATCTCCAGCATCTAGTACATAGAAGGTGCTTAATAAATGTTTATCAAATTGGTTCATTCCAGGATCTCGTCATCTCTGACTGATCCAAAATCTCAGAACTCTCAAAGTCTTGTCCCAGAAAGAAATCAGGCTCGTAGTCCAGCAAGAGCATTAATGTCTGGGTATGTCAAATGTTAATTGTGTTAGCCTGATGGGCCTTGAGTTCAGGACTCAAGTCCTAATTAAGAGTCCAGGAATGGCTACCCAAAGAGACATTCATGCTCAGAACTAAATCAGGGTTTACTGCTGGCGCCCACTTGAACAAGCATCAAGCAATCAATAAGCGCTATTAAGTACCTACTGTGTGCTAGTCCCTGGACTGAGTGCTGGGGATATAGAGAAAGACGAAAAGACAGTCCCTGCCCTCTAGGAACTTCCATCCTAATGGGAGAGAGGCAAAGAAGTACATGTAAAAATATATGCAGCAGCAATGTCAAGTTAATAAATACAGAAATAGGCAAAGGAGCTCAATACAGCACGCTGGTAAAATAATGAGCCTGGAGCTCCAAGGGACCTCCTGGGCGACCACATGTTCTCTGCTTTAAGGCAGGTGGAGGCAATCTGGCACCTTTGCCACAACTCAGTATGTTAGCCCACATTTATATGGCACTATAACTCATACAAAGACCTTTACATATGTCCGCCCATTCGATCCTCACAACAGGCCTTGCTATTAATTACTCCCATTTTAAACAAGAGCTTGAGAGAGTGTCTGTGACTTGCCTTGGGCCACCAAGCTAGCAAGTAGGCAGGATTTGAACTTGGCTCTTCTTGACTTTAGGTCTAATACCCTATCCACTGAGCCACTTGGCCTGAGCCCATGGCTGACAGTAATATGCTATTCCCTACCACATACTTTTGCCTTTTCTGCTTCTTTGTCTACCCTTTTCCCCCCAGTCTCTTTCCTTCTTCCCTTCCTATTCCTAGAGTTGGCAGTGGTTTATATTCACGACATTTAGTATTAAAAAATTGGCTGCCTATAGTCTAATGTAGTCAAAGAGCTGTCAGAGAGGGGGCTGGGGAACTGGGGGGTTGGGTTTTCTTTCTTTTTTTCACTTCTTGCCTTTTAACTTTGCGAAGATCTACATTACTTTATAAAACAATTATTACTTTATAAAATAATTTATAAGAGGTTCTAATGGCACTGTGGTTTAAATCACTGGTGAGCTACAACAGAATGAGATTTATATTGGTCATTAAAGGACCTTGCAGGGAGGTTCATAGAAGAATAAAGCTGGCCAGTGAGGCATGAAGCAGCAGACCTTTATCATGGCACATTCCAACTCTTATAGGTGGGAGGGCCAGGAGTGTGGTGGAACAGGGGAGTGAGAGATGGATACAACCAGATCTCAGTCACCCAAAGGGTTAGGGGTAAACCCAGCTTTAACTCGAGTCACCTAGGAACCCTCCTTCCAGTCAGTGGGACACTGGGAGCAGTGGTCTTCAGACCTCAAGAGCAGTTGGAAGGAGGGCAGCAGTGTTGTGTTCTGGGGCTTATCCCACCTGGCTCTGCCAACCTGTCACTCCTGGCCAACATGTGGGGCGTCTGGCTTCCCATCACCTACACAACGAGGCAGCCCAGCGTCAAGCGTTTTATAAGGATGGGCAGCTTCTAGATGAGGCATATCTGATTGGTCCCCACGTCTGATGTCTTAGACAGGCAAAAACTAGGTTATTAACTCCTACAAGCAATCCAGCTGACCTGTCTAGGGAGTACAAGCATGAGATATGGAAGAATATGACTGGGAAGGAGATTTAAAGAAGGGGAGATTTCCAGGAGAGTTTTGTGAACTAATTGGGCCCAAGAGAAGACCAAAGCTCCAAGTGTTTTAGACTGACCCCTATACATGTGGGAAGCCTGGGAGCAAGG
The DNA here is from genome assembly GCF_019393635.1 of Dromiciops gliroides. Classification (NCBI taxonomy): domain Eukaryota; kingdom Metazoa; phylum Chordata; class Mammalia; order Microbiotheria; family Microbiotheriidae; genus Dromiciops; species Dromiciops gliroides. Next base: position 660,141,736 of record NC_057862.1, on the reverse strand, counting down.
GAGGGGCAAGGAGGGAGCAGGGATGGGGAGGGCAGCTAAATGGGAGCAGCAGCTGAGAGGAGATGCTAAGTAGGACACAGACTCTGAGCTTTAAAGACTGGGGCCTGCGAGGGAGGGCCTGTGGGCAATCACGATAATCACAGTGGACATGAGGGCAAGGGATTAGTACAGAGGTGGTGGTCTCAGAGATGGGCCATCCGCTAAGCCTGGCCACATCTTGTCTTTCCTGCCCCTCCCCCAGATGCAAGCTGACCTGGAAGCCACCAGGCCAGAAATACACACGGCTCCTCGTGAGCAGAGACACTGCAATTCCCATGGCAGGAAATGGGAGATAAGCAGTAGAAGCCGTGCCCATGACATTCCCTAGTTCTAACCTCATGACTGATTTCTGTTACCCTCAAAACTCAAACCCAGCTCCCAAAAATGCATTAGCAGCCTTCTCCCTGTTTCCTTGATCAAGCACTTACTTCATCCCCAGGTGGAAGTGAGTCAGTCAATAAGCATTAATCCAGCACCTGCAGTGTCAAGCACGCTACTAAGTGCCGATGATGCCAAGAAAGGAAGAAACTGGGGCAGCTAGGTGGCACAGTAGATAGAGCACCAGCCCTGGAGTCAAGAGTACCTGAGTTCAAATCAGACACTTAACACTTCAGACACTTAACACTTACTAGCTGTGTGACCCTGGGCAAGTCACTTAACCCCAACTGCCTCACTAAAAAAAAAAAAAAAGAAAAGAAAAGAAAGGAAGAAACTGGGCCGCTAGGTGGCATAGTTAGGGGGCAGCTAGGTGGTGCAGCAGATAGAGCACCAGCTCTAGATTCAGGAGGGTCTGAGTTCAAATCTAGCCTCAGACATTTGACATTTACTAGCAGTGTGACCCTGGGCAAGTCACTTAACCCTCATTGTCCTGCAAAAAAAAGAAAGGAAAAAGAAATTTTAAAAAAGAAAAAAAGTATAGTTTAAAAAAAGAAAGGAAGGAAGAAACAGGCCCTGGCCTCAAGGAGCCAACATTCTAGTGGGGCAACAACATGGAAGGATGTTGTTGAGTCGTTTTTCAATTGTGTCCCACTCTTTGTGACCCCACTGGGGGTTTTCTTGGCAGAGTTCTAGAGGGGTTTGCCATGTCCTTCTCCAGCTCATTTTACAGATGAGGAAACTGAGGCAAACAGGGTGACATGACTTGTACAGTCACACGGGTAGTAAGTGTCTGAGGCTGGATTTGAACTCATGAAGATAAGTCTTTGACTCCAGGCCCAGCGCTCTATCCGCTGTGCCACCTAGCTGCCCAACATGGAAAATACAGAGGCACATACAAGACGCATGAAGACTAGAGAAGGTCCCTTCAGTGGGGGGGACCAGGAAAGGCTTCCTACAGAGAGTAGAATTGGAGCTGAGTCTTTAGGGAGGCCGGGAGATGGGCATAAAGGAAAACACTCCAGGCCGGGGGAAAGGAAGGACAGTGGGCATCACCTGCCTCCTGGGTTCCTCGTCACCCTCCTGGTGCTTGGCCAGAGCCTAAAGCATGTGCGAGATTCGGACCGATGACAGGGGGGTGGGGTGCAGAGGAGGCCTCCTGACTTAGGGAATGGAGGAAGCAGAGACAGCAAGCGTGGCCGTACTGGAAGGGCAGGGAGTGTGCAGCTCTCAACTTCAACGTCCACAGCCTCTGATCTAGGCCAGTGTGAGGTCAGGCTGCTCTGCTGAGACAGGGCAGATTATAGAGCCTTGAACGCCAAGCTAGAGATCTCAAGACTTCATTGGGCAGCAAACAGGGAGCCAAGGAAGAGGTCAATGACAGCAACAATGTGGTCAGATCTGTGTGGAAGGAACATGAAGGATAGGTTAGAAGCAGCTAGCCAGGTGGCACCATGGAAAGAGATGGAGATTTGAGATCAGGGAGACCCGAGTTCAAATTCAGCTGTAGACACCACCTGGCTGGATGATCCTGGACAAGTCACTGAACCTCTGTTTGCCTGAGTTTCCTTACCTGTAAAATGGGGATGAGAATAGCCCCTGTCTCTCAGGGTGGTCATGAGCAGCAGATGAGAGATTTGTGAAGTGCTTTGCAAACCTGGGGAATGGTGGCTGTTGTCACTGTTACTGGAGGAGGCTGAGTCTGGAGGGGTGAGACATACGAGGGCCGGGGCAGGAAGACTAGGAAGCTGGGGGTAGCTGGAGCCTCCCAGAAAGGTGGCTTGGGCTGCACTGGGGACAGGAGGAGGAGGAAGAGTGTGATCAGAGGCAAATGAGGAGGCACTTGAGTGATTGGGGAGGACAAAGGCGGCTTCTCTGGGTGCCTGAGAGTGACCGGCTCAGCAAGGCTCCTGGGTCAGGGATCTGAGAACCTAGGTCCAATCTTGCAGACGTGGCACCAAAGGACAGTGGAGGTGGTGGGGCTGGGGACACAGGGGAGGTGCCACACAGAGAAGAAGCTGAGAAATTGTTTGCATCTTACCATGGATGGATTTTTGTAAGAGCCTGGGCACTTGTGTCGCCATGAGCCCACAGGCACATAGAGTGTGACCCAGCCCCTTGCATTTGAGGGCTGAAACCCCATCACTAAATGCTATTCCCAGAGAGTTCCTGCATCTTCCTGTAAAGACATGGGCCTTGTGGGGGAGGGGGCATGAGATTTTCACTGAACTCTTGTGGTTTTGCATCACCTCTATTCCCCTGTATCTCCCTCCCCTTCCTCCTCATCCTTCCCAGAGAGCCCTCCTTTAGCCTTGTGTTTGAAATCCCACAACAGGAAAAAGCTGGAAGAATGGTTGGCATCCAAAGGGAAGACCTACAAGCGTCCCCCGATGAAATTTCTAGCACAAAATAAAAACATGCAGAAACTCAACCTTTCCTTCTGGAAGAGCATAAAAGAGGAGGAGGAAACAAAGAAAGCAGAGCAGGACTTGTCCAGCAAAATCAACAGCACCCTGGCCGAGTGCCTGAAGCTAGTGGAAGAGGTGAGTGAAGCCCCCATCTGGCCACGGGGGCCACCACCTCTAACCTGCAGGTTTAGTTGCCTTAAGAGAAGCCGAAGTGGGGGTAGGGGTGGAGTGGGAGGGGGCTTGGATTATCCTGGTTGAGCAGAGCAGCCCCGGCCCCTGGTGGGCTGTGAATAGATGGGAGCTGCCTGACCCACAGGCCAGAGGCTTCCTTCACTCACATCTGATGGAGCTGTTGGTCATGCCTGAGCCAGAACTCGGTGTGTTTGTATTGGGTGTTTCTGTGGTGTAGCCCTGCCTCGGTGATGTCACCCCCTGTGACTACAGACAGGAAAGGTGTGAGGGATGTGGTTTGGGGGGATATTACGGTAATGAGCCAGAAACTCTCAGAAGGAGCTAGAGAAGGCTCTGGTGGAGGGAAGAGAGGATAGGGAAGGGCCTGAAGGTGTATTAACTCACCAGAGAACAAAGCTTGGCTTAGGGGGAGATGCAGGGAAGGGGTTTCTGGCCATGGACCTAAGCCCTTTAGCACTGCCAGCTCAGTGTTCTACAGGAAGAGGGTCAGGAGGTGACTCAGAGCCTCCTGTGGAGGGAGAACACTGGGGTCAAGTTGCACCTGCTTTTTGCAAGGTCCAGGATGCTGGTCAAGCCGGGGAGCGAATGGAGAAGGATCCGACGTGGGTTAAGCTGGGCTGTCACCACAGTCTGCATGGAGCACGCACCCTGTGCTGCCTTGCCCAGATAATTAAGTAGACCTTGTGATCAGGAGGCACAACCTCAGGTGCCCTCTAGCCCAGCCCCCGAGGAAACACCTGACGGGTGTGGTCCAGCCTCTGCTCAATGACCTCTAGGATGAGAGCCCCATCCCTCCTGCCTCTGAAAAGCCCTCATCCTGGGGGACTTTGTCCTGACAACCAGCCTCAGTTTGTCTCTTTTTGGCCCGTTCCTTCTAAATGCCTCTTTCAGTACTTGAGACAGCTCCCCTCTCTAGATGATGAATACCTGCCAAGAGGGAGGCTCCTGCTTGAGAAGAGTCAGATCAGGACCAAACTCCCTGCTCACTAGCCAGGCGGAAAAGCAGTGGTCTGGCTGGTGTTTAACAAGCTTTCCAGGGCAGCTGGGTGGCACAGTGGATAAAGCACCAGCCCTGGATTCAGGAGGACCTGAGTTCAAATCTGGCCTCAGACACTTGACACTTACCAGCTGTGTGACCCTGGGCAAGTCACTTAACCCCCATTTCCAAAGGGGGGGGGGACCATGTGCACAGGAAGCCTTTCTAAATGTGAATCTCCATTATTAGCATTTTCTCCCTCACTTTCTTAAATCCAGACTGTCAACAGCACAATAAATCATACCCTGATTGGAGGCTTTGCCCATTTTCAAGGTGTCAGTGCTCACACGGACAATTAACCCCCTCTCTGGGGCCGGTCTGAGCTGGCTCTAGCACCCCTGGGAGGCCTCTTTTAATGCAGCCAAAGAGTAATTGCTTTTGTGTCTTCCAGGTCTGCTGTTAACCCTGGAGACCTTTTTCAGCTCTGAGAGTTCCCCCTGTCTAGCCTGAGCCACCCCCTCCCCACCCCACCCCCTCCACGCTGCCACCCTTCCCTCCACCTTTGGCACTGCCTCCTTTCCCTGTGACCCCACCCCCTCCCTGGCACTCCATGACCCAAACATGGCTCTAAACCATCAGTCTTTTCCTGTTAGACTGTAAACTCCTGGAGGGTGGGGGCCACCTTGTTCTCTGTATCTGTACCCCCAGCACTCAGCACAGTGCCTGACACTTTCATTCAGATGAAGTGCTATCTGGCCAGTCCAGTACTTTGGAAATCAATTTGTGGGACCCAAATATAAGATGTGACACATATTTCTATTAAGTTTCATGCTATTCAACTCAGCCCAGTTTTTTCGCCCATCGCCATCTTTTTGACATGTGGGTCTGTCATCCAGCTTGTTAACTATGCTCCACAGCTGTTTGCATTTCCTATTGATGCCTTTATCTAAGTTATTAATAAAATCATGAAGAACACAGGGCCAAACCCAGACCCAGCCACCTCATTCCAAGCTGAGGATTCATCCCACCAATTCTGAACCCACCTATGCTATTGAGTCTACCATGCCACTGGCAGAAGCTTGACCTTTCTGTGCCTCAGTTTCTTCCTCTGTAAAATGAGGGTTTTGGACTCAGAGTCCCTTCCAGCTCTACTTGTATGATCCTGTGATTCTGTGCCTGTGTCCCCACACTCTGTCCTTTGGGCAATTCCCATAGCTCCCTCATACTATGATGAGACCAGCAGCAAATCCAGAAATGTTGGTTTAATGGCATCCCCGGGGGGGGGGGTTCATCACAGTGTTTTTAACACTGACTGAAGCCCCCTTTGTTAGACTGAACCTCTAGGCAGGGCTGCCCTTCAGTCATCTTTCTAGATCATTTGCTCCCTCCTCCACCCCCACACCCCATCACCTCCACGCCCCCTATTGTATCCATCACTTCTCCTACTCCCTCCAGCACTGCCCTGGTATAGGCCCTCACTGCTGCCCACCTGAAGCACTGCAGTAGCCTTTTTTTAATTTTTTTGTGAGGCAATTAGAGTTAAGTGACTTGCCCAGGGTCACACAGCTATTAAGTGTTAAGTGTCTAAGACCAGATTTGAACTCAGGTTCTCCTGACTCCAGGGCTGGTGCTCTATCCACTGCACCACCTAGCTGCCCCTGCAGTAGCCTTTTGAATAGACTTTGACTCCTTTGATCAGCCCTTGGTGCTACTGGCAAAACCCTTCTTATGTAGGAGTGTGGTGATGCTGCTCCTTGGCCCACCACGTATAGTCCCCACTCCTTCATTCAGAGGATGCAGCCTGGCTCCTACATATGCTCCAGCTGCACTGAAGTAGAGGAGGGGCTCACACACACACACACACACACACACACACACACACACACGCACGCACGCACGCACGCACGCACGCACGCCCCTGAATCCTCACTCCTCTGAGCCAGAAGGAAAGAGGGAAACAAGCGTGCATTGAGCACTTACCATGTGCTACACTGTGCCTAGCGCTTGTACAAATAGCATCTCCCTGGATCTTCATAACAGACCTGGGAGGCAGAGGCTAATATTATCTTCACTTGACACTTGAGAAACTGAAGTGAACAAAAGTGGCTTGGCCAGGGTCACACAGTTAGTATCTGTGGCCTGATTTGAATCCAGGTCTTTCTGACTCTAGGCCCAGTGCTCCATCCAGTGTACCACCTAGCTGCCTCAACTTTCATCTCTCCCCCACTTTGCCCGTCCTTTGAGTTCGAATCAAGTGTCCACTTCTTCCTTAACCCCTTCCCTGATTCCACCCTGATTGGCAACAACCTGTCTCATCATCTAGTATTGTTGATTTGAAGTAACTACTCCATCTTAAGATCTATAATGGGGAAGAACAAGGCCTCTGGGAATAGTCTGACAAAGTGCCCAAGATTTGGGGCAAGCAGACTTCAAGGGATTCAGAGGAAGGGTCAATAATATCCCAAGGGTAAGAACTCTATTGGAGTTGACCATGGAGGGATAGGAAGCTCTGAAGATTCAGCGGAAGCAGGTTTGAGGAGGCCTGAGGGGGGATTGTCTCAAGGGACTGACTTGGATGCCCAGGCAGCCCCGTGACCAGCCGAGCTTGTTTTTAAGGGCATGTACAGAAGATGGCGGCCAGGGCAGGTCGTGGCAGCTGTGGAAGCTTGGCCCCACACTGGGCACCAGTGAGGAAAACAAGATCCCCCTTCTTAGCTAGCTCAGCTTAGCAGGAGACAGAGATGGGGCAGGACAAGAAGGGAGAAGGATGACAAGGACCGGAGAGAAGGCTGAGCCTCTTCCGTTTGTGCTCTGCTTCTGAGTTTTCTGCCAAGGGAAAGGCTCTTTGGAAATAGCGAACACAGCATCCAAATAGCCCTCGCGGGCCCCGAGCCATCATTAGAGGGTGGGAAAATCTGTGGCAGTGACTTCGCTGCTGCTGTGACAGTCTGGGAGCGCAGAACACAGCACACATCATCAGGCCTCACCAGAGTGGTGGTTAGTTGTGCTCAGCTGACTTTATTTTTTATTCTTCATGACAAGGAGGGGTTTGCTGGCTAGGGAGTGATGTATTCAGAAATTAAAGTGATAATAAAAACAAAGGATATCAATACAAATTGTGAAAAGTATCCACAAAAAGGCGTTGTTTTTAAAAGTTGTGGGTAGTGAGAGCTACGGTTGTTGCTGCTGTTATTTTCAGGGGCACAGGGAGAGAGGGAAGAATAGAGTCTAAACTATAGGCCAATGAACTTGGCTTCAATCCTTGGCAAAATTCTGGACCATGTTATTAAAGGGTAGTTCATGGATAACTAGAAATGGAAGCAGCAATTGCTAAGAGCTAGGATGGCTTTTATCAGAACCATGCCATATCCTCCTTCCTCTCTTTTTTTTTCTTTTTTTTTTTTAAAGTGGGGCAATGAGGGTTAAGTGACTTGCCCAGGGTCACACAGCTAGTAAGTGTCAAGTGTCTGAGGCCAGATTTGAACTCAGGTCCTCCTGAATCCAGGGCCCGTGCTTTATCCACTGCACCACCTAGCTGCCCCCCTCCTTCCTCTCAATAAAAGGGAGTGGAAGGGGGGAGGGAGGAGGGTACTTGGAGGACAGACTGTTGTTTACATTATCAGGAGAGTTGGGCTTCATCCAGAAATGCCTGTGATGCAAAAACAAGAGGAATCAATTAAACAAAACCCATACAAGTCATGCCTGAGTAAAGCTGCCTGCTTCTGCGGTGCCATCACTACTAGGTGTTGCAGCTGAGTAACAGGTGTGGTGTCTTTGTCCTTCTAGGGTGCCCGCTCTGATGAGATCCTGGCTATTCTCTCTGGCTTTCCCGAGGCTGAAAGGTTTGCCACGTTCTGGATCTGCAAGGCCAAGCTGCTGGCGAGGCAAGACAGCTCGGAGGTGGTGGGGCTCTACGAAGCTGCTGTCCGCTGTGGGGCTGAGGTGAGTGTCCTCTTGAGTGCTGCTCACTCTTCAAGTCCCTTGTGCTGTGACCAACAGAATTCATCTACTCACATTCTCAAAACCAGCCTCCTTCCTGCTATAGACAAAAGGTAGCCCGTTCAGAGAAGGATGATGCCCTCACGGGGCTGTTGTAAGGCTCCAACAAGATCAGATTTGTAGAGCCCTTAGCACAGTGCCCCGCAGGCAGTTGGGGCTTAATAAATGCTTCTTCCCTTCTCCCCTTTGGCCTTACCTTCTGGGTGCTTGGGGCATCATAGAAACTGGGTGCTGGGGAAGTTGGCTTCATTTTTCTGCCCTGCTACATGACCTTGGGCTGGCAGTTGCCCCTAAAATAAAGGGGTTCATCTGTGTGATCACTAGCTCTGAGGGTCTATCACTTTAGGACAGGAACTTGTTTTTGAGGGTTTTTAGTGAGGACATATCTCACAGTCTCTGACACAACATTTGTTAAACGTGTTTAAGCCACATGATGTTGTTTGTGTTGTCAGACACTGGTGTGATACGTGAAGATACAGGGGGTAGCCAAGACTTGCACAATTTTGTTGAAAAGATGTTGGGTTTTTTGTTTTGTTTAGTTTAAATATTATGCACATGAGCAAAATGGAATCTGTCTCTCAGGAAGTGAGGACATGCCCCACACAACAGGAGTTGCTAAAAACCTCATGGTCTCATAGTTGGAAGCGACCAACCCTCTCATGCTACAGTTAAGAAAACTGAAGCCAACAGAGGTTAAGTGACTTGCCCAGAATCACACAGTTAGGCTCAGAGGTGGGATTTGAACTTGGGTCTTCTTGACTCCAAAACCTGTGTTCTAGGGGCAGCTAGGTGGCGCAGTGGATAGAGCACCAGTCCTGGAGTCAGGAGTACCTGAGTTCAAATCCGGCCTCAGACACTTAACACTTACTAGCTGTGTGACCCTGGACAAGTCACTTAACCCTCATTGCCCTGGGGGCAGGGAGGAACCTGTTCTCTTTCTATCATATCATATGGAAGTTCCTTCTAAGAGCAGCATGCAAAAATAGCGTGTCCTATCAAAGGCTGACCAATACATGAAGCCACATTGGCTTCTTCCGCCATGCTTTGAGATCTCTAACTTCATTGGTCTGCAATTCAGATGGAAATCCCTGCCCCTCTTAAGGGATAGTCTTTGACTGTTGTGTCCCTGGGGAGGGAAGTCTCCAAGTCTGGCTAGCTGCCCCTTGGCCAGGAGAGGCACCAGGCCCATGCCTAAAATCTGCCCCCTTTGGTCCAGAGCTGGTGGGCAGGACTGGCATGGGTGAGCCACAGAGGACTGGAGGGGAGGAAGCAGACACATTTGCCACCATAAATAAAAGAGCGATTAAGAGCCATGGCAGGAGACGACCCCATGAGGAGAAATAACTAAAATTCTGGAATCCTGGCAGGGAATTTTTATGTGGAGACAGAAAAGGCTGTTGAACTTGTTAAGCCCCACACGGGATGGTGGACGCATCTGCCTTGTGTGTGAATCAGCTCCTAAGGACTAACGTTGATGCTTAGAGACCAAAACCTAATTTTAGGTCACAGGCAGGAGTTGTGCCGAGGCTCTGGGATGGGAGGAGGGCAGGGAGGAAGAGCATGGAGGCAGGCCAAGGGCCCCGTGGGTAACGGATGCGCCCACTGTACACCTGGAGCACAACCCACCATTGTAATGATGCAGTGGAAAGCAGCGCGCATTTGGAGTCTGAGGCCCTGGGGCCACATCCCAACTCTGCACATTCCCATCAAAATGAGGTCACCCTCCTGTCTGAGGAACTGGTGTCATCTCAGGACACATGTCATGTGACAAGTCAGAATGAGGGGTCTGCTCCTCTGTGACACGTGGGGTCATCAGTCCCATGGCTTTGTAGTCACACTTTGAATTACTGCAGAGGGCTCCCAGTGCGTCCTTCCAGTTGCACAGCATGTGACAACTGGGTGACCACAGAGGCCCCTCAGGGCCCTGGGTGGTGCTACCTCTGCTTGTATGATATTTTCCTTGGTGAGATGCCCTGAGCAGGGGCAGGGATGCAGCAGGGACCCTGTGGGAACATGGCTCCAGTCTGATCATGCAAGTCTAGGGAAAACTCGTCAATGGGCAGAAATCCCCTTTGAAAATCCACTTTTCCGGAACATGCCTCCCTCCTACCAGTGGGGAAAGCCTGCCTGCTCCTTGTGCCACCTTTATTCCTGTAGTGTTCCCGTGCAGCAGGGAAAGAATAAAAGGGAAATGTGTGTGTGTATACCTGTGTGTATACACGCATGTGTGTATTGTGTGTGCATGTATGAGTGTGAGCTTGTGCGTGCACATAGGTGTGTATTGTGTGTGTACATGTGTGAGCGTGTGCTTGTCCATACCTGTGTGTTGTGTGCACACATGTCGGGGGGTGGGGGGTTTGATTTCCAGCACTCTGACGTTTCCTGGCTAACACGGCATGCGTGTGCTTCCTTCCTCACAGCCGATACAAGAGCTGCGGGATGTCGTCCTCAAGATTCTCAAGAGCTCCAAGAAGACAACAGAAGGTAATGACATGGGATGTTTCTGTCCCTTTCCCCCGGGGGGGGGGGGGGCCAGTGAGACCTCGTGAACCTGGAGCCCATCATGGCCTATTGCCAGAAATGGGCGGGGGGGGGGGGGGGGGGGGGCTGGACAAGTCAGCCGAGTCTCACTGGCCCAGGCAGCTATGGAGAAGGGGCTGAGGGAGCCCCCAATCATGGGGCCAGAGCCCCTGTCCCTGCCCCTACCATGTGCACCACCATCCCTAGAGAGCTGGGGGTGCCCCTGGCCCCTGCACTCCCAGAGCCTGGCCTGGTGGCAGAGACACACCATCGCCCTCCTTTCAGGGCCCCCTTAGGCAAAGGCCTTCCCATCAGTGCCATCCTCTGTGCGCCCTGGGCCTGTGTCAGACAGAACTAGGCCTGGCATTCAGGGGGAATTCAGGGCACAGCAGGCAAGGCCCCAAGAAAGGGTCAGCATCTCCATCTTTGAAGGAGGCATCACATTTCCCCTTGTCTAGAGAAGTGATAAACCACCATGTTGTTCACTCGTCTCCCTCTGCACACGTTCAGCTCTTCAGAATGCTCAGACTCAATCAAACAGCTGCTCACAGGCCAACACGCCTCTGGATGGGGCTGCTCCCCCCGGGGCTCCCCAGGCCTGCCTCAGGCCCCCCCACCACACTCTGGGGATGCTCGAAGAGGGCCTCACATTCTTTCTGCTGGTGCTCAAATGCATCCTTCTCCACAGCCACTCTTACCAGCAGCTTGTTTGTTTCATTACATCTGTCCAGGGTCTTCCGTGGGTCTTCATCACCAATTTTGCCTTGGAGTTTCTCATCTTCTGCAGTAGCTTTCATGGTGAATGCCTGAAATTGAGGGGCATTCTTGGAAGCTGCCTTGTTTCTTTGTGTCTCATCTTTAGCCTTACATCCCTCAGTGTTCCAGACCATACACTCAGTGTCCTCTTTGCTTAGATGACCTTTGTCACTGGTGGTGACAGGGAGATTCCTGGGAACTCAAGACGTGCCTGTCGGCACCTGCTCCACCACATAGGGACTCACCCAGACTTACAGCCAGCAGGTGTCTGGGATGGCAGATGGTCTTTCTGCCTGTGAGGCTGGTGCTCTAACCACTACACCCTCCTGCCTTAAAGAGTCTTATGACCCAAGAGTTACCTTTCACAGAGGGCACTGAAAAGAAAGTCAGGTTCTTCTGGCTCCGTGTTCAATGTGTTTGTTGCTGGAGGCAGTTAGATTATCTGCCTCCTGGCTGTAAGTGTAAATTCTTTACCTGCTAGTCACAAGGAGAGGTGAGTTTTCCCAGGTGTAAAAGGCATTTTTGGGTTTTGTTTGTTTGTTTGGTTTGTTTTGGGGTTTTTTGTTGTTTTTTGGGTTTTTGAGGGTCAATGAGGATTAAGTGACTTGCCCAGGGTCACACAGCTAGTGTCAAGTGTCTGAGGCCGGACCTGAACTCAGGTCCTCCTGAATCCAGGGCCAGTGCTTTATCCACTATGCCACCTAGCTGCCCCAGCATTTTTTGTACAGAGAAAGAGGATCCCCAGGGCCTGTCCAGCTGGCCAAGGAAAAGGGGGTGGGGGCACATCTATTAGATGCTCTATTAGATGGGGCAGAGGCAGAGCCTCTGTGAGTAGCAACCCACTGAGAATGGAGAGTAGGGTCACAGGGAGAAAACCAGGGCAATGCTCCTCCTTGGAACAAAAGAGGGAAGGAGGCAGGAATGGAGGCCTCTGAATAATCCTCCCCTCCCCTCCCCTCCCCTCCCTATGCCAGCCTCTCTCTGCCGTCTCAGCCGCTCTGCAACCCTGTCCTTCCTCCTTTCTCCTAATGTTACAGTAGCAAAATGTGGGGTATTTTTTAAACTTCAGGCACCTTGAGTTCAAAGGTTTTACCTATATTCTCTGTATTGGACACTCATTAGGTAGGTCAAGGGAGCTGACCAGGGAACATGGAAGAGGAATAGGAGGGGTGCCGTGGGAAGCCACAGGCCTGAGGCCAAGGAGCTGTCCAGCAATGAGGAGGGAGGTTGATGCCCTGTCCTGTGAGCTGACAGGGGTTAAGGAGGCCACCCAGAGGATGAGGTGGGCAGACTGGCCCAGGGGAAATTGGATTCTTTTAGACCAGAAGGTCTTAACATGTTGTGTATCCTGGATGCCTTTGGTGGCGGCCTGGTAAAGCCTGTGGAGTCCTTCTCACAACAAAACACATTGATTACAAAGGAAGCCAATTATATTGAAATATAGTTCTTTTCATGGGCCCCCAGTTAGGGTTAATTAACCCCTGATTTAGAGGTTAAAAGAAAACTGAGTTTTGGAGGACAGGTTAGGCAGGGCAATGGACTACCTGCATCCAGCTGGAGAGTTAACTGGCATGAATTCATGCCCTATTTCAGCATCTCTAATCCACATATGACTGCATACGTTCACCGCCTTTTTGGTTTGGGTTTTTTGTGTTCAGATACTCAAACTCTTCTTGAACTCTGCCTTTCTTCTCCGCCTTGTAAACGTAGGAGTTACCAGTGAAACCAATTCTACATCTGTGAAAGAGACAGCAAAGGAAGAGCTGTCCCGAGAATCCTATTTTCTCACTCCAAGAGTGAGAGTACAAGAGGGAGATGCTCCCCAATTAGACAAGAAGAATAAGGACAATCATTTGATGCCACGTATCAAGTTGCAGGTCACCCCCTTGCCAAGGTAAGTGTCGGGGTTGTGGGTTCAAGCCCTTGACGGGGGTTGAGGATCAGAGACGATTAATAATTGACACAGCAGCACCACATTATGTGTGAATAACTGTGTGCACTTTATTATTGAGACAGCTCAGTATTTAAAGCAAAAAACCACAAAGTAATCAAATAAAGTCTCCGCAAAAATAATTCTAAGAGAATAAGAGTAATTTTTCAACCTTTCAGCCTTGACCTGGCAGAACTTGTTCTAGGTCTAAACAGAGCAAGGTTTGTACAGCTGATCCCTCGGACCGTGGGAGACCGGCCAAGCATTGTCTCTGGAATTTAGGCTTTGACCACAAAGTCTCCTAGGAGACTTGCTGCTTCAGTGACCACGGCCTGAGTATGGGGAGGGGGAACTCAGTCAGAGGGGCAACAGAGAGCCTCCTGGGCTCACCACAGGTAAGGACGTTCTCTAGTGTACCCCGCACCAGGGAGGTCCTTATTCCTGATCCTGCCCTACTTGTCATCTCCCCCCATGTGCCAAGACCCTGGCAGATGTTGTGATTTGTCTGGTGCCAGCCTAAAGGACTGTCCCTGTCCCTGGTGCTAGAGGCAAGAAGAAAGCCAGGTTAGGAGAGCCATGTGGCATCCGCGCCTGGTTCACTCAGAGGTGACCATTGTTTGTGATGGCTGTCATAATGATAGAACTTGTAGTTATAGAATTATAATGTGATCATTACAATCTTTATGAGAGGGTGGGCCACTGGGCCTGGCCCATCCCAGGCATTATGGAGGATACACATGAGTAGAACAGGCTCTTCCACAGCAGGTGAAGGAATGAGTCACATGGTTGATGCCATCCTGGTGGCAGGCACATGAGGGCTACAGGGCTGCTAACGAGGGAGGGAGAGATCAGGGGCCGGGGTGCTCAGGGATGGGGGCTGGCTGGGGCTGGGCCATGGGGGGTGGGGGGAGGAGAAGGCATGCCAACATCCCCATTCAATCACAGGCTAAAGCCTGTAAATCACACTACATATAAGACGAAGGTTTCAGACTTACCCATAAGCTCTGTCTCAAAGCCGTATTTATCCGGCCATTGTTTGGAACACAACACACTTTCCCATAGAAACAAGGTCACAGATGATCCTTGGACTGCCAGGCCAGCCCTGAAAAGCTCTCAAATCCATCATGTGTCTGTGGCATGATCCCATATTGACTCAGCTCTGATGTGACCACTCTGGATAATACATTTCTTTGAGGAAGTATGTTCATGGTGACAGCCAGGAGGGCCACCAGCACCCTTCTCCCCCACCCCCCATCCCCCCTGGCTCTAAGGCACTGGGCAAAGGCCGAGTGCCACCAGGTTCCCAAATGTCAGTGCAGGACAGCCCCTTTCCTGTTGATCTTGCCCATTCCTGCTTATGGTCTATGAAGAAAAAAATCCCAGTGAAAAATGAACCAGAAGTGACCCAGTCTCACTGTCTGGGACAAGCAGCTGGTCCTCTCTCCATCCCTCAGATGGAGTGTTTGCCCATTACTGTTCATTCTCATTTATTCACAGCAGCAGATGTTGAGGGGGAGGAAAATGCACAGCCCAGAACCCCCTTTTGTCAGAACACGTTCTCAGAGCCCCCCGGGAGTAGCTGAGTAGGCCCATCCACATCTGCTCACAGGGCAGGCACCCTGGGAGGTGGGGAAGAAGCTAGCTAGCCTGAGACCCAAGATGAACAAGTGAGGGGTTTCTGCTCTCAGCAGCAAGGGCCACACCGACTCGAGCCCTGTCTTTCCTCCCCTGCAGGACCCCGGGAATGCCTGCGATACAAGCCGTGAAGCTTGTCACCCCTGTGCGGCGCTCCCTGAGAATCGAGCACGCGAGGCCTAACTACCCCGACCGGCTTCAGGAGCACGGCACACTGGTGGCCTCCCTCGACCAGCTGCCGATGGTGACAGAGGCCGACTGCTTCATCTACTGTAAGAACGAGGCTCTGCCCGAGGAGACCGAGCTCCAGATCCTTGCGGCATCGTAGCCGCGGCTCCCCTGGAAAGGGACTTGATGCTTCGGAAAGCCTGGCGGGAGCCCTGCGCTGGCTGGGGTCGAGCGGCCGGGAGGACTGGCATTCGCTGGGTTTCATAACCTGCGTGCATTCCATAGCATGAGCACGGACTGAATGATGCTTCATGAGACAGTGTTGGAAAATATATGAACTTCACGTCAGTAAGTATTTCTTTTCTCTTGCTGGTTGTTGATGATGCAGCGCCTTAAGTTTGACCTGCACTTTATGACCACCGGGTCACTTGGTCCTCACGATGGCTGCAGGAGGGACGGGGCTCAAACACGATTGTCCCCAGGCTTGTGTTCAGGAAGGGGCCGAGCCCAGGATTTGAACCCAGACCCTCCTGCTTGGGTTCCATTGTGCCTTCTGGCACACCATGACCCCTGACTACCCATAGGCTGAGGCAGAAGTCACGCTCTCTCAGCCGTGAATCACAGACTATTCCATTCAATCCAACAAGCAACTACTATGTGCCACGCACCAGGCCGCACACTAGGGATACAAAGGCCAAAGCAAAGGAGGCCTCGCCCTCAAGGAACTCACACCAAATACAAATGATGCAAAGGGCAGCAGGACAAGGCGCAGTGCGTGTAACTGGGAGGGAAGGCCCTCAGGTGAGACGAGGAGAGTAGGGATGAACAACCATCAGAACAAGAGCACGGCCTCTGGACCAGGGATGAGGATGAGAAGTGTGTCTGAATGACGGCAGAGACAAGCCCCTGATGGAGGTGGGGCTGCTGCGGAAATGATCCAACTCTCAGCACAGTCTCATGTGTCCATTAGCGTAAAAGGTGGAACTGGGAGCTGGGGGCTCCAGACCCCCAGAGTTTTAAAACTTTTTTTTTTTTAAGTGAGGCAATGGGGGTTAAGTGACTTGCCCAGGGTCACACAGCTAGTAAGTGTTAAGTGTCTGAGACCAGATTGGAACCTAGGTCCTCCTGACTCCAGAGCCGGTGATCTATCCACTGCGCCACCTAGCTGCCCCCCCAGAGTTTTAAAGAGACACACCTTGATTTCTTCGTGGAGTGAGTGGGGTTGGCCCTCCACAGCCTCAAGTCTCTCCCTTGCCTACCATTCCTGAACAAATCATCCAGTTGAGCTTCATTTTACAAACAAAGAAATGTGTTCAGAATGGCGAGGATCCTTGATTTAGAGCTGGAAGAGAACTCAGAGGCCTTCTCATTCACTCCCCTCATTTTACAGACGAAGAAGCTGAGGCAAAGCAACTTAAGTGGCCGAGGTCATGCGGGGAGCCAGGATTTGAACTCGCTTCCTCTGACTCCAAATCTAGCATACTTTGTATTGCAGCTTTCCCAAAGTCTCCCAGCTAGTTGGTGCTTTCTTAGCAGGTATCAGCCTCCTGAGCTGGCCTACAGAGTCAGTGGCAAGGCACCCTCGAGCATCTCCTTGAAACGTTCTCCTCTGTTCCATTCAGCCCTTCCTATGTGGGAGCACGCCAGACATTTGAAGAACCCTCCTCGTCTCCAGTGGAAGCATCCCCAGTTCCTTTGACTGCTCCTCCCTTTGTTCCTCCCATCAGTCCTATCCATGGGAGGAACCTTCTATCGATGCGGATCTATGCTCTATCTAAAATGAGGCACCCAGAGTTTAACTCGGTAACAGTAACTGCTTTCTGGCCAGGGGAGAGAACAGGGGTACTCTTGGGAAAAGGCTTAGCATAGCCCAGGAGGACGCTGGCCTTTTTGAGAAGACACGTCAAACTGTTGACCTCCTAAGCTTAGAGGCCATTAGAAAGCCCAGTCACACATGATTGCTGATGCTTCCATTGGGTGACGGGCTTTTAACTTTGTGTTTATCTTGACTCAAATGCCTTTCCATTGACTTTATCTGTTATTCTAGCTTGTCTGGGTCTTTTTGGGTCCTATCATCCAACCCGTCACCTACTCCATCCTTCTTCATGGCATCTGAATATTTGAGAAACCTCACTTCTGTGCCTTTATCCAAGTTACAGATGGATAAAATGTTGACTAGAACAGCACTAACATAGTGGAGCATTCCTCCACAGGCCTCCCCCAACAGTGACATGAGTTCCCGGGGGCCCCTAGGTGGCGCAGTGGATAGAGCACCGGCCCTGGATTCAGGAGGACCTGAGTTCAAATCCAGCCTCAGACACTTGACACTTACTAGCTATGTGACCCTGGGCAAGTCACTTGACCCTCATTGCCCCACAAAAAAAAAAAAAAAAGTGACAAGTCTCTTTTTTATTGTCCTTTGGGTTTGGTTATTCAGGCAGAGCTCAGTCTGCCTGACAACTCTCCTCAAGCCCATGTTTCTTGGTCTTGTCCACGTGATAGCATAAGAGGCTTTGTCAAGGACTTGAGTGACATTGGAGTTGACTACACCTAAACTAGCATTTTCCCAATCTCTTCCTCAGATGGGACCACATTTGTCCTCTCCAGCTTGGCAACATCTCTCCCATTTGCCAGGGTCTTTCAAAAGCCATCAAATCAATGTCACAGTCACATCTGCCCAAGTTTCGCAATATCCAGGGCTTCTTTTGGCCTGGTTGCTTAAACCCCTCACAGAGAACTGGATCCCTCTCATCTTCTCAGTTCTCTTGAGTTTTGACCACCCTTCTGTGACCATGCTTCTAAGTTAAACAGAAGCAGAATACACGTTGACTCATTCAGTCTCATCTCTATTTTATGTTGGCATCCTATTCACCCCACAGCAGCTCCATCCCCTCCTTTGCCGCCAATGTCCCTCCAACTCACATTTGTTACATTCATCACCAGCCTCAAGTCATCCCAAGCTCCACCTTTGCTTATACTACTCCCCAAGGCCTATGGGATGCTATTGTATTCATCCACTGTTACTTGCCCTTGCTTCTAGCTTGAATTAGGGGCTTTGTAAAATTGTTATGTTTGAGTTCCCCATGGGGTCATATCAGTCTTTTTACCACTGTCAACCAGTGCTGCCCTCTGCTTGTGTCTTCAGAATTTCATTCTTGAGAACCTTTAGATCTCTCTCGGGCTGCAATGTCACAGAGATACTAGGTTATTAAAACAATATCTGGGGGGCAGCTAGGTGGTGCAGTGGATAAAGCACTGGCCCTGGATTCAGGAAGACCTGAGTTCAAATCTGATCTCAGACACTTGACACTAGCTGTGTGACCCTGGGCAAGTCACTTCACCCCCATTGCCCCGCAAAAAACCAACAACAAGAACAACAACATCTGGCATCCCCACATCATGATCATGAACACTGTTTTGCCCCCTTGGACCATCCACCCCTTTGGGGGAGCTCACCTGCTCCTCCTCATCTGTTTGTCCTCACGTCTTAATGAAAAGCACACGGGGAAGCTGAAGCTAAGAGGGGAAAGGGTCTGTTCACAGGCACACAGAGGAAGCCTCGTGGTGATTCTCAGGATGGCCTGAAGCCCACTGCCACCTTGGGTGTCTCTTTTCAGGGTTGGCAAAAGGTAGCAAGAGGGTGAAAAACTTCTCCAATATTAGAATAGTGCCACTGACCATGAGGCCAGGGCTCATCTAGCCAAGCAAAGCCCAGAATCAAGACCAGCCTGGCTTTTCGCCTTACAATTCAGTTGCCAATCATTTGGGGGCTTTGCTTCGGTCCTCTGGGCCCTGGAGTCTAAGGGAGCCTTTATTAGGGAAGACAGCATATATCCTGAATGATTAGTGGGCTGTTAAGTGAGCTCTGAGTTTCCACCGAATGGTGATGTAAGTAACTGCAGGCAAGCTTATCCCTGCATAGGAAGCCACAGATGCATACAGACATGTTTGTACACAATCACATACATACATAATACACACACACACATATAGAGATGGCGACACTTTTGCCACCTTGTTAGGTTCCTGCACTTTGTAAAAAGGCCTCGCTATGTGAGGAGCCTCATCTTCCAGATTGTTTTGTTTGAATAAAGGCCTTATGTTGGCTCAGGCCCCCCACATGCACTGTCCGTGGTCCCCCACCCAGGAGAACCACAGGGGCCCAGAGCGCTCACTGGCCAATGCTCCTAGCCAGGGAAGAAGAGAAGGCTGCAAAGCAGAGCTCCCTCAGGGAGCAGAAGAGTCATGATGTTGCCACTGTCCACAAATAGGGTGCCTGGAGTTGATGTGTGGTCATGCAGGCCCAGGAGACTGACACGTATTGGGCCAAATGCAGCCCCACCTAACTCTTCCTGCACCAGCCAGCCTGGAGCAAATGTCCTTATGGGGGACAGTGCATGTGGAGTCACTTCTGTGCCAGGGGGAAGGTGGTGGTCCCTTCAGGGCAGATGTGGGAGCCAAGGGACATGCTTCTCTTTGCCTCGTGCTCATCCTGAAGCCTGTGTATTCCCCATCCAACCCTACTAGAGCCAAATCCAGTCTATGGGGGCAGCGGTGGGGGGCTATTACTGGGCCCTTCTGGGCAACTCATACCAACCAGCATTTATGTCTAGCAGTCTCTGGTTGGCAAGAAGCACTTTACATTGTATCCTGTTCTGGGATAAAGTGGAAGGAGAATGGTGTAAATAAAAGAGATAGGGGGAAACGTGGCAATGTATTTGTTTTGCTGAACTGTGCCTCTTCTAAAGGAGGGTTCTGTTAGGGGTAGGGGGGAAAATCACTGGGAAAAAAATGTTTTGTTTTTTAAAGAGCATCAATAAACTATTTCCCCAAAATTGAGTTAACAGATTTGCTTTTTACCATTAAAATAAGTGTGCAAGTATATTTTCTTAGGGGAGGAAAACAAAATAAAAAAAAAAACAAAACAAAAAAACCCTTAAACATTTGAAACATCCCTATTCCTATTAAAAAATGTTTCTTACCAGTCCTACTTGAATTGTCATTTTATAGCAGGTTGGATAATGGGATCAAAAAGGTTCACCAGAGAGGACCTGAGAAGCCATCGAGACCCAAGTTTCTTAAACTGTGGGTTGTGACCTCATTTGGAGTCACATAACTGAATGTGGGGGTCACAAAAAATTTGGCAACAGTAAAAGGTTATGTAGACCTAGTTTATATACCTATGTACCCAGAGTCACATAAAAATTTCTTGGGAGGAAAGGGGCAGCAACTGGGAAAAGTTTAAGGAGCCCTGCTCTAGAACAACCCTCCTCCATCCCCACCTTAGAGATGGGCAAGTTGCGGCCCAGAGGTTAAGTAGCTTGCCCACATCACTGAGATAGAAATACCAGAGGGGAGATAAAGGTACAAAGTCTCAAGTCCAAACCACTCCCGGGCATTTCCGAATCTTCGCTCTGAAAATTCTGGCAGTTCTAGAATTTTCCCACGTCCCAGACCAAATCCAGGAAACCAGGTCCGGAATCCTGGGATATTGAATCACCATCTTGCTTAGCCCAGGACTGCTCGAAAGCATCCAACGTCCTTTGCTGCCTCTAAGGGTCATTTCAGCTCTTCAGATTATTCTAGGGAGTGAGGCAGGCCTCTGGGAATGTTCACAGCTCTTGTTTGCCCTTTGGGGATTCTAGGAAATCCTCTGAGATAAACAAGACAGGTGAGGTTATTTCCATTTGACAGATGAGAAAATGAGGTCAGACTGTGAAGCCAGATACAGACCAAGCTGGGTCTCCTCTTCCCCAGGCCCAGAGAGTCCTAAACTCCCCAGGCCTCTACTTAAGTTCTGTACTCATTCTACTACCTGAGTGTACCTGACTAGGTCACTTACACTGGCACTTTGTCATAATGGAATTCACATATTTGTTCAACAAGCATTTTACTGTATGCAATGCACTGTGCTAGGGGTTAGGGAGACAAGTACAAATGGTGAAAATGTATGGAATATCTTTTTAGAGGACCCCCAACAATCTCCCTCTCCTGACTCTATGATTTTTCACTGGGCTGTCCCCCACACCTGGAATTTCCACCTTCACCTCTATTTCCTGTCTTCCTTTAGGTCCCAGTTAAAATCACATCTTCCTTTCCCAGTTGCCCATAACAAAAGTGTCTTCCTTCTATCCTATACTATATCTTGTTTGTACACACAGTTGTTAATATTAATATATGGATCACCTGGATTTGATGGAGGTACCTTATTATCCAAAAGTATTTTTTATGAAACCCTGGGTTAATAGGAGCAAAATGTCCTTCAACTGAACTCCAAACTGAACCCAGATAGCTAACAGATAAAAGACCCTACCTAGTAACTTCTTTTCCCTCAGGATAGTAAGTCCCTATCTTATGGTGACATCTGGGTGTCCTCATCCTTGCCAAACCCTTTTTTTTGGGGATTCCTGTAATCTTATCATGATGCTTCTGTATTTCCTCCATACTTGTTATAACTGAAATTGTTAAACTGCCTTTGCTTGTATCATACTATTGAAACTGACAACACCCTGTAATCAGTGGACAAAAGAATCACATATACCCTCACAAATGGAGAGTCTCTGAGCTCTCTTCTTAGGA
The DNA here is from genome assembly GCF_019393635.1 of Dromiciops gliroides. Classification (NCBI taxonomy): domain Eukaryota; kingdom Metazoa; phylum Chordata; class Mammalia; order Microbiotheria; family Microbiotheriidae; genus Dromiciops; species Dromiciops gliroides. The sequence continues at coordinate 660,120,159 of NC_057862.1, read as the reverse complement.
GGGGAGTCTCCACATGATCATGTGTTATATATTTCTTCTTGGGAAAATAATAAATGAATATTATGTTTTTCCTATCCATTCTCTGATCTGGCTTCTGTGAGGTGTAAGAGAGGCAGAAATAACCTTCTCTGATCTGGGTGAACAAATTGTAGGAAATATTATTGATGTCTCTGACCTGTTTATTATCTTGTTGGAGAATGGGTACGAAAACCATATTTAATATTCAACACAGTCAATCTTCAACTTTTGTGGGGTAACATTCCTAGAAAATGGAGCAAAAAATCTAAAACACAAATGTTTTTACACTGTACCAATAGGAAATAGGGGTTTGGGTTCCTGACGACACCAAAAACAAATCTTTTGTTAAAGATTGTTGAAAATACACTTTTCTGAAAAAACTCAATAAAATAGATAGACCTGGGGGCAGCTAGATGGTGCAGTGGATAGAGCACCGGCCCTGGATTCAGGAGTACCTGAGTTCAAATCTGGCTTCAGACACTTAACACTTACTAGCTGTGTGACCCTAGGCAATTCACTTAACCCCAATTGCCCCGCCAAAAAAAAAAAAAAATAGACCTTTGGTTAATTTGATTTTTTTAAAAAAAGGAAGAAAAACCAAATTACAAAAATGAAAGGGGTGAATTCACCACCAATGAAGTGGAAATTAAGGCAATAATTAGAAGCAATTTTACTAAACTGTATGCCAAAATTTGATAATTAAATTATATTTGACAATCTAAATGAAATGTATGAATATTTACAAAAATATAAACTGCCCAGATTAACAGACAAGGAAGTAAAATCCTTAAATAAGCCCATTTTAGAAAAAGAAATTGAACAAGCCATCAGCAAACTCCCTAAGAAAAAAATCTCCAGATTGGGTCTACAAGTGAATTCTACCAAATATTTAAAGAACAATTAATTCCAATACTATACAAATTATTTGGGAAAATAGGTGAAGAAGGAGTTCTACCAGATTCCTTTTATGACACAAATATGATGTTGATACCTAAACCAGGCAGAGCCAAAACAGAGAAAGAAAATTATAGACCAATTTCCCTAATGAATATTGGTGCAAAAACCTTAAATAAAGAAAATACATTTTTTCTGCATATAATTCTTTATAACAAAACATTAATGCTGATAATATGGACTTTTCCTTGAAATAACCTATAAAATGCAGTACACAAAATAAAACTGGTAATATGCAAAACCTTTTTCTTGTTAGTAATCTCCTAGAATTCTGTGACCTTTTGTGCTAACACCTCAATAATTTAAAAAAAAAAAACACTGATTTCAGTCAATATTTATTTTTCATAACAAAGGAAATCTATAGTATCATAAATACTTTCCTCCTTTATGTGGATATAACAAGATTCATTAAGACCAGAAGCTGCCACAGACATTTGGGCAGGAAGTTTATCCAACACCTTTCTCACTAAGCCATATCAGTGACTTTGGATGCTTGGACTCAGAGCACAAAGAGCTTACACTAAGCTTTGGGTGCATAATTGCAGCACAAAACTTCAGTTTTAAAGGCAAACAAGGAAAAATGTGCGATGAATGCATAGGGAACAAAACCACTGAAGTGCCTGGGAGGATACCAGCCCCTCCGAAAACTTGCCTGAGTGTACCTCCCTTTTTTTTCCTCTACTGTATAGGGGCTCATTGCCAACACGAAAGTGAAGGTGAGCTTAGTAATAAAATCATTGGCATGCTTGAAGTCATGAAAGTTAAGCATGAAAAGGTTGAGGGTTGACTGATTGTCTGTATGTTGTGTCCCTGTTAGACTGGAGTTTTCCTTGTGAGCAAAACTGACTTTTGTGGAGCAGCTAGATGGCACAGTGGAGAAAGCACTATTCCTGAATTCAGGAGTACCTGAGTTCAAATCCAGCCTCAGACACTTGACACTGACTAGCTGTGTGACCCTGGGCAAGTCACTTAACCTTCATTGCCCTGCCCCAAAAAAAAAAAAAAAAAAACTGACTTTTGACTTGGAGACCATCAAGTCTCCAGTTGTATGGGACCCTCTCCTCATTGGTGGAGAATGACTGTTTCCCTGAATGGGGGCGGGGGGGAGGTCATGGCCTACAACAGAGCTGGTGAGAGTGGGAGGAGAAAGAGAGAGATCCTGGGGCAGCTCTAGCATCTGGCTTCAAGAGAGAAGAAAGTCTCTTGAAGTTGCTGAAATGAAAGAAAGACTGGGAGGAAGCCCTGCTTTCTGCATTAAGAAATAGCACTCAAGTTTATCCTGAACCTAATATTACTTTACCTAGACTAATATTTAAGGGAGGAGATAAACCTAATTCTAGCCCAGGAAAGTGGCCAAGATGTTGACCCCAACCTTTCTTCCTACATGTCTATGTGTGTATAATATGTATATATGTATATGTGCACATATGCATATGTGTATCTATATACATGTACATATGTGCACTTGCATAGATATACATATATACTTGTGTGTGGATGCATTGTGAAAATATACATATGAGTGTGTCTCTATTACAGTAGTGTGTTGGAGCTGGTTCATACCCAAGAGCTGATTGTTAAATCTTCAGGAATTTTGCAAGCCAATTGTTAAACAAAGCCAGTGCAGTAGTTCAATCAGCTCCTAACAGGCAGTGTTATTTGTTGCATTAAAAGAATTGATGGTGGGGGCACCTAGGTGGCACAATGGATAAAGCACCGGCCCTGGAGTCAGGAGGACCAGAGTTCAAATCCAGCCTCAGACACTTGACACTTAGCTGTGTGACCATGGCCAAGTACTTAACCTTCATTGCCCCGCCAAAATTGATGTCAACCACAGAAGAATATATTTTCAAAACATTATTGTCTACTTTTAAATAATTGTGACTTAAATAATGAATTTTTTGTCATTTTTTAAATTTTAAACTTATATACAAAATCACAGTAGGACATGAAAGGAGCAGTTATTTTCTGGGGTCTGTCCTGGGACCCTACCTTGGGCTCTTCTCTTCACTCCTAAACCACGGCTAGGCCCCCAACCACACTGTCCTGCAAATGGTCTTGCTTCTTGCAATCCCTCCTGTGGCTGCAAACTACCACTGTCCTCTCTGCCCTAGAAGTGAAACTAGGGAGTCTGCTCTCCTGCAAGTGCCCACAGGCAGCAGGGTCCCACCCGCTCCTCACTACTGTAATCACCAGGTATGGGCCACCTCCCTCTCCCTGCAGCCCAGCCCTGGACGTGTCCGGTCAGCACAGAGGTGCTCAGCATTCCTTGACAGTGGCAGGGTGGAAGGTCCTTCAGTCTTCCACTCAATCATCAGACGTGCTCGTGCTCGCGCGCGCGTGCACACACAGAGTAAGATGAAAGTTTCTAAGGTTAAGGCTGCCTCTCAAACCAGCTGCCTCCAGGCTCAAAGTTTGTTGATTCTACAAAGTTGGCCTGGAGGTGTTTGCACTTCACACTCAGGCCATACTTCTGCTCTGAGGTAATCTGTCTTGGTTTTTTGTTTGGTTTTGTTTTTGTGGAGGAGAGCTTTGGAGAGTTTGGGAGAGCTAAAAGTTTTCTGACCTCCATCTTCCCAGAATCCTTTCTAATAATGAATATTTGTTAACAAACTTAATTGCGTTTTGTTCTGATGGTGCTAATACATGGCGGGGAAGACAGTTTAGCTATGAAATTGTTAGAAAAATTTCTCAGGGGCAGCTAGGTGACACAGGTGATAAAGCACCGGCCCTGGATTCAGGAGGACCTGAGTTCAAATCTGGCCTCAGGCATTTGACACTTACTAGCTATGTGACCCTAGGCAAGTCACTTAACCATCATTGCCCTGGCCCCCCCCCAAAAAAGAAAGAAAAATTTTCTAAAATCATCATTTGGCATTGTTTAAATTCTGAAGTAGAACAAGTTAATCATTTGAAAATATTTCTGGATAAAATTGATTCAATTTATCACCAATCTAATAGAAATCAAACTAAGCTCGAAATACAAGCTAATAAACTTGAAACTGAAATCATTAAAATTGACTGAGGATGTGGGCAGGTAGTTTATGAGCTGCCACTGTTGTATGGCAGTTAGGTGGTGCAATGGATAAAGCACTGGCCCTGGAGTCAAGAGGACTTGAGTTCAAATCTCACCTCAGATAATGACTGGCTGTGTGACCCTGGGCAAGTCATTTAATGCCAATTGCCTTGCACATCTGGGGCCATCTCCAGTTGTCCTGATCTCTATCTTGCCACTGGAGCCAGATGGCTCTGGAGAAGAGAGTGAGGCTGGTGACACCTCGCACAGCCCTCAGTCCAATTTACTGCAAGTCATGACATCCCCCTGACGTTCTGGTCCTCTTCGAGAACAAAGGACAAACACACATAACCAGTATTTTGTATGTGTTTTTCTCCGTATTCTAGTTTAGCAAAGAGATTAACTATCATTCATTGCTTGTAAGACCTTGCTTTAATGATAGAATTTTCATGAATTTTCATGACTTTGGATAGCATTGAAGCCAAGATCCACTAACATTCAGAAAGTACAAAAACAAATCAGAAGAACTTTGGAAAACTTAAAGATTAGTACTGGGGAGCAAGAATCTCGAGTGGAAGGAAGGAAACAAGCATTTATTTAGTGCCTACTGTTTGCCACGTGCTTTACAACTATCTTATCTGGGGGGGCAGCTAGGTGGCACAGTGGATAAAGCACCGGTCCTGGATTCAGGAGGACCTGAATTCAAATCTGACCTCAGACACTTAACACTTACTAGCTGTGTGACCCTGGGCAAGTCACTTAACCCTCATTGCCCTAAAAAAAAGAAGAAAAGAAAAGAAAAAAAAACTATCTTATCTGATCCTCACAACAACCCTGGGAGATAGGTCCTATTATCCTCACTTTACAGTTGAGGAAACTGAAGCAGCCAGAGGTTAAGTGACTTGCCCAGGGTCCCACAGAGAATATCATACTCCAGTCTGAAGTTTCAGTGAGACCAATACTAACTGGGCAGGGGGCGGGGAGGGGCTCTCAGTTCCCCTTGTGATAAAGGCTTCCTTCTTTTTGCTTTTTCGGAGGGCTCTCTTCCTCATCTCCTTCCTTCCCCCCCTTTCCATTTTCCCCTTTCCCCAATATCCACCCCTCAACATATAGAGCTTTTCTTTTAAGGGATCATTAATTCGACTGGCTGTGTGACCCTGGACAAGGCTCTAAAAAGCACTCTTAAATATGCTGTTACCTAAGTGTAGGTTGGTACATTGAGAGGAAGGGGTTTCCTCACCTGGGAGTTCCCTTTGTTGTTGTTTGGTTGTTCCAGTCATGTCCAACTCTTCATGACCCCTTTTCGGGTTTTCTTGGCAGACACTGGAGTGGTTTGCCATTTCTTTCCCCAGTCCATTTTACAGTTGATGAAACTGAGGGAAACAGGGTGAAGTGACTTGCCCAGGGTCACACAGATAATAAGTGTCTGGAGTTGGATTTGAACTTATGAAGATGAGTCTTCCTGACTCCAAGTCCAATGCTCTATCCACTGTACCTCCTAGCTATAGGAGTTCCCTAAACCAATGAACTCATGGGTGTAGTCCCTTTCCCTCTCCCTAAACATGTATAGCAGAAGTACAATAAAGGCCCAGTGTTTGGGTTGGGATTTTTGGTTGGTTGGTTGGTTGGTTGGTTAGGTGATTGGATGTGGTCTTTTAAAGGGGTATTAAGTCTCAGAAACTTGATGGTGAGAGTTCTTTTAAGGGGATTGTGGGGCTTCCCACCATCACTACCCCCAGCTAAGTTAGGTGGCTTTTGACATCAAAAGCAGCAGAAGAAGGGCAGCTAGGTGGTGCAGTGGATAAAGCACCGGCCCTGGATTCAGGAGTACCTGAGTTCAAATCCGGCCTCAGACACTTAACACTTACTAGCTGTGTGACCCCGGACAAGTCACTTAACCCCCACTGCCCCGCAAAAGAAACAAACAAACAAAAAAAGCAGCAGAAGAGGAAGAAGAGGATTTTTCCTTACCCAAAGATGCTGTAAAGTGGAGGAGGGGAAGGGAGGTGATTTGGATGGTTCAGAGTCAATTCCCACCCCCCCCACCCCAGAGGATGGAATTTGGCTTCAGCTCCCATATAATCCAAGGGCTACAAAGCCTGTCTTTTCATACTTACTGGCTCTGTGACCCTGGACAAGTTTCTTGATCTTTCTCAGTCTCTGTTTCTCCATCAGTAGAAATGGGTATAATAGCATCTTACCTCCCTTTATGCCTACCTTTACAAATGTTGTGAAATAATATATCTAAAGCACTTTGCAAACCTTGCTATTATTATTGTAAGATGATCAGCTGTGAATGTCTTGGCTATTCTCAGCAATGCAATGATTCAAGACAACTCTGAAGGACTTATGAAAATGTGATCCATCTCCAGAGAAAGAACTGATGGTGTCTGAATACAGATTGAAGCACATTTTTTTAAAGTTTCTTTTTAAGTTTTTTTTTGTCTCTTCTCTTTCACAACCTGACTAATGTGGAAATGTTTTGCATGACTACGCATGTATAACATATTGAATTGCTTGCATTCTTAAGGGAGGGTTGGGGGGAGGGAAGAAGAGAATTTGGAACACAAAGTTTTTAAAAATGGACGTTAAAGTTGTTTTTACATGTAATTGGGGGAGAAATTCTGAATAAATGGAAAAAAGGGAAAAAAGTCAATGAAGTAAATAAGAAGAGTTATCCAAGATTTTTTTTTTAAGTCAGAAGCTTTTCTGCCTAGAGGGAGGAGCTAATGAATTACTTCCCACCCCACCTTTCTCTAAATGGTGTTTTTGTTTCCTTAGCTTCACTTCCAATTCCATTGATTCTAAGCCCAGGTCCAACTGTGGACTCACTCATGTCCCCCAAGAAAAAAAGCAAGGAAGTGAAGAATCCCAGCATCTGAGTCCCATAAGAAAGTTAGTGGTGGCCCAGCCAGGACCAGAAGAGGAATTCCTCATTCTACAATAAGCTTATCTAACCCCTGCTTGAAGACATCTAGCTAGGGAGAACCCACCACCTCCCGAGACAGCCTCTTCCACTTTGGGACAAGTCTGATTAGGAAGCATTTCCTGACATCAAGCCTAATTCTACTCAGGCCACTGGTTGACCAGTAGATACAAATCCTAAGTCTAGATACTCCCTGGTTCTGTGGGCATGGACAAATCATGTGACCTATGTCTGCTTCCATTTCAGTAAAATGCGGATAACTGCACCTCTTTCTCAGGATTGTCAGTATTATCTCAAGAAGATAACATTTTGGAAACCGCTTTGTGTAACTTAAGATGTCGTATAAATGCTATTAATTCTCACTAAGTCTTTGAAACTTCCATTACTCCCAATTCTGCCCTTAGCAGCAACCAACAATCCCAACAAACAAATCCAATCCCTCTTTTAGACCAAAGCCCTTCAAATATTTGAGATGGCTACATGCTGCTGTCCCCCATCTTGTCTCCTCTAGGATCCTCCAAACCATCCTTAGAAAGCATGAGTCCAGGGGCAGCTAGGTGGTGCAGTGGATAAGGCACCAGTGGATAAGGCCTTATCCACTGCGCCACCAGCCCTGGATTCAGGAGGACCTGAGTTCAAATCCAGCCTCAGACACTTGACACTTACTAGCTGTGTGACCCTGGGAAAGTCATTTAACCTTCACTGCCCCACAAAAACAAAAGAAAGCATGAGTCCTTCCTTGGCCCTTAACCATCCCAGTCACCACCTGGTTCTCTTCTAGCTAATCAACATTGTCATTATTTAGCTGTGTCCAACCCTTCATGACCCCATTAGGGGTTTTCTTGGCAGAGATACTGGAGTGGTTTGTCATTTCCTTCTCCCGTTCATCTGACAACAAGGAAATTGAGGCAAATAGGGTGAAGAGACTTGCCCAGGGTCACACAGTGAGTCTGAGGCCAGATTTGAACTCAAGCTTCAGGCCCAGCACTCTATTCACTTCACCACTTAGGTGCCCCCTGTGGCACGTAGCTTCCCTTGGTCAAAGTGCTTTACAAAGCACTTTACCAAGATCAATTCATCTGATCCTCACAGCTGCCTTGGAAAGTAAGTGCTATTACTAAGGCAAACAAAGGTTAAGTGATTTGCCCAGGGTCATATAGATACTAAGAATCTGAAATTGAGTTTGAACTTTGGTCTTTCCATCTCCAGTTCTCAGCAGCTGCAAGTCATTGAAATGGGTGGGCCCCAGTTTTTTTTTAATCTATAAAAGAGGTTAGAAAGAGATTTTTTTAACAAGGAAAAGAACCCATTTGTACAAAAATATAGCGGCTCTTTTTGTGGTGGCAAAAAATTGGAAATTGAGGGGATGCTCATCAATTGGGGAACAACTGAGTAGCAGTAGCTGATTGTGATGGAATACTACAATGCTATAAGAAATGACGAGCAGTATGCTTTCAGAAGAACATGGGGGTGGGGAGAGAGTACAGCTAGGTGGCGCAGTGGATAAAGCACTGGCCCTGGATTCAGAAGGACTTGAACTCAAATCCAGCCTCAGACACTTGACACTAGCTGTGTGACTGAACAAATCATTTAACCCTCATTGCTCTACCAAAAAAAAAAAAAAAAAGAGAAAGAGAAAGAAAAACCTGGAAAGACTGACATGAACTGATGCAAGTAAAGCGAGCAGAACCAGGAGAACATTGTACACAGTAACATTTCACAATGATCAACTGTGAATGACTTAGCTATTCTCAGCAATACATGATCCAAGAAAATTCTGAAGGACTTTTAATGAAAAATGCTGACTCCAGAGAAAGAACTGATGGAATCTGAATGCATATTGAAGCATACTATTTTTTTACTCTTTTAATTTTGGTGGGGGGTTGTCTGTCTTCTTTCACAACATGACTATTATAGAAATATGTTTTACATGACTATACATGTACACTCTATCAAATTGTTTGCCTTCTCAATGATGGCAGAGGCAAAGGAGGATAGAAGAGAATTTGGATCTCAAAATTGTAAAAAACAAAGATTTAAAATTGTTTTGATGTGCAACTGGAGTGAAATATTAAGATTCAATAAATAATGGGTTAGACTAGATGGCCTCTGAGGTCCCTTACAGTTTGACATTAATAATAATAATAGCAATAGTAATAGTAATAATAGCACTGGGAGAAGGAGTTTCCACACAGGGAAATCCTTGGTCCAGACTTGCCCTTAACCTTCCCTCAAAGGAAACCTTGACATTTATGTAGCATCTTCAGATCTTCTAAAGCAACTATATATCCCACTTACAGATGGGAAAACAGAGCCTGAGGGAGATCAAGCGACTTACCCAGAGATATATATAGCTATTAAGGGTCTTCCAATTCCAGCAATGCCCACCATGCTATCTTGCCTGACAATTTCACACTTGTTGACTCATGTTGAGTTTTCAGTCCACTGAGCCCTGCCCCACCCCCACTCCACTGCCCAGTTCTTCCGGCTGAGTTAAGCCAAGTTACACCAGTGAACCCACAGGCCCAGTACCACAAAGAAAATACTTCCCAGATTTGATTTTATTAAGTTCAGAAGTATAACTAATAGAGTGCCTTGTCTAATGTATTTAATAATGATCTAGAAAGAGCAGATAGCAAACCATATATTCTTTTCCTAATAACAGACTACCAGTGCAAAGAAATTATATATGAAAAGAAATGTTTAGAAATGTTAACATGGTAGTCCCTCCTCTGGAGCCCTCCCAACTCAAACCAAATAGCTCTTCTTATAAGGTTTGCCCAGTTGTGAGCGCTTCCCCTTTCCTAATACTTTTTTGTATTTATTTCACCTATTTACTTATTAGCCTTGTACAGATTATAATCTTCCCCACCCTCAGTAGAATGTGAGCATTTTAGGACTAGGCCCCATTTTGGTTTTTATACTTTGTCTTTTCAGTGTCTAGCACACAGCAGGTGCTGGATAAATGCTTGCTGAAATAAACTGAATTTAATTTGGCTGCCCTTCCCTACACCCCTTCCTCACCCCACTCCCACCCCTTCCCCCATATGATCTCTTCCAGGGTCTGAAAATAAATCCAGATATGCCTCAAGTCAGGGAATGGTTCAATCATCGCCAGATTATCTCAGGCCTCCTCTCCTGCGTGTCCCTCCATGAATCCCAGCAGAACATTTTTCATATTCTGATAAGAGACAAAGAAAACAAGATATTGGAAAATTTCCACCAAAGGCCACCTGGAAAATCCTATTTCATTTGACAAATATCTCTTGGGCCTCTGATCCACATAAACTGTATAACCCCAGACAAGCCAATTCAGTTCTCTTCAGGCTACTCTCTAAGTGGCAAAAACAGGTGTTGGTCTGCAGAGTCAGAGGGAGTGCGAAGGTGGGTAAACATTAAGTACCCACTGTGGAACAGACATCCAGTTCCTATCCTCTTGGGTCTATTGTGCTGGATGGACTCCAAGGGCATGGTTCATGAGGCCCCTCCATGGTTCTTATTAAATGTGCAACCTTGGACAGCTCCCTTAAACTCCCCCAGAACTTGGTAGCCGCAGTTTCACATGAGAGGGATGAGAGAGAGAACCACATGGTTCTATAAGATGAACCAGACACAGCACCTTCCATCAAAGGAATGTCAAGAGGAATATAAATCCCTCTTGGGAAGTTCCCTGGAATGTTTTCCCCATTCACCTCCTCCTCACTCACCTCCTTCTCTCGAAATATCTCAGTTCTTTCAAGACCAGGATCAAAGTCCCTTTATATAAGAGATTTTTCCTGACCCTCTTGTCCCTACCCCCAGTGTTTGTCCCCCCCTTGTCCCAAAATTATTTCCCATATACTTCATATTGACTTGTCTATGTATGTTTCTCCACAGTGGAAAGGAAGATCTTTGAGGGCAACACAGATAAATGTTTTGGGGTTTGTGTCTCCTGAGCCTAGAACGCAGCAAGTAATTAATGCTTGTTGAATTGACACTGAATTGCCCATAGTCTCGAGCTCATTGCAGGGCACAAAGCAGTATTCAACAAGTTAATTACTGAAAGAATCAATTTGTCTGACAAAGTGCTATCAACCTACCAGAGTTTGGGTTAACCAGTAAAATGGACATCCTAAAGTTGGGATGCTAGAGCACCAGCCCTGGATTCAGGAGGACCTGAGTTCAAATCTGGCCTCAGACATTTGACACATACTAGCTGTGTGACCCTGGGCAAGTCACTTAACGCTCATTGCCCCGCAAAAACAAACAAACAAAAACAAAAACAAACCAGAGACAACCTATGGCCAATCTGTCCATAAGCCAATCCAATAGACACACAAGAATATTTTTCCCTAGAATAAAAACAGTTGGGGAGGGGGAGCAGCTAGGATGGGACTTCACAATCTCTCCTTCAAGCATAGTTATCCTGGGAGAGGGAACAGTCTAACCATTCAAGGAAGGGGAAAGAAAACGTCAGGGCCCTTAAGAGACAGCACCATGATGATGGGGGCGGGGGGGGGGGGGGGAATTGAGCTGCACACAAGCAGGAAAAGACAAAGGAGCAAAGTTCAAAGGATCCTAAATTTAGAGTTAGAAGGGACCTAAGAAGTCATCATGTCCAGCCCTTCTCACTTTACAGATAAGAAAACTGAGGCATAGAGAATTTAAGTAACTTGTCCAAGGTAACATAGCTGAGGTGGGATTTGAACCCTGTTCTTCCTGACTCCAAGTCTCGCTCTCTCCTCTATACAACAGGGAGAAAGCAGCACCACATTTCCCCAGGAGAGAGTATACTCCATTCATGTCAGCACCCTGTGGCAAAACCCACTCGACCTCATGTTTGGTACATCTTTGCTCTCTAAACTTATGGAGACTTGTTTTCAGTCAGGTGTGCCAAAGTTTATGTTCCACTGATTAATTTTTGAGAACCCAGGGATATAAAAATGATAATTGTATATTTTAAATTATTTTAGGGGGCAGCTAGGTAGCGCAGTGGATAAGAGCACTGGCCTTGGATTCAGGAGGACCTGAGTTCAAATCCGGCCTCAGACACTTGAAACTTACTAGCTGTGTGACCCTGGGCAAATCACTTAACCCCCATTGCCCCACAAAAAAAAAAAAATTTAATTTAATTATTTTTAAAATTAAATTATAAATTTAATTATGTCATAAATTAATCATTCATATAATTGATCAAGCAGATATTGATTGAGCATCTACTCTGTGCCATCCCAATTAGACTCAGTCACCCCTTTCTCCACGGTGGTCAGGGAGACACATTTGTGAGATGACAAATTGGGGAAGCTGACCTGCCCACCCAAGGCCCGGCCCTCTAAGCTGGTTCTAGTTCACTACTGAGCTGTGCAAACACAGCTGGGAAGACGGATCCTCATGATACAAGACCAACCCAATAGCCCCTGGCAAGTCAGTGCTTGGAAGCAAAGATGCGCAATTTGGTTCCCAGCTCCATCTCAATGCAACATCTTCCTCTTCCCCACCCCACCACCTTCCTTAGCTTCCCCTCTAGAGCTACTAATGGCTCTGACTACTCACCCTCTGGCCCCTCACTGGATCCTGAGTACCCCTCTCCAGCTCCACCGCAGCTTCATGGGGCGTCTATAGGAAGGAGAAGGAAGATGGAGATTTGAGCACCTGGGTGGCTAGTGGGGCAGTTCTAGGGAGCCTCGAAAGGATGGGAATCAGCCCCTATGGTGACCACTGCTGCCACCTCCATCTCAGGGATGCATTGACTAGTAGTGACCATGGAGGAGGAAAGAGCACAGGGAAGCCCTACCGCAAAGGAAAGGGTAAGCTGTTGTTCAGTCGTCTCCTCAGTGGTATCTGACTCTTCCTGACCCCATTTGGGGTTTTCTTGGCAAAGATCCTGGAGGGATTTGCCATTTCCTTCTCCAGCTCATTTGACAGATGAGGAAACTGAGGCAGACAGGGTGAAGTGACTTGCTCAGGGTCACACAATTAGTAAATGTCTGAGGCCAGACGTCAGGTCTTCCTGATTCCAGGACCAGCCCCACTTAGCTGCCATCTGACTAGACTCCCACTTCTCTCCTACTCCACACCTCAAGCTGCCTTCATCATCTACCATGTTCTCCTCCTCTGTCGAAGATGCCCCAGGACAGAGGTGGGAGCTCTCAACCCACCAGCACTGGTGCGGCCCTGAACAGGTAGCTCAGGGGGTAGTGCAGGAGGTTAAGGATGGATGAAGAGTAGAGATCCGCATAACGCATGAGCTGGCTGGCAAACAGCGTCTGGCGGAATCCACAGCGGAACAAACTTCCCATCTTGCCATAGCAAAGGTCCATCTCCCGGGTCACCCTCTGGGCAGGAAAGAGAGCACAGGTGAGAACCCCCCTACTCCCCATCCTGGCCCAGGCCAGGGCCTAATTCTGAGACATCGCCATCCTCAGTCCCGACTGTTATTTTAAGGCCTGGTCAGATGGAACAGCAGCGGGACATGGGGGTGCTGAGACAGGCAGGCAAGCTGCCCCTGTGGTGTCAATGACTGATGATGACAATGACGACGATGGTGGTTGATGGGGATAAACAGTTCATGAGTATATAGCACCTACTATGTGCCAGGCTCTACACTGAAAACTATACAATTATGATCTTGTTTGAGCTTCACAACATCCCTGAGAGATAAGTAGTGTTTATCCCCATTTTACAGATGAGGCAAGCCGGGGATAAACACTACTTATCTGGCACATAGTAGGAGGCAAACAGGGTGAAGGGACTCACCCAGGGTCACACAGCTGGTATGTGTCTGGGGCCATATTTGGATTCAGGTCTTCCTGACTCCAGGCCTGGTTGTTGCTCTATCCACTGTGCCACCTAGCTGCCCTGAGATATGGATAATATAGATGTAGATATAAATATAGATGTAGATGTAGATATGGATATGGATATGAATAAACATATACATATACATATACATATACATATACATATACATATACATATACATATACATATACATATACATATACATATACATATACATATATGCACGCATATATACACATATACTTACTGTCTCTCAAATGAGATAACATACATAAAGTATTTTGCAAATCTTACTGCTCTTATCATTAAACAAAGGCTATAAGGAAGCTAGATTGGGCCAAAGGTCCCACATTACCACACCCATTGGAGGACCCTGAACCCCAAGCTGGGACCTGGGGCAGAGTGGAAAGCGTGCTGGATCTGGGTGGGGGGACTGAGTGGTCTCTCAGTCCTTCAAGGGCTCAATCTTGAGAACCCATAAGACCTTCTGGCTGGGCTGAAGCTCCATGCTATTTGGCTATTGAGCCAGCAGGGGGTACTAGTGGTCAAGGAGAGGCAGATGGCAACCTTAGTCACTGACCCATCAGGAGGACCCTGCTCTTCAGCACTGTCCCCAGACCCAGTGGGAAAAGTGAAAGCTTAGGGGAAGGTCAGTTCCCCTGGATCCCCCAAAACACACACACACACACACACACACACACACACACACACACACACACCCCACCCCACCTTCTCTTCCCCAAACTGTTACCTGAATCTCTCTCTTGGTGGAGCTGATGTCCTCTTGCCCACAGCTCCTTCTGTCCATGTGCCTGAGCAGGAAGGAAGGGCAGTGATCAAAGATCTCAGTCTACTGCCCCCAAAAGGGGGCAGCTATTAGTATGACCCCTGAAAGAACCTCCCCATTCCCCTGCTCCCATATAATCACATTTGTATGGGTAAATCCTTGTATGGGCCATGTATATGCACTTTAACCTTCTGAGACTCAGTTTCCTCATCTGTAAATTGGGGATAATACCAAAGGAGATACTGTAGGCAAAGGGTTTCTCAAGCATCAAAGTGCTATAAAAGCTGTTACGATTATTGGCCGTATGTGTCCAAAGAGGCTGTTTGGTACAGTAGAGAGAAAGACCAGGCCTCTGAACCAGGAAGACCTGGGTGAAAGCCTCCACCTGACACAAACTGTGTGGTGCCCCTCCTGGACCTGTGCCCTAACTTCCCAGAGCTCTAAAGGATTTTCTAAGAATGATGGGAGTTCTTACCCTTTCTGGTGTCATGGACCCATCTGGAAATCTGCTGAAAGCTAGGGGACCCCTTCTCAGAACAATGGTGGGTTGGGTCGTTTTTGTTTTGGGTTTTTTCCCTAATCATAATTAAAGGAAATACTAAATTTCAGTTGGAGGTTTTTTCCCATTCAAGCTCTCTGACCCCAGCTGAAGAATCTCTTTTCTACGTCTCTAAGTTGAAGAGAAGATGCTATTTGCTCGCCAGCTGGTGCATGATGGGGACCTGTACTCTTCATGCATCCTTAGCCTCCCACATTGCCCTCTGTTCAATGAAGGGTCGGACTGGATGGCCTTGGAGCTCCAGCTCCATGATCTTGCAAGCTCAAGCCTTTCAGCTAGAGCAGGGGTTCTCTGTCTGGGGTCCACCAACTTGTTCTTTCAATATTTGGAGAACTGTGTTTTCAGTAGAATACTGATGGGTTTCATTTTATGCATTTAAAAACATGATTCTGGGGGGCAGCTAGGTGGCGCAGTGGATGGAGCACTGGCTCTGGATTCAGGAGGACCTGAGTTCAAATCCAGCCTCAGACACTTAACACTAGCTGTGTGACCTTGGGCAAGTCACTTAATCCTCATTGCCCCACCAAAAAAAACAAAAAACAAAAACATGATTCTGAGGAATCCATGGACTTCACCAGGCTGCCAGAGGGGTCCAGGTTAAGATCTCTCATCGAGAGCTTTAATTGGCCACCTGGAAGTACTTTTCTTCCCAGATAACTTGGGATTGGTTGGAGGCCCTGGTCCTCCGGGATCCCAGCTCCTGAGAGAGGGTCCCATAGAATCTCTAGGACAATAAGGGCAAGCCCAACATGTATGTGTTTATGTATCTATAGGTTTCTCTCTGTGTTTGTGTCTCTGGGTCTCGTCTCTCTCTTTGTCTCTGCTCTCTTTTTCTCTTTCCTTCTATCCTTCTCTCTCTCCCTCTCTCTCTCTCTCTCTCTCTCTCTCTCTCTCTCTCTCTCTCACACACACACACACACACACACACACACACACACACACACACACACACACACACACTCTCCGTTTATTATCCAGGTCTTCCTAAGATTGAACATGAGTCGTGAACATGAACATGAGCAATGCAGGGCATCCCCAGCAGACCTTTTCAGCCCCTCCCCATCCAATCTATCTCCCCCCTCCCAGACTGAAGACCCTGGGGTTCACTCACTGGTACAGCTCAGCCAAAGACCCCTCCAGCTTCTGCAGCTCCTCAAACACCTCTAGAAAATAACAAGGAATCAGCAGAAGTCAGCTGGGGCTCCCGACTGCTCCCCAGAACCCCCTTTCCTCCCACTGCTACTACTGCTGTTGTGGCCACCTTGGCCCTGATTGCAGGAGAATGACCGAGCCACCGAACCTGAGGGTTGACAGAGACCTCAGCAGCCACCCCACGTCTGATCCAAACCATATCTGAAAAAGAGTCCACACCACAACCCATCCAACATGTATTCCATCAGCCTTTGCTCAAAGGCCTTGAGGAAGAGGAAACACAACCTCCCAAGGCAAACCCCCCTTCTAACACATTCCAGCAACATCCTCATGCCTCCACGTACTCCAAGTCAGCTCTGCTGTCCATTCCCATTTCCTTCCATCACTCCTCATGTGTCACTGACTCCAGACCCTTTACTATGCACGTTGCCCTCCTCGGGGTGCCTGCCAGCTTATCACTGTCCTTCTTCTAAGGCAGTAACCAAAACTGAAGAAAATGCTAGATGCATGACTAGCTCTGTGAGAAGAATATCTCCTTCTGCCTAGAAGTTATACCTCAAAGGTAGACCCAGAGCTCATCAGCTTTCTTGAATAACACAGTCAGTTTCTACCGAGCTTGCCGTCTACCAAGTACCCCAGATTTTTTCAGACAAACTGCCCTCTAAGTCCTGCACCTTCTCCAACCCCTTTATACTTGTGAAGGTATTTAGCACCAGGCTGGGACTGGAGCACACTGCAGCTCACTGTCTTGGAGCAGGAATAAATGTCAAAGTGAAGCACCTATGATCACAAATTTGATGCTAGAAGGGATGCAATTTGGCCAATTTCATTTGGCTAATGTGCTACTTCGTTTTGCTAAACTGTTTCTTTTTCCTTCTTTACTTTTTTTTTTTTTGCAGAGCAATGAAGGTTAAGTGAAATCTTTCAATTGACTTTTTTTGGGGGGGAGGGGGCAGGGCAATGAGGGTTAAGTGACTTGCCCAGGGTCACATAGCTAGTAAGTGTCAAGTGTCTGAGGCTGCATTTGAACTCAGGGCCTCCTGAATCCAGGGCCAGTGCTTTATCCACTGAGCCACCTAGCTGCCCCCCTTTTTTACCCTTTAGCTTAAAGCAAGCTTCTCTCTGGTCTGGACCCCTGTGGCAGCATGGTGAGGCTATGGGGGCCTGCTCAGAATAATGTTTCAAATAACTGAAGGAAATGCCAAATTTCAATCAGAGTTTAGTGAAAATTAAAATGTGCTGTAATTTTTTTCTGACCCAAGTTCATAGCCTCCCTTAAGTCTATCTATCCCCCTCCAAGGGGGAGGTTACACACCTCCAGCTTAAGAGATGAACTCTAGGAGGGGGTTAAGGAGAGGGGGGATATATTGGCCAAAGAAGATGATGTAAAAACAATAGATATCAATAGCATTAAACATTTGTAAACGTCTGTTGAATTGAATTGGATAGGGACTTTTATCTACTTCTGGTCCCAGAAAGAGTGAATTTCCACCAGAGTCTGCCTGGCCAGGGAGAAGGTGTAAGGAGATAACTAATATATACTGGAATGCTATGACTTTAGTACCATGTTCAATTCTTCACCTTTCTCCCTCTTTAAATGGCTCTCAGGTGAATCATAAATTCAACCCTTGGAGTGCCCTTGGTCCTTCCCTTCTGACATGACCAACCCAGCCCTTCAGGTGCACATGGGGAAATGAGACACGTTAGTCCTTTGCCACGTTGTCCCTGACCCCACCAGTCCACCTGTAGCCTCCTCTACCAAAGTCCCCGGGCCTCTCTCCTGAGATGATACCCAACCTCTGTCCTGTCCAATAATGCTGAGAGCTCCACTTCCTCTCCCTCTCTCCTCCCCACCTTCCTTCTCCAGTTCTGCCCACCATTCTCCTGGGCCCAGACAGCCAATTCTTGGGACAGCTCAGGCACCACAAGAAAGGTGCGCCAGCCCTGTCGCTTCTTAGACTTGAGGATGTCCCCAAAGATGTGGTCCCCAATGTAGAGGATGTGTTTCCCGCTTACTCCAAGCAGCTCGCATACGACATCTGATGAGCCTGTTCCAAAGAAAGGGCAGAGGTCACTGTCACATCCCCCCTTAGTACCCATCTCCCCTGGGGCTGATGTAGTTGCAAAGACTTAGTTAAGACCCTAGAGTATTGTCCCCAGTAATGTATGGGAATGTCCCATAGCTCCAAGTTTCCTGAATGGGTAGGTTGGAGAGATGGGCCCCTCGAGCCAAGAGAATGCAAGCAGAAGCCACGGGAGAGGAAGGAGGGCCCTCATGACGCACAGGGAGCTCCTACCTCCAGAGTAGACAGCGCAGTGTTGGTGGGGCCCCGTGTAGGTGCCAATTCTCAGCTTTCCTGAGTCCTAGTAGAGATTAGAGGATAGAAGCAAAGTTGGTCATTAGGCCAAGAAGCCCCAAGCCCTGAGCAAAGAGAAACCTTTTTTTCCCAAGTAGGAAATGTTGCTGATGGGATACGTCTTAAAAGGAGGTTATGAATGGAATGGAAAATCAGTGTGAAAGAAGAAGTTTCACAGCAATCTGGAAAGATTTCTATGAACTGATGCAGAGGAAAGAGCAGCACCAGAGAAACAGTCTACCATAAAAACAACATTATAGGGGTGGCTGGGTGGCACAGTGGATAAAGCACCAGCCCTGGATTCAGGAGGACCTGAGTTCAAATCTGGTCTCAGACACTTGACACTTATCAGCTGTGTGACCCTGGGCAAGTCACTTAACCCCATTGCCCCCCCCAAAAAAAAAAAACATTATACAAACAAGCAACTCTGAAGGACTTAAGAACTCTGATCAACTCAATGACCAACCACAGTCCCAGAGGACCAATAATGAAGCGAAGCTCACTACCCACCTCCTGAGAGGGAGGTGGTGGACTTCGTGGAGAATGAGACATAAATTTGTGGACACGGCCATGGTGGGAATTTGTTTTGCTTGACTATGTGTATTTATTACAAAGGTTTTGGTTTTTGCTTTTTTTTTCCTCAACAGGAGGTATGGAAAACTAAGAGGGAGAGAAAATAAATGCTTGTTAGCTGAAAAAAAAAATTTTTTTAATTTAAAGAAAAAAAAAACATTAAGATGGCCTCAGCTGTGGGCCCTGGAGAGAAGATGGAGAGATGGGAGCAGTTTCAACTTCTCAGCCCCACCCCTACCCTACCCAAACATTATGCTAGAAGAATGAATCAGGCCTCCACAGGTTTGGGGATCTCAAGCATTGAACCAAAGCTTTCCCAAGAGGAAGCACAGCTGCCATAATTTCCTGATTCTAGGACTACAATGGACAGAACCCACCCTCCCTCCCACCCACCTCAACATGCCCCCCTCTCCCCACTTCATTACCGTGTTGACCTGTCTCAGAACTGTCCCCTCTGCAAAGAATCGGGGTTTCTGCGTGTCCACCACAATCAGGTCAAAATAGGATTGCCAGGGCCGAGCCAAACCTTCCGCCTATGTAGAGGAGTGAGAATGGGGACTCAGATCCAGAAAGCTCACACACACACACACACACACACACACACACACACACACACACGCACATGCACAATTTCGATTCAGTTCCAAGATTCGGATCTTGCCCCAGGTCCATGAGTATTAACTCCCAGACTGCAGTAGACCCATGAAGTCAGTGCTAACATCTAGTTTGTGCTGTCACCAAAAGCTATAACCCACCTTGAGTTTGCAAAGCTCCAACCTCACAATTAAGGTGTCTTGAGTGTTTATTCTCATTTTAGAGATGAGGAAACAGAGGCTCAGAGTGGTCAGGTGGTACAGTGAAAGAGCCTTGGAATTGGAGTCAAAGATCCTGGGTTCAAATCCCCAGCTGACTCATTTACCAGCACTAATAAGTGACCTTCCCTAGGCCTCAATTTCCTTATCTGTTAGATAAGGAGGTTGAATTAGGGGACCCTTGAGGTCAGCACCTGTTCTGGAACAAATCCATTCCCCTCCCTGGGCCTTCATCTGCAAAATGTGGGTGGGGGGAGAGGGTTGGGTTGGATCTAGGCCTCTGAGACCCCTTTCAGCTCTAGACCTAGGCTTATTTGGATGATCGATCAAGAATGTGCTCTTATGCCGCTGTCAGTCCCTCTCACATGTACAGACAGACACACCCAGTTAAACACATAGTCAGTCACACAACCCGTGGACACAAGGTCATTCCCAGTCCTACAGACTCCCGCTGGTTTTCAGACGTCCATGCTTAGCCAGCACAGAGGAAGTTAGGAAGAGAGTCCTGCTCCCCTGCACCTGTGCCTCATCCTGCTGGACTTTATGGGATCATGGCACCCATGGATTTAGAGCTGACACTGAAATAACCTCATTAATACTTTAGCTCCTTTATGAGATGGCAATAACGGGTCATTCCCTGACCAGGTTCCTTCTGCATGGCCTGGCGGAGAGGGAGAAGGAAAGAATCCTAGCTCTAGAACCCAAAAGACCTCAGACACTGTCTAATTCAATCCCCACCTCCTTACTGGAAGAGGAGGAAGCTTAGGCCCCTAGAGTTCAAATGATTTCTCCAAGGTCACACAAGTTATGATTTGAGTCAGAGGAATTTAGAGTTTGGGTTCAAATTTGAACTCAGATCCCCAGACTGGATAGCTCCTCCACATTATTGCCCTTTCACACACAACCGATCACCTCTAGGCTGTTCACCCTAGGCTGCCCCACCCCCCACATGAAAGCAGCAGCAATAACATGCTTCCTTGTCTTCCTGGCCAGGAGAGCTGGAAGTCAGGAACCACCCAGAAAGAATGTTCCCTTTGGCTAATCACCTGTGAGCCTAGAGGCAAGACCTCTCACCAGCCCATCCCCAACACACACACACACACACACACACACACACACGCACACACACAGCCCTAGCCACACCCCAGGAAGGCAGGAGCACTCACCTGACCACAGTCAAACAGATAGGTCATGATGGCCTGGAAGAGACCAGAGGCAAGGTCAGGGAGTCTCCAAGTATTCTAAACCCACCATCGCCATTGCCCAAGGCCACCCTCTGCCTCATCCCTTCTGACCCCACCAGGAAAGCACATCTCAAAAGACAAGCTTTTAGGCCTGATAGAGCCCTCCCCCTGCCCCTTGAAATCTAACTCCCTCTGGGCAACTAAGTGGTGGGGGCAGCTAGGTGGCACAGTGGATGGAGCACCAGCCCTGGATTCAGGAGGACCTGAGTTCAAATCCGGCCTCAGACACTTGACACTTACTAGCTGTGTGACCCTGGGCAAGTCACTTAACCCCCATGGCCCCACAAGAAAAAAAAAAAGAAAGAAAGAAAAATCTAACCACCTCATA
The DNA here is from genome assembly GCF_019393635.1 of Dromiciops gliroides. Classification (NCBI taxonomy): domain Eukaryota; kingdom Metazoa; phylum Chordata; class Mammalia; order Microbiotheria; family Microbiotheriidae; genus Dromiciops; species Dromiciops gliroides. Next base: position 660,098,653 of record NC_057862.1, on the reverse strand, counting down.
GAGGAGGAAGCTAAGGCCCAAAGTGAGTTTACCCAATGTAACACAGTCAGGACGAGCACCCAGGTCTCGTCACCCCCCTACCCACCTCCCCACTCCAGTAACCTTTCTGCCAAACTATGTCTCCACTCTTCTTACCCCAATCAAGGCCTTCTTCCTCTCCTGAAAACACACACACACACACACACACACACACACACACACACATACATGCCTCCCCACACAGACATAAACACATAAATATACCACTTCAGAGCTTGGACCCCATTCCCAAGGGCCTATTCATGTCTAATATGATTGGTTGTAAGCATCCTAAGGGCAGATGCCAAAAGCCAGTGGGGTACCCTAGGGTTTGATGGGTCACAGAAGCAAAGACAGCAAAACAGAACTTTGATTTGTTTTGGGGCCAGATCCAAGATCTTTTTGGTTTAAAGAATTCCCAGTGAGAAAATCACTTTGGCCAATGGAAATCACTACCAACTCTTGCCCAGAATCATTCAGTCAGCATGGGTCAGAGGTGGAGCTTGAACCCGGTGCTTAGAATCATACAGTCATAGACCTAGGGTTTGAAAGGACCTTGGGGGCTCTCATTTTGGGGGTTTTGGTTGGTTTTTTTTTTGGTGAGGCAATTGGGGTTAAGTGACTTGCCCAAGGTCACACAGCTAGCAAGTGTCAAGTGTCTGAGGCCGGATTTGAACTCAGGTCCTCCTGACTCCAGGGCCAGTGCTCTATTCACTGAGCCACCTAGCTGCCCAAGGGGGCTCTCATTTTACAGATGAGTAAATTAAGGCTGAGAGCAGTTACAGAATTTTCCCAGTGTCACCGCAAGCATCTGAGACAGGATTGAAAGTCCCGTCTTCCTGACTGCCTATCCAGAGTTCTACCCACTGCACCACTCACCTAAGTGGGGATACAGGCTCTGGCCGACTGAAGTCAGCCGTTCCCCCCCACCCCCCACCCCTGCTCCCCCAGCAGTCTCTGCTCACATTGGTGTAGTTGTAGTCGCTGTTGGTCGCCAGAAACACTTTCCCCACTTCCTTCATCTTCCCCAATAGGAGAGGAACGCGGGCCTAGGGCAGAGAGATGGGGGAGTGTAGAGGATGAGGCGTCTTCCGGAACCACCCTGGGCCCCCATCGGTAAGCCTCAGCCTCCTCAGGACGGGGATCAGACCATAGGATGGCTATGCTAGGACTGAACATTTTCTGTTTGCACAGCCTTGTACTTGGGACTGGGGAGGAAGAACAAAAGTCCTCCGGCACTCACATCCTTCTCCACGTACTTCTCCAAATTCTCCAAAGTCTTCTCCTTCAGGCAGCCCTGAGAAAGGGGAATGAAGATGTATACAGGAAAAGGCGGACGGCAAAGGGAGGGCAGGGGCAGAGGGGCCGTGGGAAAGGGGGCGAGGGAAGAGGGCTGAGGCTAGATAGACGATTCTTCAGAAGAGAGATCGGACAGGGAGGGGCCCTAGTGGAGAAGGGCTAAGGGGGAAAGGAGGACAGAGCTGGGAGGTGGGGGGGAGGGGGTGTGGGCGCCGCTCACCGACAGGTGGACGTTGTTCATGGCATCGGACACGTCCTGGAAAAGACTGCGGAAGGACATGAAGAGGTTCCCGTGCTGGTAGCCAGTGTCACAGCTAGGAAAACCAGGGAGAAGGAGGACAAGGGTAAAGGACCCTCAAAGAGGACGGACCGTGGTGCTTCCTGGCTTTGTCTTCCCTATTGGAAAGTCAGCTCCTGGAGGACACGAGCTGGCTTGTATTTGTATCCCCAGTGCCTGGCGCCAAGTAAGCGCTCTATAAATGCTTGTTCACTTGGACCCAATTACACGACCTTGGACAAGTCACAAGCTCCCTGGGCTTCAGTTTGCCCATTTGTAAAATGAAGGGGTTGGTCTAGGTGGCATCTGAACAAGGATTCCATGATCCCAGGACCTGGGTTCAAGTCCTGTTTCTGACACATTCCAGTGATGGAATCGGAGGCTCCAGACCAGCTTTCTAGAGTTATGATACTATGGAGTGTAATGAGGATACAAGAGAGTCTCTGAGGAAACGAGGAGGAGGTTGCAAGCCTCCAACTTCCTCTGGAAAGATGAGAGAGGAAAAGGGAGCTGCCCACTACAACAAAGTGAGCTATACTGTGAATTATACCATTGTACTGCCAGTTACAGTCAGGAAGACCTGAGTTCAAATTCAACCTCAGACACTTCCTAGCTGTGTGACCCTGGGCAAGTCGTTTTACCCTGTTTGCCTCAGTTTTCTCATCTGTAAAATAAGCTGGAGAAGGAAATGGCAAAAAACATTCCAGTATCTCATCCAAGAAAACCCTAAATGGGGTCACAAAGAGTTAGACACGACCGAACAAAATCCAGTTACACTATGGAATGCGTCATGGGTTACACTGGAAGCTACGCTCTGGGCTAACCGTGTGGGTTATCCTCTAAGTTACCATGTCCATGACTAATGGGGCTTATGCTATTGAAGACATTATTGTGGTCCGCAATCCAGGTGCCCCACAGAGGAGACAGGGTTGAGGGCTGATCAGGGTTGAGGTATGGGGCTCAGGGGACTGTCATTCAGTGGTCTGGCTTGAGGCCCAAGGGCAAAAACTGGATGGTTTTGAAGCTCACTTAATGTATCTGGAGCAGTTGGTAAAAAAGTCCACAAGGCAGGCGTACAGGTACGTTTCTGCAGAGGGAGCACAGAGGAATCAGTCACACCCGGGGACCTTTCCCCCCTTTCGCCCCCGACCCAGTCCTCAGTGTGGAACAGAGCCCCACACTCAGAAGAGATGAGGCGAGCTCAGCTTAGGTCAAGATCAAAGAGCAGACATCTAGGAAGACGTAGAAAACAGGAAGGAGGCAAACAGCCACCCCCTTCAATTTCTCATGCTTGCATTACTCAGCTCTTCCCTCCATGCTTGGCATACAGTAAGTGCTTGCTCACTGAGTGACCAGATCTTCGTTTTCTTCATTCTCACTACATGCCCCTCCCCAGCTGCCTCCTCCTGCAGTGCCCCTCCTCTGACCCCCCCCACTTTCTCCTCTCCATCTCCATCTCTGCTGATTCCCCCACTCTTCCTTGATGCCTTTTCCTTCTCTTGGTCATCCTCACTGCTCGGATTTTCCCTGCCCCATCTCATCCGAATCTCCCAGTTGCCTCCCCTCTGAGCTCCTTGAAAGTAAAGCCTTATTTCATTTTTGACTTTGTGTATGTCTAGTGTCTAACACAGTGACTGGCTGACTAGCCAGCTTGTTGACTGAAGGATTGGTTCATTTGTTCCTGCTCCCACTCACCTGGAAGGTTGAAGAGAGTATTGAGAATGTGGAATCTTTGCATGTCATCCCGATGAATGAACTTGCTGGGGTAAAAACTCCAGATTTCAGCCCTGGGGGAGGGGGAGAAGATTGAGGGAATGGGGGGGGAGGAATAGGGGAGCAAATGGAGCAGATATCCAGCTGCTCTCCCCTAACCCAAATGGGACTCCCCCTCCTTATCCATCTGAGGGTTCCTTGCTCCATTAAGACCATAGTTTGTCTTTACCCCTAAATCTCAAGGGCACCACAGGATCCACCCAACACCTACTCAGAGAGGAAGGAGAAGCCATGAGCAGCCAGCAACACATTTCCATGGGTATCCACCTTCAACAGATTGCCGTAGAGTACATCAAACACTAGGCCCCTGCAGGACAAGAAAAGGGATGGAGAGAGGAAAAGGAGAGAAGGAAAAGAAGGGACAGGACCCAATACAGACAGATACACCACTCCTGAACAAGGCGATAATTTAACTAAGACTTTTTTTTGGGGGTCGGGCAATGGGGGTTAAGTGACTTGCCCAGGGTCACACAGCTAGTAAGTGTCAAGTGTCTGAGGCCAAATTCGAACTCAGGTCCTCCTGAATCCAGGGCTGGTGCTTTATCCACTGTGCCACCTAGCTGCCCCCAGATATAGAAGTCCTAAAAGGAGATGATGAGGTCATGGAGACGCTGGCCTGGGACCAAAGCTAGATGTCTCACCTCCTTCCTCCAAGGCCAGCTCTGTTCTTTGCCCCCGCTTTTTCCTCCCAATCCCACTCTCCTTCCCTACTAAAACCTGGATCTTCCTCTCCCAAATCCATGGTCCTTCTCCATCCCCTAAACTCAGTTCCTCTTCTCTCACTCAAATCCATTGTTCTTTTCACTCTCCCAAACCCAGTTCCTCCTTCACTAAGCCTATTGTCTCTCTCCATCCCCCAAACTCAGTGCCTCCTCCCTAGAACCCAAACTATTCTTCCCCTAAATCCACTGTCCCTCTTCATACCCCAAATGTGTGCCCACCACCCCAAATCCATTATCATTCTCTGCCTTCTTCCCCCAAATCCATTGTCCCTCTCCAAACTTCAATCTTTATCTATCCCTACCCCCCAATGAAATATTCCCATCCATCCACCAGTCCCTCCTTCCCAAAACTCAGTGCCTTGCTGGCTCCCCTATAAGCACTGTCCCTTTCCCCTATACTCCTTGTCTCTGCTCTTCCCAGCAAATGTACTCTCTCCCTCTTCCCCTCCCCAAGCCATTGTCCTTCCCCTTTCTTGTTCCCCTACTAACCTCTCTGCCCCTCCCTGAGTCTACCCTAGGTGGAGTTGTAAGTTGAAGCCCAAGATCAAGAAGAGTCTGAGGGGCCCAGGATGGAAGAGAGGGCCCTGAAGCCAAGGAAGAACTGTACCTGGTGGGGTAGGTAGGGTTGTAGGAATAGCGGAGGATCTCATGGGGGTAGCCAATGCAGACCAGTCTTTCCAGAAGCAGCTCAAATGCCAGGGCCTCATAATCGGGAGACTTGTACACTGGAGGAGAAAGGATGGAAGGAGCTGTGCTGGTCCCTGAAAACCCATCCCCTCCTCCTAGCATACCCTACCCCACCCCAAGAGCCTTGGCCAAGCTAAAGCCACAGGGCACAGCCTTTGGGTGCCTGATCCTCCAGCACATAGTAAGGGCTTAATAAGTGCTAGTTGACTGACTGACCATTCTACCCTACCCTACTGACTCAGTTGGTGAGGATGATAGATGAAAACCAGTGTCCTGGTTTCTCTAAATCTGGACTTCTATGTCTAGTCTCTCAAGATGGCAGAGAATTGTGTTTAATGGCTGGTCTCCCAGACCAGACTCATGAGACTCGCTCATCTACCCAACTGGTAGTTGGTATAATTAGTTCCCTTTTTATGTAGGGATAGGGACTGGACATGTGATTTCATTAGTATAGGGAAGTCCTAAATGAGAAAACTTTCTCTACAAATACAAGTTGGCACCTGCTCTACAACCTGAGTTATGACAGAATACATGGAAATCAAGTGACTTTCCTTGGGTCACAGGGCAGAGGCTGAGCTTGAACCAACTCTAAGAGCAGTTTTCTGTCCACTGGACCATCTTCCTTTCTTAGCTACCTGTGGCTATTAGATGATGCCTCAATTGTGTTCATTCATTCAACAAATGTTTATTGAGCACCTAATATATGAAAGGCACCATGGGAATAGGACTAAGAAAGGGGACAGTTGAGAGTCAGATGACCTGGATTCAAATTCTGGCACTACCACTTGCTGCAAGGGTAATCTTAACTTTTCTGAGTCTCCATTTCCTCATCTATAAAATGAAAGCCTTGGAATAGATGGTTTCTGAGGTCCCTCGCATCTCTAAATCTCTGAACTCTCCCCAGTGCCCAGCTCCTGACCACCTACCAGCCAGAGTGTAGTCCATGTCGAATCCAAAACATCTGATCTTACCCAGGGCCAGGCTGCGGTTCACAAATATCCTAGGGGGAGAAGGAAGTGTGTGGGTGTCTAGCTGCCACAGACTAGCCCAGCTCTCCCCTTGGTGACCCAAAGATGAGTCAGGAACGTTGTGGGAGCAGAGTGCTGGTGCTTGAATACAAAAGGGTGTATGTTAGAGGAAATGCAGGACATTGGGTGGGAGGAAGAATTGGAGTGTGCACCATCTTCAGTGAGTGGATCCTTGACCACAGCTGGGGGCTATGTCTGAATCTTTAAGTCAGCTCAGTCTTCTCTTCTCTTACTTACCTTTCTAGGGTTATTATACATCACTCCCCTTTCATGAATTCTACAGTCCAGTCAATATGTCTTACTTACTATAGCTAGATGGCACCACAGATAAACTGCTGAGTCTGGAGTAAGGAACACCTGAGTTCAAATCCAGCCTCAGATAATTACTAGCTGTGTGTAACCTTAAGAAAGTTGGCCTTAATTTCCTTAACGGTAAAATGGGAATAATAGCTCCTACCTTCCCAGGTTGTTGTAAATATGAGATAATTACAAAGGGCTTAACACAGTGCCTGGCTCACAGTAGGCACTTGATAAATACTTATTTCCTTCCTTACACGTGATATTCCAACTCCCATACAACCGGAGATGGCCCCAGATACAGTGGAAGACCTTGACCTTGTAAGCTAAGGCCTTTCACAGGTCTCAGTTTACCTGAGGCAATGTTTCTTCCATGATTAAGGCTAGGTAAGAAAGGAGGCAGAGAAAGGCCTCTTTACACGTCATAAGGTGAATCTGGGGACAAATTTGGCCTTTTCTGCGCATGTCACTTTTTGATTTCTATGGCTAGTTTCAAAATATCTTCATTTATAATCTATTTCCAGTTTGAATTTCTATACCTTGTCAATGTATCATTGTTATAGTTAAAGTCTCTATGACTTGCCTCTTTATGTTCTTGTTATGGGTACTGATTAATGTGGGTACGATAAAACCTAGGCCTTGACTTATATTAATGAAGACTCAAGTCTTAAGTTATCCATTAACTGGGGTCTGAATCCCTTTTAGAGCTCATATCTGAATTAGAGCTTGGGCCTTAGGTTTTTCTGTTAACCCCCTTTTTGCCTCCTACATCAAAAGGAGGTGTCCAGTAAGAGACTTCAGCAAAAGCTAAAGGACTCAGAGGAGGCAAGGGTTGGTTAAAAGACAGAGACATTAATGTATAAAGGCTTTGAAAGTCTACTGTGGATTCTCGACCTAGTAAGGGTGAGAGATATCTCAATTGCTTATAAAAAGACCCACAAGGCAACGGACTTGCCTTTAGGGCATAGAATACACTTATCCCTTAACCCCAAGAGAAACAATTGAGACAAGATCCCCAGGGGTAAGGGAGGTAAAACTAGAAAATTAACACTAATCAACCAAAGGCAACACAGGAGTCGGAATTCAGGGGCTTTTGAATCTCCAAGAATGTGTCAAATGGGAGAGATAACCCTCTTCCCATTTCCTCTCTTTCCAGCCCGAAAAGCCCTTTCCCTGTGTGAATCATTTCACTGTTGCCTTATGGCTATCAATTTCAATTTTGTCAGTTTCACTTCTCAGCCTCCTTTTGAGTCCTTCCCCAGAGAGGCTGGGGATGAATGTGTGTATGCAAATCCTTACCTTGGAGCTTACAACAATCTTCTTTGCCACGGAAGTCTTCAAACCTCCCACTCTATTTAGAAGCCCTCTTGAACCATTTCTGGCTGTCCTCTTTCCATTTTTGTGTTGGTGTTTTGGCCCCTGATGACTTTTACTGTGATCTATCCCAGGTACCCTCTCTAATATGCCACCCACCCCCCCACACACACACACACATATTATCTCTCTTAAGAGAATGCAAGTTCCCTGACAGCAGGAATGAATGTCTCTTGATCGCATAGCATTGCGGAGTCCCCTCCACAAAATGAAGAAATTAATTAGACTCACAGCTCTCTATGGCCCCTATCAGCTCCGTGATGACTATGTTGTCTAAGTCCTGTCTAGAAGTCCCTCTGCTGTCCTCAATGACTATATTTCTATGTGTAGTCATAACTATTTCTAGGGCCCTATTAGTATAAAATTCTAGTGTGTAACCCATGTTGGTGTCTATAAATGTGTATTAGCCAAGGAATTGTTGTGTTCACGTGTTGTAGCTGAGGTGGCACGTTGGAAATGTGTATATTATATATCTGTGTGTGAGTGTGACCTTACCTAGGTATATGTGGATGTAAGAGGGAAGTTTGTGTGTCCTATTTAGTATGTGTGAAGAGAAGCCAAAGGGTATCATTATCAAGGAGGGTGTATATGCTTCATTCCCTTAGCCCCAATCTTAAGTCCATATGCCCATCATCTCACCGTTGGTTCCAGTCCTTCTTCAGCCCACAGGAAGAAACCGGGCTTTCCATCTCTTGGCTGGGCTCTCCATTGTTCAAACTGGTCATTCCTACCCAGAGCCAAGGCGAGCGTTGACCGTCTCCTCTGCCTGCTACCTTCACACTATCAGCAGGGCCCAGCTGGTCAGCTCCCCAACAGAAACTCAGGACAGCACTGACCCAGAAGGCCACACCCAATCCCTCCCATCTCCCCCATTCCACACCCCTCATCTTTCACTGTGCCTCTCAGTGGAAAGAGTCATTTCCCCCACAGACCATATCTAGAGTATTTTGTTCAGTTCTAGGGACTACATTTTAGTGAATTGGGGACTGAGATTCCTAAGAGTAGTAGATAGTGGAGAATATCCCACCTGACTAGTAGGACCATTGGTTAACTTGGTACCCAATTCAAATTACAGAAGTATAGTTGAGAATGCGCTGAGGAAAAAAAAAATTACTTAAAAAAAAAAAAGAGAGAGAGAGAATGCTCTGGCTCACTATCCCAGAGATGGGTTGCTACACTACATCACTCCCTCAGGGATTTAGGGGTTCCCTGAGAGATTTGAGGATTGAACCCTTATTTATGTTTCCTCCCCTCCCCATAGTTATGTGCTAGTAACTAGCCCCAATTCTATTTTACAACTCTACGTCAATTAGCTTTTATAAAGGGAGACTTACTTCAAAGATGTAAAAAGAACCAAAGTACAAATATTTCCCCCAACACAATCGGTGGTGTAGGCTCTCTATATTGCCCCAGTCTCTAGGGCAAGTGGACTCAAACTTAGCTCAGTTCCTACATAAGGTTGGTACCACCAAGTTCAAAGTCCAGACATGCCAAGACTAACAGATAAATCCCCTTCTCAACTACCCTGAACTGGGTGCTGAAGCTCACTCCTTGTTCTTTTGGGCATCAATCCTAGGCTTTGCTACAAACCCAGGTAGCAGGATGATGAGACACTTGTTCTACTGACCTGTCAAAACTCACAAGATCAAAGGTTTCAATCCCTTCATTTAAAATGAGAAGAAACAAATGCCAAGGTGGGCAAAGAACCCAGGACTGTATTTTATAGGACCTCAGAGAAGAGGCTCTGTTACTTGTTTCTCACTGGATGCTGTGAAGGGCTGAAGGGGTCAAAGAAAAAAGCTAAGATTGATTATCCAAGCAGAATGCCAATGGCCCCGGTTCTCCTAAACATATGTTAAGGGACCTGTTACATCTGTCTGTGCATGATTCTGTTATGGGCCTCGGTACCTCATTTGAATGGCCCTGGGTGCCCCAGAAGTTTTGCGGGGTAAACCAAAAGAACCTTCTCCTTGAGAAACTAAACCAAAGGACAGACATACCTAAAGAGATAAGCAGCACTGGATCAGGACTGAGCTAGCTCCAGGACTACCACCCTTCATTCCAGTCTCCCCCACCCCTCAGAGAGATAAGATTAGGTGTGGCCGCTGCCTTTGTGGCATGAGGACAGAGATGGCTTGAGAGATCCAGAGCCACCCCTCACCCAACTTCCCCCAGCCACCACCAGTGGGGGATGGTCCTCCCCCAATAAGGGAACTTTCCACAGTCAAATGATCACTCCAATCAGTCCTCTATAAAAGTATCTGCCTGTCTCCTGCTCAAGAAGATAGGTATCTCAGAGCCATGCCTCTGTGCCATGCCTTCTCCCCGTGAGAAGTCCAAGGATTTCTCTCTTGGTTTCCTTTCCCTAGCACCTAAATAAACTATTATTTTATTCTAATTGGATTTGTGTGCAAGAGGGTGTAATTCTTTAAAGAGGAATTCCTAAGGACCCCTATCCCAAACCTTCAATTTCCCCATAACACTCCAAAGTCTTTCCAAGGAATTTCCCATTACATGTCATGATGATTATCCCAGAAGCAAACTCCCCAGACTTTTTTTGTTTTGGTTTGGTTTGGTTTTTTGGGTTTTTTTTTTATTTTTAGTGAGGCAATTGGGGTTAAGTGACTTGCCCAGGGTCACACAGCTAGTAAGTGTTAAGTGTCTGAGGCTGGATTTGAACTCAGGTCCTCCTGACTCCAGGGCCGGTGCTCTATCCACTGCACGACCTAGCCGCCCCTCAGACTTTTTACAAGCAGTGAATTTGCGATGGTCGAATATTCTGATGCAAATCTGAGCAGCCACCAATCCTTGTTGTATAAGTAACTACAAGAGTAAGAGACTGATGTTGGAACCGCAAAGAATTTATAAAGGCAAAAACGCACTGGACTTGGAGTCTGTGGACCTCAGTTTGAATCCCAGCTCTGACACTTACTGCCTAGTGTGACCACCACCAATCCACTTCACCAACTTGGGCCTCAGTTTCGTCATCTGCAAAATGGGAGAGTTAGACTAGATGGCCTCTGAGCACCCTTCTAGCTCCAAATTTATGATCTTGGGAATCTGTCCTAACTGCAATAAGCACCCTCCTCCCCCGACTCGGCCTGAGCTCCACTCAGCTCTGTCTATTCTGAGATTTACAATGTAATCTTATTCTCATCCAAGATTCCATAAATTTGTCACAATTGGCTCATTACTTTACCCCCATCTGGAAATACAGGAAAATGTCCAAAACTATAGCTTGTGCCTCATTTCTCATTAAGATTCTTTTCTCCTTTCCTACTTCTCATGATCCAAAAGGAAACATCCCCCCCCCCGTTATAGTTTAGAATATCTTTACTTCAAGAAATTATAATTAAAGACAATAATAAAGCTGCCAATGGTGGCACACTGTTGAGGTAAAGTATCTGCCATGTTCATCTCCAATAGCAGCTACCATCCAGTGCTCAGTTAACAGATGAATTCATATATTTTCTTTTCATAAGGGAAAGAATGCTACCAGAAATCATCAGCAAAGGACAGCTAATGTTCACTTCTCCCTCCCCCCAAATATCAGTCACAGAATGGTGAAATATATTGTTTTATCACACCCTAAGTGGCTCATTAAGCTGTTCATCAAAAGAGTCAGCTTCAGGGCATATATACTCTTTTTTGTGTGCCTCCTTCTGAGCCCATCCTTAACCTTTACTCAGCTGACAACTTCATTATTTCTATCTTCTCCTCTGGCAGGTCTCTTTGGCATCTCTAGCACACTATTGTCAGTGGTCTCCAATCCCACAGATTCCCAAGAGAGAGGGACACTGTTACCTTAGAGGTATCAAACATACTTCCCATAAGTGGCACCACAAACCAGCAACACTCCAGAGTGGGGCCCAAACTAGATTAAAATATAATTAGGAAATATTTAACAAAATAAATAAAAATATAATAGAACACAATTCTACTGGATTTTGTTACCACTGCTCTCCACTATAGGTAGAGTGATCCCTGTCCCTATAAAATGATGCTCATCTTTGTAGAACATTATTATTGCTTATAGTTATTTTTCTTTTTCCTTTTTTGATATATTCCAATTTTACTTATTTTGCTTGTGTTTGTTGTATTAACTTGAGTGATCCCAACCGACCATGGTTCTATAGTATGGTATCTGCTTCTTGCTTGTGGTATTTTTTTTCCTTACACCCAGAAGCTCTGGAATAATTTTCTGGGTTATGGATAGTGTGCTGGGCCTGGAGTTAGGAATTTTTGTTGTTCAATAATTTCAGTCATGTTCAACTCTTCATGACCCCAATTATGTTTTTCTTAACAAAGATGATGGAGTGGTTTGCCATTTCCCTCTCCAGTTCATTTTACAGATGAGAAAATTGAGGCAAAGAGGGTTAAGTCACTTGATCAAGATCACAGAGCTAATAAGTGTCTGAGGCTAGATTTGAACTCAGGGGGATGAGTCTTCCTGACTCTAGACGCAATACTCTTCCCCAAACAAGTACAGACAAGCAAAGAAAACTGGTCATGTTAAAAAACTATGCTTCCATCTGCATTCTAAGACCTTCACCTCTTTATCAGGAGGTAGATAGCATGTTTCCCCATGAGTCTTCTGGGATCTTGGTTGGTCATTGTGTTGAGCAGAGTTCTTCTTTTTCAAAGTTATTTGCCTTTGCAATACTGTTGTCATTGGATATGTTATTTTTCTGGTTCTTGTCATTTTACTAGGCATCAGTTCATATGTCTGCTCAGATTTCTTTGAAACCATCATGATAATCACACTCATATACCATAACTTGTACATCCATTCCCCAAGTGATGGGCACCTCCCTAAGCTTCTAATTCTTTGACATCACAAAAAGAGCTGCTATAAATAGGTACTGCAAGTACATAGGAGAAGTGTTAGAAACAGGTAAACTGAGGCACAACTCCTGGTCTGCTGCAAAGAAGGAAGGCCATTTTATTATGCTCTTACAAGAAAGAGCGGGCACTCCAGAGGAGTGGTGCACCTTGCCATAGTGAAGTTCCCCTTTTTATCCTAGATCTAATGCAAGGTCCCTCCCTGTCTGGGTTCACATTTTTCACAATACTTCTAAATATGTAGACCACCCCCCCAGATGTGGTGCAACTGCTGCCCCCACCCCGTGTGACAACCAGACCCTGAGATTTTATGATTCTTTGTTATTTAACTTCAGAAAACCTCTGTTGACTCAGCAGGGAAAGGAAGGGGAATTTTGGAGAGTGGGGATAAGCCTTTAGGGCTTGAATTATGTAGCTTGTTCTTATCTGAGAAGAACATGCTCTACGGTTAACTGTTAACTCAGCAGGAAAAAGGAAGGAATGGTGGAGATGGGGGAGAAGAAACTCCCAGAACTTGAATAACAATTCCTGCCTTCTGAGGAGGACATACCATTCCTCTCAGGAAGCTAGGTGGTACAGTAGATACAGGGCTGAGCCTAAAATCAGGAAGATCTGAGTTCAAATCTGGACCCAAGCACTTACTAGCTGCATGTCCTTGGACAAGTTAAAACTTTTATTTGCTTGAGTTTCCTCAATTGTAAAATGGGGATAACAATAGTACCTTTCTCCCCTGGTGATTGTGAGAATCAAAAGAGATATTTGTAAAACACCTAGCAGTGCCTGGCATATAGCAGGTGCTTAATAAATTTGTATTCCCTTCCTTCCTCCCTACTTTTCCTCTTTCTTTAATTCCCTTCAGGGCAGGGGCAGCTAGGTGCAGTGGATAGAGCACCGGCCCTGGAGTCAGGAGGACCTGAGTTCAAATCTGGCCTCAGACACTTAACACTTACTAGCTGTGTGACCCTGGGCAAGTCACTTAACCCCAATTGCCTTACCAAATGAAAAAAAATAAAATAAAATAATTCCCTTCAGGGCTATAGGCCTAGTAGTGGTACAGCTAAGTCAAAGCATATGCACAATTTGGTTACATTCTGGACATACTTCCAAATCATTTGTTGAATGGCTCGCCCATTTCAAAGCTCCACCAGCATTGCATTATGTACATGTTTTCTCACAGCCTCTCTAGCATTTGTCATTTTCCTTTTTTTCCCCCAGTTTTACTCATCTGATGGGTATGAGGTAAAAACTCATGGTTGTTTTGATTTGCAATTTTCTAATTATTAGTGATTTAGAGCATGTTTTTAATTGCTATTGATAGCTTGGATTTAATCCTCTAAAACCTGACTGTTCATATCCCTTGGCTATTTATCAATTGGAGAATGGCTCTTTGTTTCATACATTTGAATCAGTTCTCTATGTATCTCAGAAATGAGGTTTGCTGCAAAGATTTTCCCCCCATCTACCTGCTTCTCTTCTAATTTTACGTGCATTGGTTTTGTTTGTACAAACACTTTTTAATGTTATGTAATCAAAGTTTTCCATTCTAATTCCTGTGAATCTCTTTATCTATGGTTTGGTCATGAACTCTTTCTCTATCCATAGATTCAACCAGTAATTTCCTCTTTGTTCCTCTAATCTGATTATGATGTTATGCTCTATGGGGGAAGGAGGAGGGAAGGGAATAAGCATTTATCTAACACGTACTATGTTCCAGGCACTGTACTAAGTGCTCTTTACAAATATTATCTCATTTGTTCTTTACAATTTCCCTGCAAGGTAGGTGACATGATTAAGTCATGGAGTTTATCTTCTTCTATCTCAGTCTGGAGTTTATCTTCTTCAGGGTGTGAAAAATTGGTCTACACTTTATTTCTGTCGGACTTCTTTCTAGTTTTCCCAACAATTTTTGTTGGTAGTGAGTTCTTGCCCCAATAACTTGGATCTTTGGGTTTATTCAACCCTAGGTCATTAAGCTTATTTGCTGCTGTACCTAATCTATTCCACTAATCACCCTCTATTTCTTAGCCAAATTGTTTTGATGATTACAGCTTTATGGAGTTACATCCTAATGGGGAAGACTCCCTGTAATAGGTACATACAAGATATATACAGAGAAGATGGAAAGTAAACTTTGCTCCATGAATTGCTGGGAATAAAAAATTTACCTGTCACTTTATCACAATATGAGAACAAGCCTCTCAGCTAAATTGTTCTGCATAAGACAGACATCACCAAATGAGCACTCAAAACTTCCAGTTTTATAGGATCTGTTACAGGTTGCTCTCTGTGGCACACCCCTCAAGAACTCAAGGTCATTTCCACTGCAAGATAAGGTATTTCCCTCATGAACCTCCATCCAATGTGTTCTCTCATATCAATCAGCCAGTTATCTCTCCAATATCATTGAACAAATTAACACCAAATAGCTTTTGCTATTTACTACTAAAAATGTAGAGTAAGAACACAAATGTGACAATCTCTCAAATCTAGAGGACACTCTTTTCTCTGGGGAGAATGGGCTGAAACTTAAAGTGATTGTTAACATTCTGGAAAGCAATTTGGAACTATGCTGAAAGGGCTATAAAACTGTGCATACCCTTTGACTCACCAATATCAATATCAGGTTTGTACCTCAAAAAGATCAAAGAAAAAAGAAAAGGACATAGTTGTACAAAAACATTTATAGCATCTCTTTTTGTGGTGGCAAAGAACTGGAAGTTGAATGGATGCCCATCAATTGGGGGATGGCTGAATAAGTTGTGGTATATGATTGTGATGGAATACTATTGTGCTATAAGAAATGATGAGCAGGATGGTTTCAGAAAAACCTGGGAAGACTTACATGAACTGATACAAAGTAAAATGAGCAGAACCAGGAAAATAGTGTACACAGTAACAGCAATAACTGTACAAAGGTCAACTGTGAATAACAACTATTCTCAGCAAAACAAAGATCCAAGACAATTCTGAAGGACTCAGTGAAAAATGCTATCCACCTCCAAAGAATTGTTGGAGTCTGAACGCAGGTTGAAGCACACTTTTTAACTTTATTATTATTGAGGGGAGGGAAGGAGGATTGTCTGCATTTTCTTTTGCAACATGGCTAACATGGAAATGTTTTGCATGACTGCACATGTAAAATCTATATCAAATTGCTTGCCTTCTCAAGAAAGGGAGAGGTGAGGAAAGGAATGAAAGAATTCAGAACTCGAAAATTTTAAAAATGAATGTTAAAAAATGTTATTTATATGTAATTGAGAAAAATAGATAATTAAAAATTACATATAAAGTGATTGCTACAAAACATTCTCCCCACCAAGTTTCTCCTGAGTGTGACAAGATTGTTTGGCCACTGAGTCAGTTCACTGCTGGGTTGGGTCAGGCAGGTCGCTCCCCAGGCCTGGGTCTTCACTATACTCTACAAGTTCTGATCACTGAGGGGACCTTTGGTTTTTCTCCTGACCTTTATAGGGTCACAAGGTCATAACTGGTCCATTCCACCTCCAATATTCATTTGCCTAAGACTGGGAAAGAATAAACACAACAGAAAATAAAATAATAGAGATCCCATGCATTAATGGCCACCTGGCAAGTCAAGTAGAAAAATAAGTCAGTAGGTAGAATTTTTGCATCACTCACTTAAAGGAAAAAGAGAGTTCTGAGGCTGAACCTAGTGTTTGCATATTCAGTTCCATCTCAGCAGTCAAATTAATGGTTTTTCTTTAGCACAGTAAACCAACAGGAAACTGTCAGCAAATACCTATACCTGTTCTGAAACAGGGAGGGAAGGGCCCTTCCCTCCTGCATTTCTGAAAGGAGGCTCATCAAACCTCCTGGTAGAACAGCAGCAGGCAGGGAATACTGTGCATGCCCCACAGACTAGGCCCTCATTGGTCAGGCCCTCCATTTCAGCTATGATCCCATTTTACAGATGAGAATACTCATGCTCAAACTGCTTAAGTGACATCCATGAACACATAACAAGTAAAATCAGGGCCTGGATTCAAAGCCAATCCTCCCAACCTCCATATCCAGTGTTCTACCCACTACTTCAAGCTACCTCTCTCTCTCTCTCTTTTTTTTTTTGGGGGGGGGGCAATGAGGGTTAAGTGACTTGCCCAGGGTCACACAGCTGGTAAGTGTCAAGTGTCTGAGGCCAGATTTGAACTCAGGTCCTCCTGAATCCAGGGCCAGTACTTTATCCACTGTGCCACCTAGCTGCCCCCCAAGCTACCTCTCTTTAATGAACTGCCATCTTCCTTCAAATACAAAAAATAGATTTTATTGAAACACTAATGCATTGTTGGTGGGGTTGTGCACTGATCCAACCATTCTGGAGAGCAATTTGAAACCATACCCAAAAGTCTGTAAAACTATAAAAACTATAAAACTCTTTGACCCATCAATACCACTACTAGGATTGTATCCCAAAGAGATCATAAAAAAGGAAAAAAGACCCACATGTACAAAAATATTTAGAGCAGCTCTTTTCGTAATGGCAAAGAATTGGAAATCGAGGGGATGCCCATCAGTTGGGGAATGTCTGAACAAGTTGTTGTATATGAATGTAATAGAATACTATTGTGTTCTAAGTAATGATGAGCAGGAAGATTTCAGAAAAACCTGAAAAGACTTACATGAACTGATGCTGAATGAAGTGAGCAGACAAGACACAGTAATAGCAACATTGTATGATGAACAACTATGACAGACTTAGCTCTTCTCAGTGATACCATGATCCAAGACAATTCCAAAAGATTGATGGTAGAAAATTCCCTCCACATCCAGAAAAAGAACTATGGGGTCTGAGTGCAAATCAAAGCATACTATTTTCCCTTTTTTTGGTTTTTTGTTTGTTTCTTCTTGTATTTTTTCCCTTTTGTTCTGATTCTTCTCTCGCAACATGACTAATATGGAAATACATTTAACATGATTATAAGGTATAAGCTATATCAGAGTGCTTGTGGGTCTTCAAGACAGGGAAGAGATGGGAGGGAGGGAGAAAAATTTGGAACTCAGAATCTTACAAAAATGAATGTTGAAAACTATCTTTACATGTAACTGGAAAAAATAAAATATAATACTATTTTTAAAAATTAAAAAGGGAAAAAATAGATTTTAAAACTGTCTAGGGACCCATTTTAATGCCACATAAAGTTCACATCTTGCATGGATGACAATAGCTCATATTTATGGAGCTCTTGAAGGTTTGAGGAGGGTTCACAACAATCTTATGAGGCAGGTGCTAGTCTCAGGCTCATTTTACAGATGAAGAAAGTGAGGTTCAGAGAGGCTCACACAGTCAGCTGGTAAGTGTCTCAGGCAGAATTTAAATCCAGGTCTTCCTGAATCTAAATCCAGGGCTCTGGGCACTCTGCGTTGGGGCCTTTGCCACATACCCTCAGCATGGGCCCAACCCTGCATGCAAGCAGAGTTTTCCTCCTGATGGGTCCATCTGAGAAGTCAAGATGGCTGCTCCTCAGAGGAATGCCTCAATGTCTAAATATAGTCTACCCTCAGACTTAAAGGAAAGAGTAAGGAAAGAGTAAGTGAAAAGAAGTAGTAGCCCAGAGTCACCCAAGGAGCTAGACAGATGGAAGAAGAGAATGAGAAGTCTCAGCTTTCTGCTCACCATTAGTCTGGCTCCCTGTGTCCGTCCTCTGGTTATCCCTCTGCAAAGAATGGTACCCTTGGGATAGGAAGTGAGGTTTTACAACCCCCTAAAGGTTAGGATCCATGTCTGTTCTACTAGTTTGTGGCTCAGCAAAGAGTCCTGGCCTCTGGACTCACCCAACAGAGTAGATGGAATCTTGAGATTCCAACAAATAATGGGATGCCTGGGAGGAGCCACAGCATCAAAGAGCTGGAAAGGATCCATGGCCATATAGGTAGCAGGCTGGACCTGGATCCAGGTTCACCTCTTCCCTCTGTCCCTTACTAACTGCATGTCCACAGGAAGTGCCTCCATCTCTTTGGGAATTAGTTTCTTCATCTGTCAAATAACAATAATGATAGAAACTTGAGAACACTATTTATTATCCATCCCCTACCCCTCTCTTTTCCATAGAGGCAATGTAGCCTAGTGGGTAGAGTGCCAACCTTAGCATTAGGAAGGTCTGGATTTTGATCAGCTTCTGAAAGTTACTGTGTGATCCCAGGCAAGACAATAAACCTCCTTGAGCCTCAGTTTCCTCAACTGAAAAAAATAAGGGGATGGGACTAGATGGCCTCTAAGATCCTTTCCAGCTCTATTCCTCCAAGATGGTCAACATCATGGCAATCCTCCAGTGGAGGCTCTCCAGCTTCCCAACAGCCTCCCTAAATGGTGTTACCAAGATCTCAACTCAAACTTGGGGGAAGACTAGAGGGGCCCAGGGAGGAAAGACTGGGGCGGTGTAAATAAGGGAAGAGCCTTGCCCTGTAAGCCAGCCTAGCCCAGAGGCTGAGTCAGAGTTATCTGCTACCTCCCCCTAAAGTGCCCTGGAGTCACCCGACGACAAAGAACAAGCCAACCCTCCAATTCATTCTGGCCAGGGTCCATAGATGGGTATATCCAGCAAATGGGAATGGAATAAAGGAGGAGGCAGGAGGTAGGATATGAAGGCTGATAGGATCTGTCTTCTACTGTCTAAAGAAACAGGTGTGCCTATCACCATGCTTACCTCTTGGTTATCATGAGTCTCTGTGTGTCAGGGGGTTGTATGTGGGTGCATGTCTGGGGACTGATTAGCCCTCTGTCTCTGGGTCACGTGGGGACCACAAAAGCTCCATGCTGCTCCCACCATTAGAATTCAGCCATTCTTTGAAATGGGTTTGGTAAAGGGCACTCATTGACAGAATCTGGCCCAGGGCACGTAAAACTTGTAGATCTTGCCACACCTTTTTTCCATGCTGACTTGGAGCTACAACTGGCAGCCTTTCAGAAAGGAGGTGTGAAGGTGCTGAACAGTTCTTCCTCTAACCTGGGAGGGCATTGGGATTGTAGAAAGCCAAGGACAGAGCAACACCTTGGAATTCTCCTGGGGCATATTCACTCGGGAGGTGGGGGGCAAGCAGCAGGGAACTGGGGGACAGTCCAAGTGGGAGGGATATGTAGTGGGATGACATTGGAGGACTGGGATCCCTGAGTTACCGCTTCTATATCAGACAAACAGGTTGGAAGTGTGCCTGCTGTGATGGAACACTGAGAAAGTCTCTGTGGGCCCACCCTAGTTTTGGCTCTGGCCAAGAAGGTACCTAGAACAGATCTAATTAAAACTTCATTAAGGGCTCCTCCTTAAGAATATGAATACCTATGAGAAGGCTAAGCCCCATTTACACCTGTGCATTAATTGCTTTAGTCAGATTGTTTAACTCCTAATACCTATGTAAAAGAGAGACAGTGTTGTCTAATGAGTAGAGAACCAGTTGAAGTCAAGAAGACCTGGGTTCATGTCCTATCTCTGGCACACACTGACTCAATAATCCTGGACAAATCCCTTAGTCTCTATCCATTTCAGAGAAGGTGCAGGTCTACATAGACATGAGAAGTTTCGTCAACATGAGTCCTCGTATCAATAAAATCATAGGTCTGTCTGGTCCCAGCCCATGTCCAATTATCTGAAATCAAGGCATGGGAGTTTTGATTAAGGAGGGGCTACCATTTTGGTAGGGGAATGGCATGTCAGAGCTTCAAGGAACCTTATAGATCAACTAGTCTAATGTCCTCATTTTACACATGAAGAAACTGAAGTCTGAGGAAGTCATGTTACTTGCCCAAGGTCACACAGCTTTTTTTTTTTTTTTGCGGGGCAATGGGGGTTAAGTGACTTGCCCAGGGTCACACGGCTAGTAAGTGTCAAGTGTCTGAGGCCAGATTTGAACTCAGGTACTCCTGAATCCAGGGCCGGTGCTTTATCCACTGCGCCACCTAGCTGCCCCCACACAGCTAATTTTTGCCAGGTCTGGGACTGAAATCAAGATCTCCTGACTCTTGAAACCAAATCTCCTGATTCTGCTTTGAGTCTTCTACTACTAAAATGGGGTGGGGGTGGGAAACTCCTCCACCTCCTGACTCCAGGCATTTTTACTGACTGTCCTTCCTTCATGCCTGAAATTCTCTTCTTCCTCCTCTCTGCCTCTGGCTTCTCTGGCTTCCTTTGAGTCCCAGATAAAAATCTCCTCTTCTGCAGGAAGCCTTTCTCAATCCCTTTGAATCTCAGTGCCACCACTCTGTCAATTATTTCTTATTTATCTAATAGATATCTCGTTTGTACATAGATGTTTGTATGTTGCCTCCCTCATTCACTTGTGAGCTCTGTGAGGGCAGGGCAGGGACTATCTTTTGCCTTTCTTTGTATCCCCAGCACTTAACCCTGTGCCTAACACATAGTAGGTGCTCAATAAGTGTTTATTGATAGACTGACTAGATGCCAAGTCTAGATACCATTTTTTAAAGAGGCATCCTGATCTGGGGATATAGCCAATCAAAAGACGCTACTCCCAGCTAGATAGCAGAAAAACACAAGCTGTCTCCTCCCAGAAGCAGAATCTCCGTATTAGGCCATCTAGGCATGCTCCAAGGGTCCCATTACAGAAGTATCTAAAAAATTCAACATATAATTTCAAAACTGCCCTGCTTGTCTGTGTTTCCTTCTGGTCTTCTTCCTGTTCTCTTTTATGAATTCTTCCAAAAATGCTTCAACGATCCTTTCTTTTTCTTTGTTAAGCCAAGCCCCCATGCTCCCACATTCTCCACCCCAATTCAAAAAAAAAAAAAAACAACCCCACCTCTTATAACAAGTAACACTAGTCAAGCAAAATAAATTGGCAGTACCTGAAAATGTACTCATTCTTTGCCTTGAGCCCACCATCTATCTGTCAGGAGGAGGGAGAGGAGGAAGGGAATAAGTGTCTATTATGTTCCGTGCCTACTAGGTTCCGGGTCCTTTATAAAAATGATCTAATCTGTTCCTCACAACAATCACGGGGGTTGGGTACTATTATTATCCCCATTTTACAACTGAAGAAACTCAGGACTCTGACTCCGGACCCAGCACTCGATCCAGTGCATCACCTCAGTCAGTAATTAATCTAGACAAGTAGCATCCTTCATTATCTAGAATCGAGGTTGGTCATTGCATTGATCAGAATCCTCAAAGAAAAACCTTTTTTCCCCATCCTTAACCTCAAGAAGGTTGAGGTTGGGGCACCATGATGGGGTCTAGTCTTTTCCCAGTTGCTCCAAGTCAGGGTGGTAGAAGGGGGGGTCAAGATAAATGGGGTCTGGGGATCTTCCCCTGAAAGATTTTTTTTCTAAAACTTGTTTGGATTTTTGCCCCTAGCAGAAAAAATTATAGCATGTCAAATCACAGCCACATAATTGCAATTATATTAATTAGTCTTGGGACCTAGGGCAAGTCAGACTACATTATTTGAACTAGGTCACTAGACTAGAAAAGAAAGGGGAATGCCTTCAACAAAGTATGCCCGGATTTCATCAAAACATTTGACAAAATCTGCTTCATACACTCACCCTGCAGAGAAGAGGTCCACCCTTCCCTCTACCTCCATCCCCTTCCTCAACAAAACCAGGAAGCTAAATTTGTTGATCTCAGATGTCCTTCTCCATTCTAAATGAAGTGAACTCAGCAACTGTCTTTTGCCTCTGTCTATCCCCAACACTTAGCAGAGTGCCTGGCGCACAGTAGGCATTTAATAAATGTTTGTGGATTGGTCAACTAAAGAAACAAAAACAAGGGTGCCTATCAGCATGCTTACCTCCTGGTTATCATGCGTCTCTGTGTGTCAGGGAGTTGTATGTGGGTGCATGGCTGGGGACTGATTAACTTTGTGTCTCTGCCTGAACAAACAGAGAGTGTGACAATGAATGCCCTTTAGCCAACTTATTCCAAAGAATGGCTGAATTCTGATGGTGGGAGAAGCACAGAGCAGTTGTGTTCCCGTGTGTTCTGTTCAACGGCTTTATTCAACATTTGAATGAAGGCATAGACAGAATGTTTAGCAAATTTGCAAACGGGGATGGCTAGGTGGTCCAGTGGATAGAGTACTGGCCTTAAATTCATTAGGACCTGAGTTCAAATCAGACCTCAGATGCTTATTAGCTGTATGACCCTGGGCAAGTCACTTAACCCCATTGCTTCCCAAAGGGAAAAAATGCAAATGACAAGAAGTTGAAAGGGAAGATAACACAACTGGAACTCAAAAAGATCTTTAAAGTCTAGAATGGAGAGCTGAATTTAATACAATGAAATTTAATCCATCTAAATGTTTAATCCAAAGTTAAAAAAAATCAGAATGATGCAGATATTCATGGATAATAATTTATGAGAAAAAGCTCTGAGAATCTGAGCAGACTGCAAGCTCTTTGAGTCAACAGAGGTAGGCAGCAATAAAGTTCATGTGACTTTCCTTTTTTCTTTTTTTGTGTGAGGCAATTGGGGTTAAGTGACTTGCCCAGAGTCACACAGCCAGTAAGTGTTAAGTGCATGTGACTTTTCAAATCTTCTATAATTTATTGGTCTTAGAGAACTAATTACCTGGGGCATGGAGAGGTTACACAGCCAATCAATATCAGAGCCAGAAGTTGAAGTCAGGTCTTCCTGACTCCTGGGACCTGTCTGGTATCCCACTATGACATGCAGATTCTCAGGGTCACCTTTGGCCACAATAATACAATCATGTCATCTACACTGAGAAAGATCATGGGATCAGGGCACTCTGTACTGCTCAGATTGTCCTTTGATTATTGTGATCAGTTCTGAGTACCACATTATAGAGAGGACATTGCTAAACAGAAATGCCTTCAATGGAAGGAAGACTCCCAGGACAGGCTTCCTAGAAAAGAATCAGTTGAATTCATTAATCTGTGTACATGGTTTTCCTCCAACCCATCTTGGCTAGAATGCAAACCCCCTGAGAGCAGGGAATGTTTTGCTTTTACCCATATACATTCATCACCTAGCTCAGTGGTTCCCACAAAGTAAGTGCTTAATAAATGCTTGTTGAATAAATGAGTTGAGTTTGGAAAAGAGAAAACAGGAGGGGAAAAGATGATTGTCTAAAGTATTTGAAAGAACATTGTGTGGAACAGGGATTAGAATTGTTTTTCTTAGCCACAACAGGAAAACTAGGAACAATGGGGAAAAGTTGCAAAGTGGCAGAATTCAGCTCAACAGCAAGAAAAATTTCCTAACAGTTCCAGCTGTTTAAAAGTGGGGTAGACTGCCTCTAATGGTAGTGAGCTCTCCATCACAGGTGGTCTTCAAGGAGAGTACAGACCACTTATCTGGAATGTCATAGTTGTTCGATAGTGTCTGACTCTCTGTGACCCTATTGGGGGTTTTCTTGGCAAAGATACCGGAGTGGTTTGCCATTTCCTTCCCCATCTCATTTTACAGATAAAGAAACTGAGGTAAACAGTTTTAAATGACTTGTCCAGAGCCACACAGCTAGGAGGTGTCTGAGGTCAGATTTAACCTCAAAAGATGAGTCTCCTGACTCCAGACTGGGCACTCTATCCACTGCACCACCTAGCTGTCCCCATGTAATAGAGGGGTCTCTTATTTGGATATGAGTTGAATCAGACCTCTAAGGACTTCCTTCAGCTCTCATATCCCAGAATACTAAACAATTATATCTTCAGAGGATTTGGGAATATGGAATTCACCTTGCTGAATGACCTTGGGCTCATCTTGACAGAGCAGGATGATTTTACTTTTACCCCAATCCTAGGAGGTAGATGCCAACAGTTTCTGCCCACCTCAGTTTCCTCATATGCAAAATGGGAAGAAGAATAACACCTACCTAACACCTACCTCCTAAGGTTGTTGGGAAGGAAAAAAAAAAAGAAATATATCTTTAAATCACCCTAAAGTGCTAAATGGATGCTAGTTATTATTAATATCTTACAGATGAGAAAACTGAAACAGAGAGAAATTAAGTGATTTGTACAGGGTTACACATGTCAGAGACAGGATTTGAACTCAGGTCTTCCTGACTTCCATGCCCTAATCACAACACCACCTAGCTAGAGAATGACTAGGAGATGACCGGGATGGGGAATCAGTAGGAGGAACTGGGAATATTTAAGTTGGAGAAGATAAGATTGAGGGACAGGGGGGCAATCTTGTTGTTGTTTAGTCATTTTCAGTCGAGTCCCACTCTTTGTGACCCCTTTTTGGGGGCTTTTCTTGGTTAAAGGTACTGGAGTGGTTTGCCATTTCCTTCTCCAGTCCATTTCATAGATGAGGAAACTGAGGCAAACAGGGTGAAGTGACTTGCCCAGGGTCACACAGTTACTAAAAGTCTGAGGCTAGATTTGAACTCAGGTCCTCCTGACTCCAGGCCTGGTGCTCCATCCACTCTGTCACATTTCCCCCCAGACTGAAAAGTGATCTCTTCCACCTATACATTCCCCAAGACCTTTGCATCTAACTATCCCTTCTGATTTTGCATTCTATTAGTCATTTGTGATCAAAAAGTTCCTTTCCTAGCCCTAAACAAACAATCCTTTGTCTCTTTCCTTTATTTGGCTATCAGCTCCCTCAGGGCAAAGGCTGCCTTATTCTATCTACTAATGATGCTCTTCAAAAGTAGGGGGGGGGCAGTTAGATGGAGCAGTGGATAAAGCACTGGCCCTGGATTCAGGAGTACCTGAGGTTCAAATCCGGCCTCAGACCCTTGACACTTACTAGCTGTGTGACCCTGGGCAAGTCACTTAACCCCTATTGCCCCACAAACAACAACAAAAAAAAAGTAGGTGGATCCTAAGTATTTGTTGAATGAATAAATTCACATTAAATATGGGAAAGTGAGATTTTTCCAGGCCCCTCAATTAACAACTGGTTAGTGCTTACCTCCTTGGCCTTCCAGGGCCTACTCAATCAATAAGCATTCATTAAGTACCTATTTTGTGCCAGTGTACAGCTGAGAGGTACAGTGGTTAGAGTATTGGACCTGGAGTCAGAACAACTCCTCTTCCTGAGTTCGAATCCAAACTCGGACACTTCCTAGCTGTCTAGTGTGACCCTGGGGAAGTCACTTCACCCTGTTTGCCTCAGTTTCCTCATTTGTCAAATGAGCTGGAGAAGGAAATGACAAACCACTCCAATAACTTTGCCAAGAAAACCCCAAATGGGGTCACAGAGAGTCAGATGCAGCTGAAAACAATAACAAGAAAGAGAAGCCAGGAGGAAGAGATGAGGTGGGAGAGAGTTACAGCCAAAGTGAAGGCCTGGAGCTGAGGGATGGAGAGTCTCATTTATGGACTAGCAAAGAGGCAGGTGTTACTGGATCACAGAGTACCCTGAAGGAATGGAAGGTGTATAAATGCTATAAAGTGGGGTGGGGGTGGGGGGAGATTAGGTTATGAAGGGCTTTGAATGCCAAGGGGAGGGTTGTATATTTGATCAGAGAGGTGATGGGGAGTCCCTGGAGCTTGGGGGGGGGGCGGCAGGGTCAGATCACTTTAATGTCTGAATTAAGGATAGACTATTTGGATAGTCCAAGTGTGAGGTAGGGAGGATCTGCACCAGGCTTGGTAGATGGCAGGCAGTCACAGCCAGAAGGAATGTAAGGGTATAGGAGGGGTATGGGGTGAGGGAGCTTGGGAAAGTCTTCAGCCCCTCTACCCTCCTCCTCCCCTAACTAGTCCTTTTCCAGGGAATCTTGCCTTAGTCCCCAGAGCTCTATGTCTGTTCTTCTAGATCTTGGGTGTCCTGAGGCTGAATTCCCAGAAGCACACCAAGCCTCAGGGGGTGGCATTAGCCTTGGCAGCAGATGGGCTGGGGGTGGGGGGTGGGGGGGATTGGCAACAGAGGAAAGGGCTGGGTGTTGGCAGGAGCTCCGCTGTTAAGCTAAGGACACATGGGGCCCTGAGAGGAGGTGGTGACAGAGGCAGAGGGGCCAGGGTTGGCTAGGATCGACCGAGAAAAAGGATGAGGTTGGCCGGGGTAGCAGCTTTCAGAAAGGATTAAGCTGGGCCAGAGGGATCAGGCCTGGGCAGGGGCTGCTCCTGGGACGGTCAACAACGGATGTGGGACAGGCTGAGGTGAGCAGCTGAGATCTGCAGTGAGGACCAGTCTGAAGAAGGGAAATCTGGACAGAACCAGCTCAAGAAGCTCATTCCACCTCCCCCTTCATTCCCCGGCTTTAGCAAGCATGCCAGAGGACAAAAGATAACCTTCCTTAAGAGTTACCTCCCATCTCTAAGCCTCAGTTTCCCTGTGTGTAAAACATAATGGGGTTGAACTAAATCATCGGTTCTTAACCCAGGAAACTAACCAATATATTTGGTGGGGGAGGGGTCCGTGAACCTAGATGGGGGGAGGGGAATGACATCATCCGTTTCACTCACCTCTAACTGCAATTTATCATTTCCTTCAATTATTTAAAGGTATTTTTTTTTTCTGAGAAGGATCTGTAGGTTTCACAATGCCACCAAACATGTTGTGACCCAAAGCTTAAGCGTCCCTGTGCTAAATGATCACCAACATTCCTTCCAGGTCTAAAGCCTGTTTCCAAGATTCCTAAATAGCATTTTTCAAAAAAACATTCTTAAATTTTTTTTAAATCTGGATACCATAACTGGTCAGATTTAAGGAGCTTCTGTCCATGACAGTTTTTTTCTTTGACCCTGAAGCAAATGTCTGCAATTGAGAGTGAGCTCTTAGGGAACGAGGACATTGAAGACAGTCAGGGTAGATTTTTTTCCCCCAGTACTGCAATGTGGTTTTAGGACAGCACAGCAGGGAGACATAACCAGGACCAGGGAGACAAAGCCCAGGCTGTTTTACTACAGAGCCATAAATCTTCGCTCTCCTCATCTGCCTCTAGGACCCTTCTCCAGTTTCCCCTGACTTTGACCTTCTCTGGGCTCCCCTGGCCCGGGAGTCAACCTCACAAGGTTCAACCTCTACTGGGGTTGTTCTCCCCAATTCTGTCATGTGTGTGTACACATACACAGACACACACCCATATATACATATATGTATACACACATATGCACATATATAAGTGCAAGGGAAGGGGGAAGGTCCCTCCCTTCACGGGGCTTACAATCTAATGGGGGTTATGGGGTATCCACCAAGAAACATACTATCCAAGGAGAGCAAAGGACTTGGGGCTTATCCAGTGATTGTCCTAAGAAATGGAGAATGCTAAATCAAAACAATCAGGAAACGCTGTATGTATTCAATCGCTTCCTCTGCACACTGAGGACATGATCTGTGTCCTCTGAGGTTGCCAGGAGTCTGTGACTGGGATCCCTTTACGTGAATGGGGAAGATGACTAGCTTTGTGAGCTTGGTTAAATGTTCCTCTGCTATGCCAGAGATGAGGCAAGGTTTCAGGCTTCTAAAGACCCCTGAGCTTAGGCTGGGTGCAGAGGACAATGAATGTTAGCCCCACCATGGGCCCAATACCCCCATTTTACAGATAAGAAAACTGAGCAGCAGACATTGTCAGTGATTTGCTCAAGGTTCCACAGCTCATTAGTCACAGAGCCCGGATGAGAAGCCGGGTCTTCTGACCTCCAGTTCAAGTGTGATAACTTGCCCCCTGCATAGTCAGAGCTGCTATGTATAGTAAAGCCTTTTTCTAGGGGGTCTTCAGATTTCCCACTCTGCTTCCAGGCTCTGAGCAGGCTCTGACAATCCCCTGATGACAAGATAGACTAGTACTCCCTGGTGACACATCTCATAATAGGAAAAGGACCCCTGGGAGGTAAATAAAATAATCCCTAATAAATTTCTAAATGAAATATTAATAAAACACTAAATAAAATTCATAATAAAATTGTTTCTAAATAATCGAATAAAAAGCCCTGAGCTGTCAGGGAGGAGACCTAAACTCCAGTCCTGGCTTTCCCTACTATCTTGCTGTGTGATTGTAGACAAGTCCCTCACCCTGTCTGGGCCTCAGTGATCTAATTTGTAAAAAAGGGATATTTGTACTCCATGCCTCAGAAGGTTGTTATGATGATGTAGTGAGCTAATAATAAAAAAAAAAATGATGGTGCTTTGAATTGTCACTAAATGGCTGAGCAATGAAAGATGAGGGGTTGGGGGAGAAATAGCTAATATTCATCTAGCACTTTTATCTCATTTGATCCTTACAATAATCCCCATCTCACGGATGAGGAAACTGAAATCAGACAAAGGTAAAACAATTTTCCCAGGATCACACCTGGTTAGTGTCTTAGGCAGGATTTAAACTCAGATTTTCCTGACTCCAAGTCCACCACCAGACCATCCAGCTGCCTAGAACTAAGAAAAAACCCCAACAAGATGAAAAGGTAGACTTACTCAAATGTCTACACAGAAGAAAAAACACGGTTTGCCAAGCAGCAGTTACTGTCATTAAATGAGAACTGTGTACAGTACACTACATAAATGTTAGCTGCTACTAACATTACCACCACTACTGCCACTACTGCTACCACCACCAAAACTTTGTTCCTTAGTACAATTTGATCTATTGATCTTTAGCATTCAATATAGACTCCTAAACAGTGGAGAGCAACACTCCAAGGAAGTAAAGGGGCAATAGGGTTCCCACATCACTGGGTGGGGTGGGCAGCCTGCTGCTTGAGGCAGATAGCAGAAAGGGACCCTGATAAGGACTGAGGGGCCCATTCCTTTAGACCGAATGGTTGTTGTTGGTGGTCCTTCATTCTTTTTTTTTTTTTTTGGTGAGGCAATTGGGGTTAAGTGACTTGCCCAGAGTCACACAGCCAGTAAGTAAGTGTTAAGTATCTGAGGCCAGATTTGAACTCAGGTCCTCCTGACTCCAGGACCAGTGCTCTATCCACTTCACCACCTAGCTGCCCTGGTCCCTCATTCTTGAAGAGGATTGTGACAGATGTCATGATTTGCAGTGAATTGGATTTTTAAGTGAGAGAGGGCTGTGCAAGGTCACCAACCTCACTCTCTCCTCCAGTGTCACCTGGGTTCTCTTCTCTAAAATTTTCACCGGCTCTACATATTGAGCCAAATTCTACTTCCCCAGTTTGGAGTTCAAGGACATGCAAAACTTGGCACTACCTGACCTTCCAAGTCTTGTTATCAAATATGATAATATTTGTAAAGCACTTAACACAGTGTCTGGCATATAGTAGGCACTTAATAAATGTATGCTCCTTCCCCCATCCTCTCTGATGACTTCCCACACTAAATTCTACACTTCAGCAAGACTGGACTACTTTCTTCTCCCAAATGCCTGGTGATTTGACTTGCTGGCTGTTGAATTCTTCTTCCTCCTTCCTCTAAAGTCCAATTCAGATGCCAGCGCCCCTTTGAAACCTGTCCTGCTTTCCAGCATTGACAAGGACCTCCCATGACGCTTATTTTAATGATGTAATTACAGTTGATACACAGGTATTATATTCCTCCATTAACTAACCTCCTCCTTTACCAGATCTAAACTTCGGGTCTTCCTCCTCTCTCCTCCCCTCCCCCAACATCGGCAGTTCAGTGCAATGCCCTGACTGATAGGCTTTTAAAATAGGAGATCCAGGGCAGCTAGGTGGCACAGTGGATAGAGCACCGGCCCTGGAGTCAGGAGGACCTGAGTTCAAATCCGGCTTTAGACACTTAACACTTACTAGCTGTGTGACCCTGGGCAAGTCACTTAACCCCAATTGCCTCACATAAATAAATAAATAAATAGATAGATAGATAGATAGATAGATAGATAAATAAACAAACAAATAAATAAATAAATAAATAAATAAATAAATAAATAAATAAATAAATAAATAAATAAACAAATAAATAAATAAAATAGGAGATCCAGAGTTGAGATAAGACTAATCCCTTCTCTCCAGGAACTCATAGCCCACCAAGAGTATATGACTTATGCACAAACTGTAATAGAAAGTCAATCAGTAATCATTTATGAAGCACCTACTAAGTGCCAGGCACTGTATTAAGAGCTGGGGACACAAAAAGAAGCAAAAGATTGTCCCTGCCCACAAGGAGTTTATAATTTAAAGAATTCTCCTTAGGGAAGGTTGAGAATGAAGGGAGCAGAGTAGTCAGTCCTCCAGTGACTGAATGGGCCCATAGTGAACTCTGCACTTATGCCTAACAGTCTGCCCTCCCCCTCCCCCCCATCCCACTTTCCATATCACTTGGTGCTATACACATTCGGACTCTCACTTCCCTCTTCCCCAGGCTCTTGCTTGACTTGACCCTCATTGCAGGGATCAAGATTCCCATTAGAAGTTAGCAGAGTGGGGCAGCTAGGTGGTGCAGTGGATAGAGCACCAGCCCTGGATTCAGGAGGACCTGAGTTCAAATCCGGCCTCAGACATTTGACACTTACTAGCTGTGTGACCCTGGGCAAGTCACTTAACCCCAACTGCCTCACCAAAAACAAACAAACAAACAAACAAAAACGGTTAACAGAGCTTAAGAGAGATCAGAGAAAGCAGGACCAGGTTGGTGGAAGAAGCTACTGTGTATAAGCCCAGCTAAGGTGATAAAATAAGGGGCTGGGTGAAAAGGACCCTGGGAAACTAAGCTGGGCAAATTCTTGAGAGTCTTTCCTTTGGCTAAAGTTCTATGAATGGGGGCAGTGAGGTGGCGCAGTGGATAAAGCACCAGCCCTGGATTCAGGAAGACCTGAGTTCAAATCTGGCCTCAGACATTTGACA
The DNA here is from genome assembly GCF_019393635.1 of Dromiciops gliroides. NCBI lineage: Eukaryota > Metazoa > Chordata > Mammalia > Microbiotheria > Microbiotheriidae > Dromiciops > Dromiciops gliroides. Next base: position 660,067,681 of record NC_057862.1, on the reverse strand, counting down.
CTTACTAGCTGTGTGACCCTGGGCAAGTCACATAACCTTCATTGCCCCATAAAAAAAAAAAGCCCAACTAAAGTTCTATGAACTATGCCACCCAGGTGCAGAATTACTTGGGGTGGGGTGAATGATGTACATGAAACTTCAAGGTATCCCTCTCCCTTTTAGCCTCTCATCTGTGATCTGTCCCAAGCTTCCATCCATCTTCCTATGATGCCCTTATCCCCAGGAAGGTTAGACATCCTGCACCCAGTCATTAGAGCTGAGCTTTTTAAAATTAGGATTTTAAAATAAGGATTCATTTGTTGACCCTCCCAGGTTTACATGCCCTTAATCTAACTAAAATAGATTTTTTTTTCCCAAAAGAAGGAATTTCAGGCACTATGTATGGAATAAGATATTTTTAGTCAGGGGTTGGGACTTTCCAAGCCCGTCAAAAATTGCACCAACCAGGGGACTGTGTTTCTATCTCTCTGTTGGAGAGCAGCCTTCTAGCCTAGAGGATGGGAAAGATAGCCAAGGACAGGGTCACATCTACAAACTAAGGTAGGTTGAGGCACTGAAGGTATCTGGAATATGTTACCAGACCATGAAGGGAAGCTCAAATACCTGGTTTAACCAGACCCATGTCTAAGTGAATGGGGCAGGTTCCTTAGTCTACTGTTTTGTCCCCTTAGCCCACACCTCTGCCCAGCCTCTACTGGGTGCTTTCCTGTACACAGTGTATAGAGAACTGAGGTTCCGGAGACTGCCAGGAAGTCCTGAACCAGGAACAAGATTGGAATCGAAGTCCACACCTCTGCCCCTTAAAATGCAAGTTTTGCATTGGCACTGCTGAGGGAGGGGAAATGTTACACCACATTTTTTCCTCAAGGGGTGGGGAAGGGAGGTGATTGGTAAATTGTAAAATGGTATTTATTGAATGACTGGGGCTGGAGAGGACAGGGTTGTAGTTGGTTAGGAAACACTGTCTCCTTTAAGCAAGGTTCCTTACCTACCTCTGCAGAAGTTTGGACTTAGCAGGAAGTTAGTGGTTTGTTTTCTCCCCCAAGCCTAAAACAACTGGTTTAACACCCAGATCACAAAAAGGTGACCCTTAGTCAATCAGCCTCTTCTCACAAGCATGAAGGAGGCATGTGATCAGGAACTGAAGCCCTAAAGCAGAGCAGGGTTAAAGCTCTAATTATGTGTTCTGACCAACACTTAACTGGATTCTCAGGAAAGGTTATCCCAGTACACAGAAGGCCTCTTTATGCTATCTAGCTGGGGAGTAATTTGTCGTTATTACAGCAACAAGTTGAACAGTACCCAGCTTTGTACACGGCATAGATGATGCAGGATGCTCTTCTGACCTTTCACAGGGAGTCTTGGCTGGCCCCCTGTACCAATACCTAGGCCTGGCAGGGAGGAGCCGATCCAAGGAACATCCTTGACTGAAGGGCAATGGCACCATGCTGCTGAGATGAGCTGAGCCACAGCCTGAGGTCAGGGAGATGGCACTGGCTCCTGGGCTTTTTTGTCTCCCTGTTACTCTTGCAGGGTACCACAACCCTACCCCACCCCCCAGAAAAAGGTATGCATCTGGCTGGCTGCAAATAAAATGTTAGTGAAAGATTTCTAATAGTATTTCCCACCTGATCTCCCACTTCTCAGAAGTTTTGTCCTCTGCCCTTTCTCCTATCCATTTTCCCATTTCTGCTCTGTATTCTTTTCCCACAAGCAGAAATCCAAAGGAAAACTCCTCTTTAGATGGAAGGACTTGGAAGTAGCTAGGTGGCACAGTGGATAAAGCACCGGCCCTGGATTCAGGAGGACCTGAATTCTTGACACTTACTAGCTTTTTGACCCTGGACAAGTCACTTAACTCTCATTGCCCCACCAAAAAAAAAAGATGGAAGGACTTGCCTCTCCACATGAGAAGACTGACATTCTTCTTCCAATGTTACTAATTGCAAGAACAAGACCATAACTGCTTAGGCCTGTACCATACCAGTCACTGCATCTGTTTCAGTGTGTTCACTGACTTTAATCTTAGGTTACTAAAAAACTGATTGCTTTAGTAGAGAGGTTTTTGACCCAGGGTGTGTAAATTTTTTTTTAATAATTTGTTAACTATATTCCAGGCTTCCTTTATAATTCTCTACATTTTGTGCATTTAATATTGAAAGGGGACTATAGGCCTCACTAGAATGTCAAGGGTCCACGTATAGACTGGGTCGAATCTAACAAGATAAAATTAATAAAGACAAATGTAAAGTCTTAACACTTTGCTACAGAAGGGGATTTCAATTGAACAGAAGGAAACATTGCCCAACGACCAGGGCTTTCTAAATACCCAAGAGCCTTGGGATGTAGTGGTCTCTTTCATGCTGAGGGTTGAAGTTGGACACGATTTCCAAGGTTCCTTGGTCAGTTACCACTGGGTGCCATGCTAGTCATTAACTTTGGCCATTTACACTGACTCAGTCATTTTTACAACCTGAATGTCCTGCAAATACTTAGCCCTGTTTGCTACGAGTCCAATCATAAATCTCACTATATGCAAACTTCAAAATCCAGGGAAAGGAGTTTGTCTTCTGCCTTACTACCGTTTCACTGGCTTTTGAGACCCCTAAAACCTCAAAGTCTCTGTTATCATAACAGAGACCTACCAACTCATATCTCCTCTCAGATTCTGAGTCAGAAGCTATCCAAACCTAAGAATCCCCTCTTAATGCCCCAGAGGTGGGCATCTAGGCCTTGAAAAGATTCCTTTCCTACTTCTGGATAGCTCTCCATGCAAATAAAGGCTACAAGGTCTATACACTCTCTCTGCCCTAGCTGCTGCCTAAGACAATGCATAAAACTACAGGTCTCCTAAAGTGCCATGACTAATCAATTTGCCTTCCATATTCCTGTTCATCTCAGGAAGGGCACTCACACTGATGCATAGCAATGGAATTTCTTAGGAACAGTATGTCCTTCCTGACAGTCCTGTCCTTGTCTCTCCTTACTGACAAGCCTCAAAGCAGTTACTGAATAACTCATATAGCCATTCCCCTTTGGATTTTTTCATCTCCAGATCCCAGAGAAATCAATTGCCCCGGAACAATGTTATTAGTCTTTCCAGTTTGTGCACAACTGCCCCAAACCCATCCCTTCCCCTTTCATCTTTTGATCCTGCTACATGCCACCAACACAAAGAGTGGTATAATTCTAACCTCTCCAGCTCCCATCTCGGCGTTTTATTTTTATTTCCTATTTTAACATATGGCACTTAAGACTTCCAACATTTCCTCCCTCAGAAGTGGGAGCCATTAGATATAGTTTCCTTTTAATAGATTAGGAAACTAAGGCACACCAAAGTTAAATGTTTCACCTAGAATCCTAAAATCACCACCTCAGAGTTGTACTTCAGAACTCTGGTTTAACTGGTCCCGAATACCCTCAAATAGTTCATCTGTTCTTTGACTTCTCTCCAGTGAAGGACAGCCCTCATTTGGATGGCTCCAATGGTTGGGAAGTGTTTCCTGCTTGGACACAAAAGGCCAGTCTCATTAGATTTGTGGCAAGCATGAAACCAAATCCGCTGTCACCCGCTAAAGAAAGGTGTCATTATAGGGGTGCCAGTGAGTTGAAATTGGGGTCATTTCCTTATAGTGCCCAAGTAGCAAAAAACTTCAACTCCCAGCGTGTATGGTTGACATTTCGCCATCTCAGGAGATCCTGTGAGTTGGGCTGGAATAGAAATCTAAAACTTGGTCTATCACTTGAAATCAGATGAGGCCCAAGTTCAAACCTTTACTTACTAAGCATTAGTTTTTATCTATCTATAAAATAAGGGGGAAGGAGAGGTGCAGCTAGATAGCACTGTGCATAGAGCACTGGGCCTGGAATCAGGAAGGCTCATCTTCCTGAGTTCAAATCCAGCCTCAGACACTTCCTAGCTGTGTGACCCTGGGTAAGTTACTTCATCCTGTTCACTCCCGTTTCCTCATCTGTCAAATGAGCTGGAGAAGGAAATGGCAAACCACTCCAGTATCTCTGCCAAGAAAACGCCAAACAGGGTCTGAAGAGTCAGGCATGATATAAACAACTAAACATCAAAATAAGGGGGTAAAGGAGGATGCTAACATGCCTTGAACTCTACATTTCACGACAAAGCTCACTCAGAAGTCCATTTGGCCTCTATAATATTGTGCGCTAAAACAGTTGTATCCCTTGAAGGTGGAAGGCATAACTGCTGTGTTGTTGTAAGGATTCGGGCCTAATAACCTTAAGCTCCAAACAGGAAAAAAGTTTGTATAGACTTTAGATCCCTATCAACTTTCTGGAAGATAACCAAGGCAGATCTGAACCAAGACTCCTAGAGAAAGGCCTTCTTTAGTTCAGTCAGCTAGTCAGTCCTCAGAGGCATGGGAGTCTGGGTCTCTTGAATGCTTCCATTAGTCTGTTCTCTGTAACTGTCCTTTATTCTTCAATAGGGGCTCTCCCTTCCACAGCTAAAGACCTATTGTCCTGGGAGCAAGCCTGAAAGAGGGTAAGTCACTTCGGGAAGCAAACTGGCAGCCCAGCTGCCAGCTGGTATTTTGCAAAGCAGGACACAGAATTAGTTGGAAATTATATTTTTCCAATTATCACAGTGAGAAACATCGCTGAGACATTCAGCCCAAGCCAGCAATTAGGGAGCATTTGCTTACTTCTAGAAATAGCAGGCCCCCTATATCCTAGTCTATCTGGGTCTTGAGCAAGAATACTCTAGGAAAGATTTCAGCCTAAGAGTAGTTATACATGAACAAGGTTTATGGGTGAGGCCAGCTGAACCCCTTATAGAGGACAAATGAAATAGCGTCGTCTCTGGCTGTCACAGCCAACCAAAGCCCCAATAAACCCCACAGGGAGTCCATTAAAAATGTTCACTTACTATTATCAGAGTAAGACTAGCTAGGGAGGATCTATTTGAGGAGTCAGGGTCACCAGTTATCACCGTCAAATTTCAAATATTTGTGTGAGCATCAAAAGCAGGAGATAAGTTTTGTAAGGAATCAATTATGATTTGGGGTTTCTATGACCCCATCTTTGGCTGGGATTGGAGGCCCCAGCGTGCGCCTGTGTGGGCTAGCCTCGTACTGGCCACCTGAGCGCCTGCATGCGCCTGGCCAAATTATGAGGGAAACCCCACCATGACTAGAAGCCTGGCGAGGACAGGTCAGGTGATCTTCATCCAGAAGCTGGGGGGCTGGTATTTGTAAAGCCGCTTGTTAGTTCTGTCAATCAGGGCTGCCAGCCAATTAGCTTGGGGCTGTGTGTGTGGTTGCCCCGTTTCCTGGTGGAGAGGGGGCTTCTGGGAGAGAGAATGGAGAGGGCTCTCTGGCACAAGCAGGAGAGGGAGTGAGGCTGAGAGGCTGAGCAGCAGGTCCTCTTTAGAACTGCTGATTTCTGGGTGGTGGTAAGTAGCAGATTGTATTTTTTCCTTCCCCTATTCCCTTTTTCATTGTCCCTAGTTTTATTAACCTCGTTTTAAATTTGTTCCCATTAATAAATCCCGTTTTTGTTTTTGTTTTGTTTTGCAAGGCAATGGGGGTTAAGTGACTTGCCCAGGGTCACACAGCTAGTAAGTGTCAAGTGTCTGAGGTAGGATTTGAACTCAGGTACTCCTGAATCCAGGGCCCGTGCTTTAGCCACTGCGCCACCTAGCTGCCCCCCCCGTTTTGTTTTTTAAAGAGGATATTAGTTTCCTTTCTTACCCCAATATTATGGTGAACCAACCAATTAACACTCCCCATATTAAATTTGGCCCTAACAGTTTGCAGGGATGTTCCAGAAACCACCAAGGAAGTACCTTTTTATATTTTTACACAATAGGTTTCAGATTGGCTAATGATAAACTCAAGAAAGCTACCTAGGACTAAAACAAGAGGTAGTCCAGGGTCAAGGAGGGTAGGGGTGGTGGTTCTAGAAGACAAAGGGATCATTCATTCATTCACCTTTGACCCACAGGATGCACATTTCTCCCCTGAAAAGGGGGACCTCATCTAGCAGCTTCTGCTGTGTACAACTGAGAACACCAGTAATAACAGTTTAAGATTTTCAGTAGTGCGCTCTAACAGGGCAAACCCAATAAAAGGGTATGGACCATGCCAATCTTCATTGGTGGCGGGCAGCTTTCACTCAGGTCATTAGTCAATTAAGATTTAAAGAGTGTACCCAAGCCCCATGTTTAAATGAGCCTGAGCTTTGCCCCCTTTAGCTCCAAGGAGCTCCATATCACCTTGAGGTGACAGAGGTTAAGGATAAAAATAAAGCCATTCATTTCCTGTTAGCCAAGATATAAACTGTTTTTAAAAGACTCCTTTGGCCTAACAGCAGTCAGCTGGACTACTCGCCACATTGTTCCGTGGTTCTGCCGATCTAGCCAGCTTTGGCCAAGTGGAGGGTCCCAAGTTGAAAGACAGAGACACAAACATACACAGAGAAAGAGGAGACAGAGACAGGAGAGCTGGACAAACACAAGAGGCAGAGGAGAGACCGACTATTCACTCTGCCTTCTAAAGTGACATCTATAATCTTGCCACTAATGCCTTAAAAACAAACAAACAGCAACCCATTGCTGAAGATGGAAGCAGCCTTTCTCCTGCCAGTTCCCTAACAAAAAATAAGCCAGAGCCCCCAGAAAGGGTATGAGAAGTTACCTCTACAAACAATTCAAACTGTACACCCTACTTCCAGAGCCAGAGCAGGATCAAAAACAAACAACACTGGTCCAGAGGTCAAATCCGAGTCCTCCAGGCAGTGGAGAACCACCCCCCCATCCCCCTCCTGATCACAGGTTCATCAGGCACCTGGGAGCAAGGCCCAGCATGCCCCCCCCCCCCACAGTAGGTTCTGCCTGCCAGGGCTTGAGCCACGCTGGCCAAAGATGTCATCAGACAGACAAGTGCTCAGGACAAGACTATGGGGTGAGCAGACCCACTCAATGTATGCCATGTTCACGCAGAGACGGAGAACAATCCCCATTAATGAAAAGTGATTTAGCCAGACAGAAGCAACTTTCTAGAAAAATCATAGGCATTTTTATTTAGAGGTAGACAGATGAGCATGGACTGCTGTAGTATGTCCCATTTAACTGGTGTGTCATTCATATTCAACCCCATTCATCCATCTTACACTGTAGGTCGAACAAAGGTTAACGAGAGGAGGTGGTTTTTGAGACAGTAGGTGCTGGAAAAGGGATATATAATTACATACACCACTCAACGCAAAACCAGAAATACTTTTTTTCAGTGTTTCCCCAACTTTGACACCAATAAAGTACTTAGAACAGGTTCAAGAAGTGATAAGTTTGCCTCAAGAGAAATTGTGAAGGCTCTCTCCTGCCCCTCAGAAATCAAAGTTAGTGAAACTTTTAAAAATGAAGCAGACCACTTCATGTTCCCTGAACCCATGAACATTCCTCCAGTTAAGGAAGTGGTTCCCATATATACCATGGAACCTGCCACTACTTTAGGGCTAATGCAGAATACAAATTACTATTCTGCAAAATCTCCTCAGGGAATTTTCCATTTAAAAATACTTAAGGGAGGCTCCCATTCACAACTGGTGAACCTAACAGAGCAGATCACACCATCACTGTTTTGTTTGATACATACATCAGCTGGCTCTGAATGGTCCTCAAAATGACAAGGGATTATCGTCAATGACAACCAACATCAAAACATAATGGAATTGAAGCCTGATATAAAAGTAGAGAAATATGTACAGTGATTCACAGCCCAGAAGGAAAGGGACCTTAATGAGAATCAGTGGGAACCTGGCTATTTTACGTAGCTAATTTTGAGATGTCGTATTTAGCACAAAAGCAATTATAGCACAAGTGACACTTCCCTCCCACTGCCCCCCCAACTTTAAAAAGACTTCTTTTCAAGGAGTCCTCTGCAACACTGTTAGTCACTCTTCAGGGAGCAGGAATGTGTAAGTGTGGTCCCAAGCAGTGGTAGGAACTTGATCCCGAATGGCTTCACACTCTGAGAATGGCAAATTTGAAGAGGGCCATGATAGCAGCACTGATCACTCCCGAAATCGGCACAGTAACAAACCAGGCCATGAAGATGTTTCGGAAGAGTCTCCAGTCCACAGCTTTCTTAGAGCGAAGCCAGCCAACAGAAACAACGGAGCCCACCTGCAAAAACCCACAACTTGAGTTCCTGACAAATTTTCTTTCCCAGAACCCCTGACTGTCTAAAACAGTAGGGCCCTGCCAGCTGAGCGGCTTAACACCTTAACCCAGGCAGTCAGGTCCTCTCTCCATCACTAACCCCCACTGTTTGTCAGGATCCAATGTTGTTGTCATCTGTGCACCTTGAAGGGCGCAGTGGAAAGAGAACTGGCAGGACTGGAAGTCATGGGGCCTAGGCCTGTACTAAAATCCTGCCAGACACTACCTGGGTGATTTATCCTCGGGACCTCAGATTCCTCATCTGAAAACCAAAGGAGTAAATGGGCACCAAGGTCCCTTTCTAATTAAGCATTCAGAAAACAGGCGATCAGAGCATACGCTGCCCCAGAGACCATGCAGCGTGGCATGACCACGATAGCGCCCTCCCCCCCCCACCCCACTCACTGAGAACCTTGGGCACATCTTACTCCTTCCCATACCATGAAGGGGGGACTGGATGGCATGACAACCTCGAAGGTCTCTCTTCTGTGTTTGTTTCACTCTGAGTTTGTCAGAAGCCTAACATCCCAGAGACAAAGCGATTAGGAGAATATTAATCTGTCTCTTGGAACAGTGCTGGGGAGTGAGAACCTCCTTCCACAGGTTGGGGAAAGGGAAGTCTAGAGGGGAACTAACTTGCCCAAAGACACTTAGTTAAGCAGCCCAACTCTCTTGTGCCAGGTCAGTCATCACACCTTGATATGTGCTTGGACTGTGTGGGGGGGGGGGGGCCGGCAATTGGGGTTAAGTGACTTGCCCAGGGTCACATAGCTAGTAAGTGTTAAGCGTCTGAAGCCAGATTTGAACCCAGGTCCTCCTGAATCCAGGGCCGGTGCTCTATCCACTGCACCACCCAGTTGCCCCTGTGCTTAGACTTTTAAAACCACCCGAAGCCTTGGTTTCCTTAATTGCAAAATGGGAACGGACAACAGCATCTACTACCAGAAAGTCTATGGCCAGTGCTCTTGAGGACACTAAAACACGACACAAAGTACGGGCTCTTCCTATGATGACCTGGATCCTTTTAATTTGTGACCTCAGGCCAACTCAGATTCCAGCACAAACCCACCAGAAAGAAAGGGTGAGTCAAGAATTGACAGCCAAAGCACCACCATCCTAGGATTCTTTCATTAGTTTAAACTGCAAATGATCTGAAGCCAGGGTGGATGATTCCATTTTAAGTACTTAGACTATGAGCTGAAGCTTAAATAGCACCACACGTACCTTACAGTGAGTCGTGCTGATGGGAAGGCCAACATTTGACGCAATTACTACCGTGAGGGCTGATGCCAGTTCAATACTGAAGCCACTGTTGACACAAAATGATTGCCTGTCAAAAGAGCCTAGTGACCCAAACCCAGGTCTAGATTTCCTCTCCAATTACCAGTTTAAGCTACCCAGCTCTGAACTGAAAGAAGGTCCTATCAGATAACAAGCTAAGCCTTCTCAGGCAAAGTAGGCTTCCTTTGTTACAATCCAAATTTGCACATAGAAACCTAACAGAAAACAATGACCTCACTATTCTCCCTCAACAGAAGGAGAACCTTTTATTCCAGCATGTGTCTAAAGGGTGTTTTAAATTCTACCAGGAACTGGATGCTGCTGCAAACTGCTTTTCAAAATGTCTGGCAAATGCCTCTGTTCCAGCTCCCAGGTAAGAACAAACAAAATCCAAGTGAACACAGAGCTGTCCAAGCTCAACATCATGTACTCTTGGCTTAAGTCTCACATCTTGGTGTACTTGTAGGACAGTTATTTGGCCACCTGGTCAGTAGAGCTGACTTGCTCACTAAGATTATCCCAAGTATTATCAGAGCCTTTATACTAGAAATTTAACCCTACTCAATAGGAATTCATACTGAAATATGCTACTAAAAATGACTTTAAATATAATAAAACACTATATAAATTCAATACCTCTAGAAGATAACTGGTCTTATAACCACCCATTGGTTTCTTACCTAGAAGGTGTGATTGGTGTGAGATCTTTCCCCATGGTTTGAATAACTCCCTTCCCCAGACCCAGAGACCCAATACATATACCAACACCGCCATACAACAGAAGCCAAATTGGGGTCGCTACTTTTGAAGAAACATCTGCAGTTTCATAGACTAAATACAGAGCAACCAGAGGTCCAATGGCATTGCTGGAAGATAAACAGAGAACAAAACATGTCAAGATTGCAATGGTCAATCTTCCCTTTCTTTCTCACACGTCTTTATGCTCAGTAGACTAATAGCCAACTACCTTACATCGTTACCACCATGGGCAAAAGAGCCAAAGCAGGCCGTGAGGATCTGCAAGAACTGGAAGAGCAGGGAGATCTCTGGCTTGTCCTGGTCCCGCCACTCCTCCAAGGAGCCCCCACTTCCCTTCCTGTCTCCAAGGCCCCGCTCATCCTGGATGCTCACGTCCACATCGGACACCGAGTGGATGTCAGACACGGCGTTGCAGTAGCTGGTGTAGCTATCCATTCGGACCCTCTTCTTGGAGTCAGAGGCAGGCCCCGGTCAGCTTTTCCATCTCCTCCCCTTTGGCTCTCCTTCTTTGGCACGGAATGAATCCAAAGGCATGCCGCAGATGGCCATGGTATAGGATGTGTAGCTGTTGTTACGCCTCAGGGGTTTGTCACTGGAGTCCCCCATGCAGTCACCCACCTTGGCAAGATGCAGCTTATGCAGTAATTCTTTGTACAAGCCAGAATCTTTATGCACAGTATGATACTGATAGTGGCCAGTGGAATTCATCTGGTTGCTGACTGTTTTGATTGAACTGGACCAGGTTCCCATTGGGCAACTGCACTGTGCCTAAAGAGGAAGGAAGGAATATGTGTACACACACACGCACGCACGCTTCCCTATTACCACCCCCCCTTCCCATTTTAAAGTTGTAAAAGCTTTTCTAGGTACCTAAAATAATGTATAACACATAAGCCCCAACCCTGGCCCCCCCCCAAAAAAAACCCTAGCTGCTTTTTAAAAAAAATTTTTTTTTAGGGAGGCAATTGGGGTTAACTGACTTGCCCAGGGTCACACAGCTAGTAAGTGTCTGAGGCCGGATTTGAACTCGGGTCCTCCTGACTCCAGGGCCAGTGCTCTATCCACTGCACCACCTAGCTGCCCCCCAGCTGCTTTGAAACCACAAAACTAACCATTTATTGCACTGTCATATTGGTTTCTTTCATGTCTACACTAGGAAGCCTCTCTCGCTCTGGGGCTTCCTCCAGATCTCCCAGCTTGAAGGAGACAGTTCTCTCCTCCACTGCAGCTCGTAGTGGTACAGTAGCAGCTCCCACATCAGAAACAGGGGTCCTATTTTCAGCATCACCATGAGACAGCTTAGCTTCCTCGGGATCTTCTTTCAAGCTACTCTTTTTCCTCCATTAAGGGCTCTCAGAAGGACTGGATTTGATCTCTCCTACAGGAACAAAAAAGATCATTTTAAAGCACATCAACTTCCCACTCTAATAAATATTTTGCTTTGTCCACCCTCTTCCAATTATGAATAGGTTTTCATATTGTTGTTCAAGAAGCCCACCTTTAAAAAAAAACAAAACAAGATGGCTCCTGTCCTTACTTTATTTCTTTCTCTTTTTTTTTTTTTTTTTGCAGGGCAATGAGGGTTAAGTGACTTACCCAGAGTCACACAGCTAATAAGTGTTGAGTGTCTGAGGCCACCTTTGAACTCAGGTCCTCCTAAATTCCGGGCCAGTGCTTTCTCCACTTTACCACCTAGCTTCCCCCAAGAAGCCCACCTTTCATTCAGTGCTTTCATAGGGGAGTGATGCTTTTCTGTCTCAGATAAATCCAGAAAAGCGGGGGGGGGGGGGGGAAGGAAGCTCAAGAAAATAAACTACTACCAACCACTAGCTTTATTCCAACAAGAGCCATAACAAGGTACTAACACAGGGGGACCAATTATTCTATTAAATTCAGTTTCTTCATCTTTAAAATGAGATTGAACAAAAAGGACCAAAGTTCCTATTCTCATTTGGATACTACGGCTACGACTACTTTCTTATGTTCTTGAACATCCATGTGGTAAAGCTGAAAATCCTTTCAGCTACAGTGGCCAGACTACTAACACTATCACATAGCACGTTAGGTGTAAGACTAAGTGAAGCTCTCAGCGCTGCTCCCCAGGCCTGGCCAGGCTGGCTCAGCCAGCCAGACTCTAGCTGAGAGGAGAGCCTACCCTCCCCCTGGGCTTCCTCAGGTCTGCAGCAGCAGTGACGCAGTGCTCATACTACTGCAGTCTGCGTCATGGACTTTCTAGAGAGGAATAAACTACTCTGAAAACCCAACAGCTTAAATTCTGTAGCTGACAAAGGTAAAGGTAAAACCTCAACCACTTGGCAAAGAACACCAAGTACTCAAAACTACCGAAAGCTTAAAGAGGCCAGTCATATAATTATTTAGTTGAACAATTTAAAAATGGTGTCATCCCTTCTCCAAGACAATGTAGGCCTTCATATGGCACATAAAATTCATGCTCAAAGATGTGTGCCTCCAATCTGGGGCTGGGGTTTGTGGGTATCTCCAAGGGTAAACTGTCACTTAAATAAAAACAAACATCACAAGATGCTTAGTTACGCATGCTCAAGCCTGCAAGGCACAGTACCTAATTATTACAAAAAGTTTGCTACTAAATTACCTTATCCCTTACTTTCTAATAGTGTTTATGCCATTTCATTTCTTTGGATGGAACCAGTCCTATATCACTGGCAGTTATTAAAAGGTTCCAACTACATCTCCTGGACTCCCTTTCAGTCCTTCTGTCCATTAAACACTAAACCTTATTTATAAGAAAATGTCACTAAGGAATTTCCTATAAACCATTCAGAATTCTGAATTCATGTAAAAACAACTACAGAAAGCTCTCCAAAACACAAAGAAACATCTGGCCTGGCACTGGATCTCAAACTATTTTAAAATACAAGTCCAAACAGGTACAGTTTTTCACTTTGTGTCAGATTACTTACGTTCAATTTTTCTCTTCATCCTGGGACAGACAAGGAACCAGACGATAAGGGCACAGAAAACAGCACATCCCACCGAGATGAGGATGGTACCCCACAGAGGGAAGGTTTGTCAAGCCCAGCACTAGGAGATAAATAAGGGATCTTGAAAACCCCAGGGCAACAGCCCCCCGGCAACACCGGGAAACCGTCACGGGTCGGCCTAGGGTCAGTATGGAATTTCTTGCTAGTGACAGACAAGTGAACTGACCTCTGGAAAAAAGACAATTCGAGTCTTTAAAACCTAAGGAAACACTAACAAATGGAATCTGGTTCTTCCTTTCCCCTCTTTGCAAGAGATTTAAGGACCGCAAGAATGTGGATGACCTGCAGCTAGCAGGGAAGGGATAGGAGAGGGCAGTTAAAGATGGTGCTGGCAATATTGAGATCAAAACGACTGAGAAGCCACGACATCCTGCAATTCTACCTTTCTGCTCTGTCTCCTCAAAAGGCAAGTTTCATCATCTAATAACTGCCAGGTTAATCTGAATTTTCTGATTAAAAAAAAAGCAAACAAGATGGTGGTCCATCAATTACGTATTTTTTGTGATTTTCTTGGGTGGTTTTTGTCTAAGCCCCAAATCTCAGTAATATCTTCCCAAGTCCCCATCTTGGTTCAAATTCTAAGCGCTATCCCCTAAGCCCTACGTTCTGCTTAATTCAATGTGACTGTAGGTGAATCACCCCCCCCCCCATTCTTCAGTTTCTTTATCTAGAAAATAAGTGGTTGGATTGGACTACCTCCACTTTTCTTCTACTAGTCTTAACCGTCTCTGCTACTTAATAGCAATTTTTTTTTTTACCGTGATACACAGTAACACTGGTATTGTAAAAATTGGTGACCAAATCTATCCATGAAAAAGATCCCACCCCCCCTCCCCAAAAAATTCAGGCAGTGATTTGAAACAAGAAATCACTCTAAAGGATGCCCATGGTCCTCACATTTTTGTTCAAGGCTGTGTTATTTTAAGATCTTTTAATTGGATCCATGAATTTAGCAAAACTGATTTGTAAATGTCCTCTCTTCCTATCTCACTATAGGGCAGTTTAACCCAATATGGACCCCCTTCGGTCTGTTTCAGGGGAGTCTAAGTTAGGCATTCCAGCTTCATCCTCTGCCTCATCCAAAACAAAATAGCCAACATTCCAATCTTTGCAGTCTCACAATAGTTTTCCTCTCAGCTGCATGAATTCCTCTTCCAAGTGCACTCACACCAGCTGTCAAAGATCCCAACTCTTCTCAGTCAAGTAGATTCAGGGGAGTGATTTAAAATTTAGGGAACAGAACCAAGGTAACTGAATTCCACTTGAGGTCGAAATGGGAAAATCCAACACCCCAAGTCTTAAGACTGATTATCCAAGGTGAATAAGGCTAAGGGTTTCTTCAGTAAGTAGCCAGGGTCCTGATCAATTCCAGTACTTTAAGTATAGGTAGGAGAAGAAAGGGAGGGAGAAGATCATCTCCTATATCGGTGGTTCCTGTGAAGACTAAAGAGGAAAGGTCTGGAGTGATTTAGAATCTGAGCAGCGTCTCTGGTTGGGAAACTATCTAGGTTAACTCAGCGTACACTAGCCTGCAGCCTTCTGTAATGGGCACAGGCCAGCCACCTTCTAGGAGATTTCAGCCCTGTAAAGCAAAAAGGGGTAAATTGGGCATTTAATGCAAGGTTTGTAACCAAGTTCAAATTTCACATTTAAATATTTTCATCTGAACTTACAAGGTGCTCCAGTGTACATGATGGAGAAGAGGTTAATTCCAATTGTGCAGGCATAGAAAACTGGCAGGGCTCGCAAGCCATTAGGAACTGGATCACTCTGAAAGACAAATTTCAAGGTTAAGTAGCCCATGGAAGTCAAGGCCCACTCATAAACTGTTCATCCTGAGAGCGAGGCTGAACATTTAATAGGCACTATTTGACCTAGCCAAATATGATAAAGATAGGGCATTGTGGAGAGAAACTTCAGAAGACCTGGGTTCAAGACTTCCTCTGACTTAAGTGTGTCTGTGGGCTATTCACTTAACCCACTCTGAAGATCTGACCAAGTTACAAGACTGAAGGAGTTTGAACATCAATTTCCACTTCTCATTCTCACACATTAAAGAAAAAAGAGCAGGGCAGAACTTGGAACTGGCAGGTGCTTTTTAGCCAATGCCTCTACTTACTAGGGACATACAAAGGAAAAAAAGGAACCTACTTAATGAGAAATGTGGTTTGTCTACAGTTTCTTTCCTTAACAGTTTTAACACATTCCATGCTACAATGATTGCTAGGTCATTTGTGTGGCATTGTGTAAGCAGAGACATTAGTTTCTAGCTTAATATAAGCTCTAGGACATATAAAAAATTTGCTAAGTGAGGTAGAAGTATGATGCACCCAGTGATTACTCCCTAGCATTCTCTTGATTTCAACAAAGCCATTTCCCCCAGCCTGAATAGCGCTGGGTCAGGGATCAAGATGAAAGACTTTCAAAAAGAAAAAATAGTAAATTCAGAAGCTTGCTCTAGAACTGGGGAAAGTAGATATGCCATTTTCATTTTTGCTACCTATTATTTCCTTCGCCAAAATGACTTTAAATACATTATGCAATAGGAAGACTGTGCCAAATTATCTATAGGAACCATTGCATCAGATTCATAAAGGGGACCTTTATTTGATATTTTGTTTAATGACTCAAGATTTTATCCCAATAAAATAATAAACACTTAACAGCCAGCTGAGTTCATGCCACTGGACCCAAAACACGTTGTGAACTTGTGACTGGTGAAAAAGTACTTCAAAATGTCTCGAACTTCAGACTAGAAACTCCATCTGCCAAAAATGGCAGCATCCTTTGCACAACATCTGAATGTCCCCTGCTTTTGTGAAAGGTTCTCAGACGCATCAGAAGCAGCAAAAAACCACTATTAAGGGAAGTCCTTCAAAAGAGTTTCTCCCCAGTTCCTGTTTGCTCTATATCTGCCAGAGACATGAAGTGGCCTATAATATCCCCAAAAATTGTGCATTATTCCAGGATTGATACTCTTTTATTGATTTTTACTAGGTGAGCCTCAGGGATGACTAGAATCAAAAGTTGCTAGCTGGGAAGTAAATTATATTAGTAAAAGTATTTCAAATGGTAATTTTATATATACCTTTCTTGGCTTTTTAATTCCTAGATATCTGAGCTGGGTTTCTGATGTGATGTCTGACAACAAGTAAGACAGGGTCAACTCTGTGCTACCTATGTGGAAAGGTGACATAGGGTAGCAGATCTGAACTACTGAACCCAATTTTTCTTTACCCCTTCAAAAAGGATTAACTTCAAAACATTCATTTGAAATTTGAGGTCTATAGAAATGTGGCTAACAGGACACAACTAAAGAGAAAAATCAGAGCCTTTCCCCAGTCCTATTCTAGATTGTGTGCCGGGAACAGGAAGTTTCATTTTCCATTATTAAATAGGACTTGTACCTTGAGATCCACATGCTATATGCAGTACAACAGCTCAAAATAGCTGATATATATGGTATGTAAGAGAGACCAGTATGAGAAGGTTAATAATCCCAGAAGCAACCCTGTTTAGAGGCAGATTCTCTGGGCAGAAGCACAAACAGCAGTGGCGGCTATATTCCAAACATCAATAAAAACTGAGTTGTCTCAGGATAAGCATGTCCTACCAGATAATTCATGTGATTCATCTATGCCAATCTTTCCCCAAAAGAGCTGGCACAAATGCAAACAACCTGAGCTTTCGTGGGGGTTGTAGTATAACAGACTCTAGCCTCAGTCAGGGGACCCAGGTCTCCAGTTTCGTTCTATTTTCCTGTGTTATCAGGAGCATCATTTTATGAAGAGAATTCCTAACTTACTCAACCCTGAAAAACACAAGCTTACTTTCTTTTACAAATTCTACAAAGCTTCAATAACCTTGAGTTTTTCATCAAATGAGCAAGGAAAGTCAAACAAGCAGAGATGAAAAATAAATGGCTTCTCTAGCTCACAAGCTTCTTAATCAAACCCTGAGCAATGTTTCTCCTCTTCCTCACAAGAGTATGGTGCTAAAAGGTTCCTTCCACCTCCCAACCTTTCCCAGGCCATGGAAGATCTGTGTGGAAGTCACACTGCCACTGGGCAGATGGAAGCTGTGACGGCGGCAGCAGCAGCCAACTCACTACTTCTGTTCACACTGCCAAACATATCCAGACAAGAAAAAGAAAGCTCCCCTAACAAGGGTAATCTGGGTCTAGGCACCCAAAAGAAGCCCATCAGCTTGAATGGGGGAAAAAAATGACATCTTATTTCAATTTAATAGGTTTGCTTTGTATCTCATCTTATGCATTAAAAACCATTTTCTGAGAAGAGATTGCTAGACTTCAGACTGCCAGGTGTCCATGACACACAAAATAGTCAACAACCCTGCTCTTGGGGTGTACTGTTCTCCATGCACAGCGTTTAGCATAGCATTAAAACCAAGCACTTCTAAAGCTATAGTACATATCACGGTCACTCTGATTACTCTGGGGGGGAAGATTCCAAAGAAAAAGGCACAATGTAAAAAAAGTCTCTTCTACAACCCAACTGCCCTTGAACTACTACTGAAGCATGCTTCTAGCTGCTTACTTAACACATTACTCTAGGCATAGTAGGCATTCAAATGTTTGCTGAGGCTTGAATTAAGCCTAACTTTAAGCCTCTTACCAAGTAGAAAACAATCTGCAAACTACTTAAGCTGGCTGCCTGATGTAAACTCCACAGCATCCAAAGAGGCTCTGAAACTAGTCAGATGAACAGAAACTTGTGCTCCCAAAGCAAAACAAAATTAAATATCTTAAGGGTCCCTAGGGGTCCAATACATGGGTACAATGGCATCCAAGAGGCACAAGCAGGTTTTACTCCTCTAAGCAAGCTTAGGTGTGCCAAAGACAAAGAGCCAGAATTTCTATCACTGGAAATCCTAATTAACCCAAGACTGTTCTGAGGTCTCAACTTTAAGCCATCAAGTATTATTCAAAGAGAACAGTCATCCCTCAGATTAGCTACAAAATATGGGTAAAACACAAGGTTGCACTTTCCTGTCTCATACACAGAGAATGCCAAGGCTATTTATTATTTTCCTAATATTCAGAATCATGTTTTTGAATATACTTCTCTACAGACATGGCCTCTGACACTTAAGTAACCCCAGCTGCTACCATTAACAACTAACTTGGGTTGTTGAGCTGGGAAGGGGAGGGAGAGATCCTTAAGCCATACTCTCAAGCTTCACCATAATACTGATGAGGAGTTTCCCATCATGCCTGCTACCTGACCAAGACAGAGGACAGAGCTTGATTGTCCAAGAGCAGCAATTGACACAGCTGGCAAAGGTTCCTATGACCCCGCGATGTTAGAAAGGGCTACCTCACTGTATATATATCTCCAAATGGCCATTGAAGTAACCTGTAATCCAACAAGCTTCCCCTTTCTGAAGGTACTCTGAAAAGGGCTCGGAGAAATGAGAAATGACTAACGCCAAATTTCAAATGAACAAGAAACTTACACCCAGGATATCTCAACACTGAAAACCAAAGTCACCAGAATTCTTAGCCACTGAAAACCCCTAACTAAAGACTATTCTGGGAAGTAGCAACTACAGAATCCAACTCCACACTAACTTAGATATAGACTCTAACTACAAGCTTAGTCTGTTCCAATAAAGCAATTACCAGACAATACTTATTATCTGTGAAATAGGAGGGAATCTGTCTCTACATTTGGAGAGAGAACTCAAATGCTGAGACGATGTCCAGAATACCTTTAAAACAAAGCGTAATGTGGGAACAGATGGGAAAAGTTAGTACTTTTCTAACAAATTAACATATTTTATACAATTGAGGAAATTGTACCAGCAAAGAAAAGTCAACAAAATCCTCCCAGATCCCCTTTTACTCTAGCCATGGAAGCAGCACCCCAGGATTCACACAATGTTTCAGGAACAAGTTAAGGAAAGCTGGCCACCAGGCCAAGTCTGCATGTGCTAGTTTTCCAGTTGCTAAGCTACCCTAGTTGTTTGTTACCAGCAGGCGAACACTTAGGACAGTCAAGGTTCGTATGGGAAACAAGTGACAACAATCACTTTTACTAGTTACAAAGTTTCCACAGAAGAGTGGCACAAGATCTTTCCCTATAGTTACTTTTAGGCCAGACAACAATTCACAGCACTGCTTCCCAAGTGACTAGATGACCTAATAGATGCTATTCTCCCCATCTCTAATTTCTGATTCAGGACCTTACTCCAGAGCACAAAATACTCTGGAAAGATAACATTGTTCACCAAGGAAATGCAACTGCAGACCAGGGCCAACCACACACCCCCAACCATCTGTTTATTTGGGGTCTGATTTAACAGCACTGGACTTTATAATCAGCCCCACAGGAAACCAATTCCATTGGAAGCTGGGTTCCAGACTGAACAAATCTCAAGGGGTGTGTGTCTCTGTGTGTGTGTGTGTGTGTGTGTGTGTGTGTGTGGGTGTGTGTGTGTGAGAGAGAGGTTGCCCTGCACTGAAACAGCTGTGCATTCAAGTAAAAACAGTAACACTGGACTTGGGAATTAGAAAACCCAAATTAAAAAAAAAAAAAGGAAAAAAAAAAGAAAACCCAAATTCAGACCCTCCCCCTTCCCATAATACAAGGTCTTAATGATTTGGCCCCTTTTCAGACTCAGTTTCCTTATTTATCATAGGAGGGAGTTGAATTAGATTGAATGTCTATAATACTCTGACCACAATACACTTCCACTAGTGAGTTATGGAAAAAGGTAATTTGTGTGTGATGATCAACTATGATTGACTTAGCCCTTCTCAGCAATACAATGAATCGGGACAATTCCAAAATATTCAGGATGGAAAATGTTATCCACATTCAGAGAAATAACTAATGGAGTCTTACAATTTTCATTTTGTTTTTCTCCCCCATGGTTTTCCCCCTTTTGTTCTGTTTCTTCTTTCGCAACATGACTAATGTGGAAATATGTTATATGATTACGCACGCATAACCTATAACAGACTGCTTGCTGCCTTGGGGAGGGAGAGAGGGTGAAAAAATTTTGAACTCAAAATTTTATAAAAAATGAATGCTGAAAATCTTTACACGAAGTTCGAAGAAAATAAAATACTATTTACAAGGAAAAAGAAAAGGTAATTTGCATGCTGCTAAAGAAACAAATAACCCTGGGAAGAACGGCAATGCCTTTTTTATTTTTTTGGCACACTGGTTCCTGATTTTTAAGCCTGTTTCCAATCAGATTCTGCCTTATTTAAAAATTACAAAGATCCCATTGCCCTAGACCACAAGACTACCTGTCAAGCCCATTTTGTCGAAGCATCTGAGTGAACCTTATACACAGTGACATAAAGGAAGATACTTACCTTTTGGAGATAAAGGATCGAACTAGGAAGAACAGAATTGCAGACATGATGCCAGAAAGAAGTGGGGAGATGAACCAAGATAACACTGGAGAGAGAGCACAAGAGGCACGCTGGGATGAGCATTATCCAACAGGCTCCACTTTCCCAACATTCTAGCAAGTGCCCTCCTCCTCCAGCTAACCCCCGCCACCACCCTGGCACCGGGTGCCCAGCACATACCAATTTTCAGCAGCTCTGACCACTTGACACCTTCCTGCCCCTTGGCCACGAGGGAGAAGCCAATGGTCGCGCCAACAATACAGTGGGTACCGGAAATGGGAAGCTTCAAAAACGAAGCCACCAGCTGCCACACGGCAGACCCTGAAACACAGGGAGCGGCCGGATGAGGCCCCGCTCCCCCCCCCTGGGGACCCCCACCCCCGCCGGTGGCCCCCGCACTCACCGAACATGGCACTGACGGAGCCGGCCATGAGCAGCTCCTGCGTGGAGTTGTACATCTCCACGTCTATCAAGCCCTTGCGGATGGTCTCGCTGACTTTGGCCCCCAGCAGCACGGAGCCCACGGTCTCGAAGATGCTGGCCAGGACGCAGGCTTGCCGGAGGGTCACGACCCCGGAGCCCACGGCCGTGCCAAAGGAGTTGGCCACGTCGTTGGCCCCCACGGAGAAGGCGAGGACAAAGGCGATGATGAAGCCCAGGACCAGCATCCACAGATACTCGACCATGGGCCCCGTGGAGGCCGGCGGCGTGGCCATCGTCACCAGGGGCTCCAGGGTGGGAGCCATGCTTCCCGCTTGCCCCGGTGGGGGGGGGGGGTGCCTAGCTCGGGGTCTCCTGGAGGGCGGGGCGGGGTAAATGAGGTATGAGGATGCTATAATAAATAATATATATTACATACAATTAAATACTGTAAACTGGAACCCGCGGCGCGGGGCTACCGCTATACGCGGGGCGTGGGCATCTCGGGGTGCAGCCGGCTCCGGGGGCTCCCAGGGGCTCCGAGGCGGGGGCGCGACGCCATGGCGGACCTCAGCGAGGGCTCGAGGGCATCCTGCGGGGGGAGAACCGACAATAGCGCCATAGCTTCTGGGGGGGAGGGGGTCGCGGCGGCGGCGCGGGGACCCCCGGGGCGGGGGCCGCGGCGCGGGCACGTGGCGGCGGCAGGAAGCGCGCCGCTCCCGGGGGAGGGGGAGGGGAGGCCCGCGCGCGCCTCCCTCGCGACCGTTGTGAGAAGCGCGCGCGCGCGAGCTGGGGAGAGGGGCGGGAGGAGGGAGGGGCGGGAGAGCGCGAGAAACAGAGAAAGAGCGCGCGGACCGGTCCAGGAAGCCCAGGTTCCCGCGCGCGCCGCCCAGGGCGGAGGGCCGCCAAAAGCGCCCGGAGGGGGATGGGCAGCGGCGGAGATCGGGGCTTAGGCGGAGACACAGATCTCTCCACCCCCTCCCCCCCTTCCCGACCCCACCGGCCCGGCACCGCTACTCACCGAGGAGAACCGGCGGCGGCGGCGGCGGGAGGACGGCCCCAGTCAGAACCCCCGGCACGAAGCGGAAAGAACCTACGCCTCAAACCCCGAGAGCCCAGGCCGAACCGGAAACGAGCGGCGGTGCGTCGATGCCAGCAGCGGCTACTCGAAAGCCCCACGCGGCGCCCGGTCAGCCATCACCTAGCCGGCGCACGCCGCCGGCGGCCCCTCTTATAACCAGCCGGGCGCCCCCACGTGACCCCAGCGCGCCTCGTCCCGCCCTCCTTCGAAGGGCCCACGCCCCCCGGTGACGTTACCCTGCCCCACACCTCCCAGCGCTGGGACTCTCTAGAGCCGCATGATCTAATGGAGCCTCGCGATTGGTGGCCCGCGAGAGGCGGGCCTCGCCCCGTCTGGAGACGATTCTCCGCCCCCTTTAGGTCCCGGTGTTTCCCACGTGAGGCCGGTGAATCACCTTTCCAGTTTCGTGGCCCCGTTTAGGGTATTCCTGGCGGAACGCCGACCCCCAGGCCCCGTGCTACCCCTTTCTCGTCGAAAATACCCCGCTGGAGACACCCTCCCCCCCCCCCCCAAATAGCGCTTCTCTCTCCTTCCCCCGGCAGCCCCGCAGATCCCAGGACTGAGGTCAGGCCGGAGTTCCGGGCATCCGAAGCCTCGGCCTCGCCCTGGGGGGAGAAAAAGACATCTGGCCGCTTGGCGCGGCCACCTGGCACCTAACAGCCTGTAACCCGTATTGACCCCCCACCCCTCGTAAAAAAGGGAGAGGGGTCCTTATCCACGAGGGGCATTGACAACCTCCCTCCCCCGTCGTAAAAAGGGGTGAGGGCCCCTTATCCGCGAGGGGCATTGCTCCTCCCCATAAAAAGGGCTTGAAAGATGAAGTTCGGAGTGGTCACTGCGAGTCTAGGGGCACCGCGCCTGGGCCCCACCCCCCACCGGGCTGGGAGGAGGCCCGAGAGAGTCGTGAGAAATTGACAGCTCCAGGCCCTCGGGCCATTTCCTCCCCTCCTCGCCTCCAGTTGCCTCATCTGAGCGGCAGAGGTGGCTTTGGACCCGAGCGCTACCTTTGAATGCAGTCCAGGAAGTAGATCATTAGCTGCTTTGCTTGGACTGGTCCGGGGGCTGAGGGAGGATTTCCTCCACCCTGAGACCGGCCGCTGGGTGTTTAATTATTTGGCTTGGCCACGGACGAAATACCGGGGAAAGATAAAATGACCTTCTTCGTGCTCCTCGCCCTGGACTCGAAATCTCCAGGCGCTGCGACTTTGCATTGGCTGCCCCCTATGCCCACCTCTTCTCTCCTTGGCTTCCTTCTAAGCACTTTTCTCTGCCCCTATCCTCAAGTGCTTCCCCACTACCCCCCCTCCCCGGCCCGATAGCTTGTATATTTCGATTTTTCCCTACTTCCCCATTAAAATAGGAACTTTTTGTTGTTTGTTTTTCATTTCTTTGCATACATAGCGCTTGGAACTTTGAGCTTTTAATAAATGCTGGTTGACTGAGTCTGGGAACGGCCCCTTCTTGTGATTCTGCAGTAAAAAGAAGGAGTGTTGGAGAAAGAATTACTAATGGATGAGTTTTGATCCTGTGGAATCACAGAAGAAAAGTTAGTTAATAAGGTAAAGGAATAAGCCTCAATATAGCACCTACTGTGTGTCAGGTACTGTGCTAAGCCCCTTTACAATTATTACCTCATTCGATCCTCCCGACAGCCCAGTAGGGTGGATGCTATTGTTATCTAAGGCAATTGGTGAAATTCCTAGTCGGGGAGTAGCTATAAGAGGTCAAACTTGAAGTCAAGTGTTTGACATCAGGCCCGACACTGAGCTGCCTCCAAGACTTGCCCAAGATCACACGGCTAATAAACCTCAGAACCAGGGATCGAACCTAAAACCTTCCAACCCCAGTGTTCTTCCCACTACACCATCTGCTCTTCTACTTACACAATGTTAACCCAAGCCAGTGAGGCTTTGGATAAATCATTTTCCTGTGCAATACCTCAAATTTCTTCCCTTAAACTGACCCTGATTATTTGTACTTGACCTATATCTTGGCAGAATCCTAATAATTCTCTCCCCCCATCTCTTTTAAAGAACAGTTTTATTTGATACGAGAAACTGGCAGGGAGGAAAGTTTAAAACTCTTTCCTTCCCCCCTCCACCCCCCATCTTTAACATAACCAACCTTACTTTTGCATAAGACTTCAATTTTGCAAAGTGCTTCCATCTACAACTGTCTCCTGATAGAGGTTGGTCATTTATCTCTATTTAATAGATGATGAAACAGTTTCTTAAAAATAAACTCAAGATCACACAGCTGAGAATAATACTTCTGAGTCTCTCCATTTTTCCACTACTCCTCTAACAATTTATTTATCTCCTCAAAACCCCTTCCCAAAGTTATGAGATATAGGTATGTATTTATTTGCTATAGGGAACTCTGGGATGGGCAAACTTCTGTCAATGCAAGGGAGTAAAAATCAAAGAACCTCAAATCTTAAGAGAGTTGCTGGGGTTGCCTGAGTTTAGTGACTGGCCCAGGATCACACAACTATCAAGCCACCAAGCATTTTACTAAGAACCTACTATGTGCCAGACACTATGCTAGCACCAGAAATACAAATACTGTACCAGCAAATATAAAAACTCTTCCTGCTCTCCTGGAGCTCACAGAAAACTGACACATAGGTCAGTCCTGATCTAATACAAGCCCTTTATCCATTACACTGCTTTCTAAAAATGTAAGCTGTTATTATCATCCTGCTATATGTACTTTCTTAGCTGTGACATTTAATTGAACAGACTTCCTGAGCACCAACCCATGAAGATGGCATGAGACAGTGGAGTGAGTAATGGGACCTGAGTTTGAATCCTGAACCTACCTCTTGCTATCTGCCTGGCCTTGGGGCAAGTCATTTCACCTATGTTAACCCAAATCTCATGTGTAACATGAGAGGGTTGGATCATATCAAATCTGAGGTCTTTTACCTCAATCCTTCCCTCTTGATTATTCATATATATCATTAGTTGGAGATACCAACTCCAACTAATGGACATCTTGAACTTAAGATGTCCCAAACTGGGGGGCGGCTAGGTGGCGCAGTAGATAAAGCACCAGCCCTGAATTCAGGAGTACCTGAGTTCAAATCCGGCCTCAGACACTTGACACTTACTAGCTGTGTGACTCTGGGCAAGTCACTTAACCCCCATTGCCCTGCAAAAAAAAAAAAAAAAAGATGGCCTAAACTGGACTTATTAGCTTTCCCCCCAACCCTTCCCCATCTCCTACCCCCCTGTTACTGTAGAGGGCAATTCCATCCTTAGTCTCTCAGGCTCACATACTAGTTATCCTCTCCTTCCTATTTCTTACCTGTCCAATTTCACCTTTGCAACATCTCTCCTATACACCCCCTTCCCTCCTTTGATACTGCCCCCACCCTGGTGCAGGCCCCTCATCACCTCAGGGGTGGACTATTACAATTGCCTGCTGGTGGGTCTGCCAGCCTCAAGTCTTTTTTCCCTCCAATTCATCCTCCACTCAGTCACCACAGTGATTTTTCTTAAAGCACAGGTCTAACCATGTCACCTCCTCTACTCAATAAACTCCAGTGTCTCCCTATCAACTCCAGGATTGGGTTGTACGGTGGTGTTCAAGGGAACTTGGTGGAGGGCTTGCTGAGCCTTTTCAGGGCTGCTCATCTACCTTTTTTTGTTTTGGGTTTTTTTTTGCGGGGCAACAAGGGTTAAGTGACTTGCCCAGGGTCACACAGCTAGTATGTCAAGTGTCTGAGGCCGAATTTGAACTCAGGTCCTCCTGAATCCAGGGCCTGTGCTTTATCCACTGCGCCACCTAGCCGCCCTTCATCCACCTTTGATGTCCACCTGACACTCAGCAAAACAAACTGTGGGTCATGAATATAATGAAATATCACCATGCAGTACGAAATGATGACTATGCAAAACCCAGGAAAAAAACATGGGAAAACATGAACTGACACAGTGAAATAAACAGAACTGAGAAATCAATATTCACATGTGACAATAATGCAAATGAAAACAATAATGATAATGACAAACATCACTGAACCTTGTATAATTATAATAGTGCAGCTTGGCAGTTGCAAGTGTGGGCCACAAAAAATGCAATCTACAACAAAGGACAACTGAGGCAGAGCTCAGAATTATTAGGGAGACCCTACATAGCAAATGATGCCTATTGTTTTTACAACATTAACATATAACTAACTCAAACTTAATTCTATTCTACTTAACTCATGAATACAATCACCTATACCCATTAAATCATAACTATTTTTAAATGTGGGTTAAATTGAGTAGGGGCATCAAAATGATTCTCACTATTCCCCTCTTCATTAAGTAAGAACACAGGGCAGTCCTCTGAGACTGATACAAAATGTCAGAGGGGGTAGTCCCCTACTGAGTGACAAAAAGCAGGGAAAGAACATGATATTTTTTTCATGTTCTCCTTTGTACGATAGTTTTGGGGTTTTCTAAAATATTTCCCCAATGACATGTAAAGACAATTTTTAGCATTCATTTTTGAAAATTTTTTCATTCTAAATTTTCTCCCTCCTTCACCTCCCCCCTCCCTGAGATGGTAAGCAGTTTGATATAGTTTATACATGTGCAATAATGCAAAACATTTCCATATTCTTCATGTTGTGAAAGACACAGACCAAAAGGAAAAAAGAAATAAACAAAGGTGAAAAATAGTATGATTCTATCTGCATTCAGACTCCATCAGTTCTTTCTCCAGATATGGATAGCATTTTTCATCATGAGTCCTTTGGAAATTGTCTTGGATCATTGTATTGCTAATAGCTAAGTCATTTACATAAGATCATTGCCAATATTGCTGTTAGTGTACAATGTTCTTCTAGTTCTGCTCACCTCACTTTGTATTAGTTCAGGTAAGTCCAGGTTTTTCTGAAAGCATCCTGCTCATCATTTCTCATAGCACAAGTAGTATTCCATTACAATCACATTCCACAACTTATTCTGTCATTCCTCAGTTGATGAGCATCCCCTCAATTTCCAAGACTTTGCCACCACAAAAGGAGCTGCTATAGAAAAGGGCAGAACTTTTAACATATTGATTAGGTTCCAATGATTAGGTTTGGCTAAATCCTTTGAGAAGTGAGCATGTCAAAAATGACTCACTGCACAGCACAATAGATCATGAAGAACAAAAGTCAAATATCTTCTGAAAAAGCAAGCTTGGCAATCAATAGAGATAGGTCGAGAAGGATCACCAATATATCACCAATACAAATGTTGGGTAGCACAAAAAAACAGATGAACTATCTTCTTTGGCATTCAAGGAACCAGTTGAAAGTTCTTGCAAGCAAAAGTATCATTACAATAGTGGGATGCAATATTCTTATAGACAACACAGCACATGTGTTGAATCATGGGAGTAAATTTTTTATTTCTTTAAAGTGAGGCAATTGGGGTCAAATGACTCGCCCAGGGTCACACAGTTAGTAAGTGTTAAGTGTCTGAGGCCAGATCCGAACCCAGGTACTCCTGACTCCAGGGTCAGTGCTTTATCCACTGTGCCACCTAGCTGCCCTGGAGTAAAACATTTTAAAGTCTGAGCAATAATGGGGCTAGGTTGTATCTGTCAAACCAAAAATTAATCAGTATAATAAAATTAAGGTCTTTAATGGGGCAGGAGCTATAACTCAAGATACTGCCATAGCAAGTGCTAGGAATACCCAAAGATGGAGACTGGGGACAGGAAAGAGGGAAGAGACTGCCTCTGGGTTAATTTACCTCATAGTTTCCCCAACTAATTTCTATTACATAATGACCTGAGAGTGATGAAATTACTTTTGTGAGGGTTAAATATCTCAAATTCTTAAGGTAAGCTGTCTTTACATAATAAGCAAAAGTACATAAAGAAAGCTTGGGAAATCTACAAAATACTGGTCTGGAATTGACAGTCTGGTCAGCCCCAAGCAAATCATTGGCCTGGGAATGAAATCAGTCAGTTCTCAGTTGTGTTTATCATATGCATTGGACATTTCATGAGCTTGTGAACTGAAAGTAAAAGCAGAAACAGATTGAGGGGAGGAATGGAGCAGCTCAGTGATGGCTGGTGTATTTGAAGAAGTGGAAACAGAAGACTGAGATGCAGAGGTACATACAGGAGTATTGGATCGGCAATCCCTTGTAGAGCACTAGCCCTGGATTCAGAAGGACCTGAGTTCAAATCCAGCTTCAGACACTTGACACTTACTAGCTGTGTGACCCTGGGCAAGTCACTTAACCCTCATTGCCCTACCAAGAAAGGAAAGGAAAGGAAAGGAAAGGAAAGGAAAGGAAAGGAAAGGAAAGGAAAGGAAAGGAAAGGAAAGGAAAGGAAAGGAAAGGAAAGGAAAGGAAAGGAAAGGAAAGGAAAGGAAAGGAAAGGAAAGGAAAGGAAAGGAAAGGAAAGGAAAGGAAAGGAAAGGAAA
This sequence comes from Dromiciops gliroides, assembly GCF_019393635.1. NCBI lineage: Eukaryota > Metazoa > Chordata > Mammalia > Microbiotheria > Microbiotheriidae > Dromiciops > Dromiciops gliroides. The sequence continues at coordinate 660,039,127 of NC_057862.1, read as the reverse complement.
GGAAAGGAAAGGAAAAAGAAAGAAAGAAAGAAAGAAAGAAAGAAAGAAAGAAAGAAAGAAAGAAAGAAAGAAAGAAAGAAAGAAAGAAAGAAAGACATGGCAGTTGTGAGATGTTTGTGCCCTTGAGGTAGCATTTCTTCAAGTCATATGCTGGACAATTTAGGCAGGTAGTCAGGATGATGGTGTAGTCCTTATTGTTCTTTCACCAGAGACCATCCTTTGTATTCACCACAGTTTTAAAGAAATACCCACATGGGACAGCTAGGTGGCGCTGCAGTGGATAGAGCACCAGCCCTGGAGTCAGGAGGACCTGAGTTCAAATCCAGCCTCAGACACTTAATACTTACTAGCTGTGTGACCCTGGGCAAGTCACTTAACCCCAATTGCCTCACTAAAAAATAAAATAAAATAAAATAAGAAATACCCACAGCTGTGACAACAGAGGATCCCATGCCAATAACCATAAGCAAACCTACCACAGCCCAAACAAAGACCAAGGAAGGGGTGGGGGGAGTTTCATTGGCACAATCTCAGGTCCCAGTATTGAAAAAGAATCAGTAGCCTACTGGGGTGATGATCCAAGAGCATGGTAAGTCAGGCAAGACAAGAAAGGCAAGACACTGGTGAGTCAGGAGGAAGGATGGGTAAAGAGAAGACAGGGCTTTTGTTCTCCTTTGTGTAGATGGGCAAGCCATAAGCCATAATCAAATCCTGCAAAGACAAGGGTCACCAAATAAAGTCTATTCTTAAACTTTCATAGATCTGTTGAGTGGACATAGTAAAGGGTATAAAGGTCAGTCTGGCTCCTCATAGGACTATCACTACTGATGGCCCTGTGAGCAGTTAAAAGCTTCCTATCAGGAAAACAAAGGCACTTGTTCAAACAACAAGCTGAGCTATGTCATTTAATCTCCTAGTGAAGAGATTAATAGGGTAGTTGTTGCCTTGCAAACATCGAAATTGGTTTTTACTCAATGGGTGAGACTTAGAAGGCACAGAAGTAAAGGAATCCTGATGGGCCGCCTTCTCTCCTATCAGATGTTAAAATATGCTGGTAATCTAGTCACAACCAAAAGGACTAGATGGAGAAGGCTTATCCGAGGTGGTTATAGCAGTGTTTGGGGGAGTCTTGTGACCTGGATGGAGGGGGGGGGGAGCTCACCCAAACAATTGGAGGCTCATCACGAATCTTGTAAAATAAAAAGATTTTATTAGGAGAGGAATATATGGCCAGGGAACAGATCACCTTAGTGACTGTTCCACTGGTGTATAAGGGAAGACTGGTGTGAGGAAAATGACTCCTACAATAATTTTATGGAACTCAGCGGTGGTGCTGTGTCAAAGGCTTATTTATTGTCATTCTCCTGAGAATGGGCCACCCTGTGTCTAGCTGGTGGGTGACCAAAAATGGAGGCTCAAAGGCCCCCCTTTTATCCCCTAGTCCCTAATGTGAATGGACCCTCCCCTTTTTCATCATTGGTCTGATTACTCAAGGGTTACAATCTATGTGCAAAAACTAGCTAATCGGAACTCAGTATTTCTTAGCCAATGGGGGAGGTGATACAGGGAGAATTCTTCAATTCCTGCTTTATATGGAAACAGCTCATGAGCAGACCTAATTGCGACCAGCTCAGGGTTTCCCTGAACTAAGATCTGCTGGATTAGGTTCCTCAGTCTTCTTAGCCCTTTTTTTCATACCTAGTCGATAACTCTTTCCTACAAGTAAAAGCTCCATGATGATACCAGAGAGCAAAATTTCCACAAACAACAAAGGAAAATTTGAGAGAAAGAACAAGGTAGAAGCAGAAGGGAGACCTAAGAGTAGGCCAGCTCCTTGGAATCAAATACTAAAGAGGTAGATAGACCTTTTAATGTCCCCATGGAAGTAGGAGGCATCCATAGATGGCCTGTCATCCACAGCATGTCTTTTTTTTTACAACATATTGTTAAACAATTTTTTAACATTTGGGGATTTTTTAAGTTTTAAGTTTCAAATTCTATCCCTCTCCCTTCCCTGAAAGGGTAAGCAAAAACAGATATAGGTTATACATGTGCCATTATGTAAAACATTTCCATTTTAGCCATTTTGTACAAGATTCAAAGGAAAAAGAAAGAAAATGGAAAATAGCATGCTTCCGTCTGTATTCAGACAATATCAGTTATTTCTCTTGATGTGGTTAGCATTTATCATGAGTCCTTTGGGATTGTCTTGGATCATTGTATTGTTGAAAATAGCTAAGTCATTCACATTAATTTATTACTGTGTACAATGTTTTCCTGATTCTGCCCATTTCACTTTGTATCAGTTCATGTAAATCCAGATTTTTCTAAAATCATCCTGATTGTCATTTCTTATACCACAATAATATTCCATCTGTGAGAATATTACTCCCCAGGGCCCTCTTTGGGGGTGAGGCAATTGGGGTTAAGTGACTTGCCTAGGGTCACACAGCTAGTGTTAAGTGTCTGAGGTCAGATTTGAACTCAGGTCCTCCTGACTGACTCCAGGGTTGGTGCTCTATCCAATGCGCCATCTAGCTGCCCCTTGAGGTGACCTTTCTGAGGTTTTTAAGGTCGAATTGGCATCCAGGAAGTAGCCTCACAATTCATGAACCTCCTTTAAGTCATGTCAATGGATGGACTTGAATGCTACCAGCCAATTAGCTTGGAGCTGTGTGTGGGGACTGCCCCTCTTCCTGTTCCACAGGGAGCTTCCAGTTAAACTGACTGAGATTCACTCTTTGGAAGTGTGACCAGCTAGATGAAGGAGGTTTTCTCTCTTTCCCACATAGATCTGAGCTAGGTTTTTCTATTCTTTCAGAGATACGTGTTCTCTCTTTACTAACTTCTAATATACTTTAATAAATGCTTAATGCCTAAAACTGTTGCTGAAGCTCCTAATTTATAAGTAAATCCTAGCTAGTTTCCCCTCACACTGGGGGGGCAGGTAAGATGATTTAGTTTTACTCATCACACATCACAATCATAATAAACCAGTTTCTTTAGTCATTCCCCAATTGATGTACATCCCTTCGATTTCCAATTCTTAGCCAGATGGAGGCATGTTTTGAGAGTTATTTCTTGATGAACTGGAGAAAAAGCTCATGCTACTGAGAGCAAAAATGAAATATAGAATTTAACAGGAGCAACAACAATTCGTCAGAGTACAAGGGCATCTTAAGTCATGGATTACTATTTTTTGGAACCCATGGATCGTAAAAGGTTAAGGAAGGGAGTCAGTTCACTAATTTGTGTCTGTACAAGTGAAGAAATAAACTGTACTTTCTCTTGAGGAAGAAACTCAATTTCCTGCTGAAGAATTTTCAGATGGGTTTGCAAGTCTCGGGGAGCCATACCAGCTTGATAACACTGTTTAAGGCGACAAGCCAGACAAGTTTCTCTGTTGTATTTTGTGATTTTACAATCATTGGTGGAACTCACACAAAATTGATTTCTTTCATTTCTTTTAAAGATCTCTTTTCCAAAGAAGCATCTACAAGAAAAACACGCAGAACCGTTATAGCGCCCTTTGGTAGCTTTGTCACCACAAATCACACAATGATCCTGCTGGAGCAACTCAAAGTCCTTATTCATGAGCTTAGAAAGAACAGCATTTAGGTGAGGATGTCCAGTCAAGTGTGGGGAAGGCAAAGGACCCTGATGACCTGTGGATTCCAGCCTAGGAAAGGAGAGTCCTAAGGAGGTAATGACTTCTACCAGCTTTTCCTGGAATTCAGATAGCTGAAGCTCTCCATTGTCTGTGACTGTAGCAGGCAAGACCATAGCAAATAGTGGATAGAATCTTTGGAGAAAAAAAGAAATAATCAGTGCTCATAATTGAATATTGAAACCAACCTTAGGTCAATTTAGAGGCACATATAGTACAGCAATTAATACACAGCCAGAAAAGGATAATGCCCAGGCTAGTTAAAGTCTATCTGAAAATAAAGGAGAAAATTCCACTGCCTTAGAGCAGAGAGACTTCTAATGTCTCTTTTAGGTCTAAATTTATGCAGCTGTTGTTCAGTCAGATCTGACTTTGTGGCCCCATTTGGTGTTTTCTTGGTAAAGGTAGTTTGCCATTTCCTTCTCCAGCTCATTTTCCAGATAAGGAAACTGAGGCCAACAGGATTAAGTGACTTGCCCAGGGTCATACAGATACTAAGTGTCTGAGACTGGATTTAGACTCAGGTCCTCTTGACTCCAGGGCCATCTGTCTCTTCTATTATGGAAAAGCACTCATCTATTTGGTTCTAAGTAAGAACTACATTAGGTTGAGTCCATTCTTAGAACATGTGACTCCTGCTCAGATCTGGAATATCATCATCCCAACTAATAAACTATTTATAACAATGATAAACTCCCAATGGGAGTACAATGATCAATAATGACACTGGAATCCATAAAGAAAGAAGTACAGGCTGCCCATTTATCATGAAGAGGGCAACATGAAGTTATAAGTCATTTCTTTCTGTGATGTTTAAAATCTAAATGTGTGGTCACCTTAAATTAGAAGCTTTAGCACCAGTCTTTGGGCATTAAGCATTTATTAAAGGATTCTAGGTATTAGTAAAAAGGAAACCACGTGGGAAGCCCAATCACCCCCTGGGTCACACTGTAGCTCGAACAGTGTATCCTGGAAGCAGCACTACACTTTAAGAAGGAGTTAAAAGCTAAGAAATAGTCAGCCAGGATGAGTAAGCAGAGAAAGCAGAAGACCATCAAAAACTTCTTTGGGGGAAAGGTAGACCACAATACACCCTTAGAAGATAATAACAGGGCTAAAGCTCCAACATTCAAAGCTTCCAAGAAAAATGTTTTTGTTTTTGCTTTTTTTGGGGGGAATGGGGATTAAGTGACTTGCCCAGGGTCACACAGCTAGTAAGTATCAAGTGTCTGAGGCCGAATTTGAACTCAGGTCCTCCTGAATCCAGGGCTGGTGCTTTATCCACTGAGCCACCTGGCTGCCCGCCCCCCCAGAAAAATATGAATTGGTCTCAGTCCATGGAAGCTCTCAAAAGGGACTTTGAAGAAAAAGTAGGAGATAGAAGGAAGATTTAGAGAGATGGAGGAAAGAATGGAAAGAGAAATGAGAGCAATGAAGGAAAGTCACGAGAAAACAGTCAATAGTTTGAAAAGCCAAATGCGAAAAGAAATAGAAAAGCTCTCTCAAAAAAATAATTGCCTAAGAATTAGGATTGAATAAATGGAAGCTATGACCTTACAAGAAATCAAGACACAGTAAAACAAATCCAACTGAATAAAAAAATAGAGGGCGATATGAAATATCTCCTTGGAAAAACAGCTGACCTGAAAAACAGAGCCAGGAGAGATAATTTGAAAATCATTGGACTACCTGAAAACCATGACCAAAATAAGAACTTAGAAACCATCCTCCAAGAGATAGTCAGGGAAAATTGCCCTGATATTCTGGAAGCAGAAGGCAAAATAGAAATTAAAAGAATCCACCAGTCACCTCCTGAAAGAGATCCCAAAAGGAAAACCTCCAGGAATAGTATAACCAAATTCCAGAGCTCCCAGGTCAAGGAGAAAATATTGCAAAAAGCTAGAAAAAATGAATTCAAATACTGTGGAGCTCCAATAAGGCTAAAACAAGATTTAACAGCATCTACATTAAAGGACTGGAGGGCATGGAATATGATATTCCAGAGGGCAAAGGAACTGGGACTACAGCCAAGAATCATGCACCCAGAAAAACTGAATATACTCTTTCAAAGGAAAAAGTAGAACTTCAATGAAAATGAGGACTTTCAGGCTTTTGTGATGAAAAGACCTGAACTGAATAGAAAATTTGACTTTCAAATACAAGACCCTGGAGAAGCATAAAAAGGTAAATAGGAAAAAGACTTCATGAGGGATATTAAAAGATCAAACTGTTTACATGAAGTAAAGAATTAATTGTTATTTGATGTTTTTGATGCCTTGGCACGCACTGGCCTGGGGCTCCGCCCACTGGTTGTAGCCATTGCTATGGTGCTGGCACCTCACATCATCACTACTTGCCTACGCCTACATGGGCCTAGCAAAATTATAATGATTGGAAGCCTAGTGAGGGCAGACATGTGACTGTCAGAGCGGGCCATCCCATTGGCTGGGGCTGTGTGGGGTTTTTCCGGGATTGGGGGAGGAGAATTGGGCATTCTAGCTGGACACTAGAAGGCGACAGGAGTTCTGCTGCGTATTCTCAGCTGATTCCTGGGCAGTGGTATCTTTTCAAGTTGTATAATTTCTCTTCCCCCATTTTATTTCCTTTCCCTTGATCCTACTGATCCTGTTTGTGTTTTTTTTTAAGTTCATTCTTGTTAAAATAAATCCTGTTCTGTTTTGAGGGAGGCTGCCTGTTTCCTTCCTTGCCCCAATATTGTGGCGAGCCACTTAGCTAACACTCCCCAATTAAACATTGGTCCCCACAATTCCTACATGGGATGATAATACTTTGAATTCAAAAGAACTATCTCAGTAAGGAATTCACAGAAGACACGGGTCTAAACTGAATATGAAGGGATGATATTTGTAAAGCATTTATGTTTTGTTCTTTGTGGGGCAGACAGGGTGGGGTATCTCATATCTGGGGCCAGATTTGGGCTTGGGGCATCCTGGGTCCAGAGCTGGTGCTTTGTCCATTGTGCCATCTAACTAACCCATGATGACATCTTTAAAATAGGGTTGAAGTGTAGGAAGAATAGACTGGGGGAGGGGGAAGGGGAGAGATGGTCTGGGGAGAGGTAGTTCACATGAAGGAAACAAGAAAAAAGCTTATGGAGAGGAGGGGAAGAAAGGGAAGGAGTTGGGGGGGGGTGAGTGAACCTTAATATCATCAGAATTGGCTCAGAGAGGGACTAACATACATATTCAAGTAGGTATAGTAATATATTTTTGCCCTGAGGGAGGGGAGGGAGGATAAGCGGGGGAGGGGGGGGAGGAAGGAAGGGCAGATTGGGGGAGAGAGAAGTAAAAAGCAAAACACTTTCAAGGAAGGTGAAGATGTTCTTTATTACTTCACAAGTATGACATATTGAATTGCTTGATTTCATAGGGAGGGTTGAGGAAGGAGGGAGGAAGAAAACTTTAGACCACAGAATTAGCTCAAAGACCTTAATCTCATCATAGTGGGCTCAAGGAGGGAATAACATTCACACCCAATTGGGAGGAGTAATCTATTTAACCTTAGAGGAAAGTAGGAGGGGAAGAGGATAAGGAGGGAAGGGTGAAAGAAGAGAGTGCAGAGTTGGGGAGGGGACAGTCAGAAGTAAAACACTTTTGAGGAGGAATAGGTTAAAAGAAGATAGAAAATAGAGTAAATATCATGGGAAGGTAATAGGATGGAGGGAAATAGTTATGATGATTGATTATAATGGCAAAAAGTATGGTACCTACTTTGCTGGGCTATTGTGGACAAAATTCTCTGTCAAGTTTAAGGTACTATATACAGGTTATGATGAACAGGACACTATCAGAAAAACCTGGAAAGACCTACACAAACTTAAGCAGAGTGAAATGTACTATAGCCATAGTGTAAGATGATCTGCTGGGAAGCATGTAGTTATTTTCAGCAAGGCAATGATCCAATATAACCCTGAAGGACTTATGAAAATTGCAACCCATCTACAGAGAAAGAACTGATAGTATCTGTAAACAGATGGAAACACATTTTAAAAAAATCTTTTTTCATCTTTGACAATTCCTTAATCTAAAGTTTTGGTTTTTTGACTGTTTTCTCTCACAACCTAGCTAATGTGGGAATGTTTTCCATGACTACTGATGTATAACTTATTTTGAGTTGCTTGAGTTCTTGTGGGTGGGGGGTGGGAAGAGAGGGAGGAAGAGAAGTTGGAGCATAAATTTTGTTTTGTTTTGTTTTGGTTTTGGTTTTTTTGCAGGGCAATGAGGGTTGAGTGACTTGCCCAGAGTCACACAGCTAGTGAGTGTCAAGTGTCTGAGGCCGGATTTGAACTCAAGTCCTCTTGAATCCAGGGCCGGTGCATTATCCACTGTGCCACCTAGCTGCCCCCTGGAACCTAATTTTTAAAATTGATGTCAAAATTTGTTTTTAACATCTATTTTGGAAAATAAAATTCTATTCAATTAAAAAAAAAAAAAGGAAACCCCATGGAGTTCAGTAAGTTAAGAAAAGGCCTACCTAGCCAAGGGTTCTAGCCTGGTCTCATTCTTCCTCAAGTCCTCCACCACCAGCCTGCTTCAACCATGAACAGACACAGCAAACTGAGTATGGAAGCTTTTTATAGGTCTGGAGCAGACGCGGTCCTTACACACTGCTTCAAACTGATTGGTTAGCATCATCCAAATCCACTAGTTCACTGGACTTGAAGATAGTCTTATGTTGAGTTCAAAGTCCTTAAGCTTTTGAGAACAATACCTTCTTAAGGGCTGGCCAGGTGTGGTTAAAGTCTAATTAACTTTAAGTAGACTATTCAGCAAAGTCAATCACTCTCACTTAATTCAATCTGTTTAGATCAATCTCCAGGTGGGCTACCTATCATACATGGACTATCTTCTTTTGGGAAAACTGGCATTTCCAAGGAAAGCCATCTATAATGCTATAGAAATTGTGGGAACACTTTTCACTCCCATTAGTCTTATTAGGGAAAGAAGGACTCCCAGAAATACAGCCAAGGACCCCAAACTCCATTTGCCAGCATGTGGCATTAGGTTCATCTGTCTTGGCTTGCAGTGAGGTTGGATGCTGAAGCAAAGGATAGCTGCTGCTGTTGAAATCAAAACCATGACATATGGGGGAGGTGGCCTCCATCTTTCCATATTCTTCCTCATCCCCTATGTCATAATGGCAATCTACAAAAATTATGGAATCACTAGATAGCAAACTCCAGCCCTTTGGAGAGGAAACAAAGGACTACTTTTGAATAAGCTTTACAAGGAAAGCTCCCCCTGGAGGGGGAATGTCCCCATGGCAAAAGCTAGAGGCAACAAAATTAAAAGTGAAAGGAATGCATAAGAAAAACCTCATCTGGATTCAGATATTGTCTCAACTATCATTATAAACCAAAGAAGTGAAAGATGAAACAGGACTGCCACAATAAACAGTAACAGTGGTAATGGTGTTTCATTCTTGCCTTGTTTTTCACTTGGGTCTGATTCTTCATGACTGGAGTGGTTTGTCATTTCTTTCTCTAGTTCATTTTATAGATGAGGGAAGTGAGAAAAACAGGGTTAAGGGACTTGCCTAGGGTCACACAGCTAGTAGATGATCCAAGGCCAGATTTGAACTCAAGAAAATGAGTCTTCCTGACTTCAGGCCCAGCATGCTATCCACTGCACCACCTAGATGCCCATTACAATGAGTATTCTTTTCCTATCTGAGTTGAACCAGATGGATTGTGTGATATTTTCTAAGTTGGTTTCCTTCCTATCACCTGGACCATGGAACCCTCCTATACACGGCTGCCCCTTATTCCTATCTAGAAAAGTCTTCTTATGATTAGAAAAAATTTCAGAGGGACCGAAGAAAGTCAGAACCTAGAATATGGCCCAGGTTTTATGTGTGAGCAATGAATCCACAAGTCCTTTTCCTCACTCTTGATGACAGTGAGTAGTCATTAGAACCTGGAATAGTCCTTTTCTAAGAATGCAGAGTGCTGCTAGTTACCGAAAGTCCCTGAAGTAGATGCTGTCACCAGGACAAAAATAATGCAGTGAAAAGTCTGATGGTCCAGTTTGCGTCATAAAGCTCTTTCAATCTATTCATATAGGAAGCAACAGAAGCATCCCCACTGAGCAATGATGTATATCCATTAAGGGAAAAGGTTTTGTATTTTATAGGAGGGCAACCAAAAAGGCATTTCATGGAAAATACGTAATTCTTCCTTTGGTCTGCTATGCAGATAGAACAAAGCCCAAGAGAGAACATTAGGACATTTCAAATGAGTTTCAGAGCATAATTTACCAGTCATAGCCTTAAGTTCCTTATTCATATGTTCAATGTAGCCAGAACTTTGAGGATGGTACATATGGAGGGGAGTTATGGGTGATGCCAAGATTAGAATGCATGAGAAATAACTGAATCAGTGAAATGAGAACCTATATCAGAGTCTCTGAAGGCATGTGGGCCATACCTGGGCACAATTTCCTAGATAAGAACTTTGGAAAGCTAGATAAGTTGGACAAGAAACTGTTATGTGATCCCCTACTGAGCTGATGCCTGAGGTAATGCATTGTTGCCTAATTAAATCAATTATCCTTTATGGGCCATAGTGGCCCCCTTGATGAATGGAAAGGCAATGCCCAGTGATAGATAGAAACTCCAGGAGAGGAGTGGCTCACCTTCCTCAGTCACCCAGACCTAAGACCTGGTTAGCCTGGTATTGCTGTTTCCACTTTCCAACCTCAGCATCTCTAGAGAACAGGATGACATTGAGAGAGTGGCCAGTAGATGATGAAGGGTCATTGAGATGAAGCATTGGAGAAGGACTCTGTAGACCTGCTAACTTTGCAGCAGGTCTGCCCAGGCAGAGAGAGACGGAGCAGTTCCATTGGTATACACAGAACAACGGTCTGGGGCTTTTCTGCATTGGCAATAACTCTATCAGAGGAAGTTGAGATCTCCATTGCAACCACAACTTCCTGATGTCATGACAAATACCAAAGGCACAGGAAGAGTCAGTACAAACGGTAGCACTCTTAGCAGCAGCAAAGTGACAGGCTTGAATGAGGGTGATCAGCTCAGCAGCCTGGGTGATTAGAAGGGGTAGGGGGCAATGAAGCTGCCCACATTGTGTTACACTCAGATACCACAGAGGCTCCAGGGTAGCCCTTGCCATCTTTTTTTTTCCTTTTTTGGTGGGTTAATGAGGGTTAAGTGACTTGCCCAGGGTCACACAGCTAGTACTTACTTGTCAAGTGTCTGGGGCCAGATTTGAACTCAGGTCCTCCTGAATCCAGGGCTGGTCCTTTATCCACTGTGCCACCTAGCCGCCTCCTCTTGCCATCTTTCTTGAAGGGAGAGCCATCAGAATAGAAAACAGTCTGGATCCTCAGGAGGCAAATCAGTAAGGTCATTACAAGGGTTCTCAGCCAAGTCCACAACTGAGGTGCAGGCATGTGAAGGTCCCCAGAGATAGGGAGGTAGGGGAGCAGTGTTGCAGGATTGAGAACAGATCAATGTTCCTCATGAGGGCACTGTACCATTAAGGGACATCCTTGGACCAATTCCCATGCTTTTTCTACTGAGAAGGAAGTACAGTATTAGCTGGGACATGAAGGAAAGCCAAGGAAGCCAGGAGGCCCACAAACTATATCATCTAGTTGAGCTGAATAAGTCACCCAGTATAACGAGGCTCCTAATGGTTGAATTAGAGCCCCAGGAACCACCCCCACCACCACTCCACTTCCTTCATGTACAAAAAGAATGAAAAGCTTGCTGTAATGTTGGAGTTCAAAGTCAGGAGCAAACAATTATGCTTTAAGATGGGTCAAGACCACAGGATACTCAGGATTCAAGGTGCAAATGCTCAGTAATCTGATCTTGAGTCAAAGCAACAAAGAGGTTGAGTAATCTCAAACATTGGGATCCACTAATACAAATCACTGATACCAAGGGCAGCTACATGGCGCAGTAGATAAAGCATCAGCCCTGGATTCAGGAGGACCCGAGTTCAAATCCAGCCTCAGACACTTGACACTTACTGGCTGTGTGACCCTGGGCAAGTCACTTAACCCTCATTGCCCCATAACACACCCCCCCCCAAAACAAACAAACAAATCACTGATACCCATTAAATCATAACAAATTAAGGAAATACTGATTAGCTTGAGAAGGGCCATCAAAAGTATTTTTACAGAGGACCAAGGTATGGAACAATGTGTAAATTGTGTGTGGTGTCCAATTCTATTGATGTGTTTGGTTGGTTTTGCTGATCTTTACTTTTGTTATCTTTGTTACATGGGCTGATTCTCTGAATAGGGGAGAGAGGAGGAATATATTTGGGCATGAAGGAATATAAAACAGTTATCAACATGAGATTTTTTTAAAAGATCACTGTCATTCCCTTGCTCAAAAAGCTACACTGAGTCCCTACTGCCTCTGAAATAAAATAAAATACTTTTCCCTTTGGCATCTAAAGTCCCTCATGATGGGACTCCAGCTTAACCTTTCCAGGGCCCTTTCACACCTTATGTTCCAATGAAATTGTCCTTATGAAAGACAATCCAGCTCCCACCTACAATTCTCTTCCTCCTCAGCTTTGCTTCTTAGAATCTCTACAAAGTTCCGTTCCAATGCCACATCTGGCTAGTGGCCCCCTGAAGAGACCTTGTAGTTACCTTGCATATATTTTGTATTTATTCATGTGTATCTGTTGTCGTCTCTCTTCAGCGAGCTTCTGTCCCTAGTACAGGGACCTGGCACGGTGATGGTGCTTACTAAATGCTGTTGATTGATTGACAAATGCATTGTAATCAACAAATAACATGTACACAGGTATAATATTCATATGGCTTAACAAAACTTTCCTCCTAACAACCTTGTGGGGTAGGTGGAAGTTTTATTAACCTCATTTTACAGATGAGGAAACTGAGGTTCAGAGAGGTGCTTCTCAATGTCTAACAGAAGGCCTTTTATGTCATTAGTCATTAGAATCAACATTCACGGGGCAGGTAGGTGGCGCATGGATAAAGCACTGGCTCTGGAGTCAGGAGTACCTGAGTTCAAATCCGGCCTCAGACACTTGACACTTACTAGCTGTGTGACCCTGGGCAAGTCACTTAACCCCATTGCCCCACAAAAAAACAAAAAAAAAACAAAACCAAAAAAAAGAATCAACATTCACACAGGAGGGTTCTTTCATTCTTTTTTTTTTTTTTTTTTTTGCTGGGCAATGAGGGTTAAGTGACTTGCCCAGGGTCACACAGCTAGTAAATGTCAAGTGTCTGAGGCCAGATTTGAACTCAGGTACTCCTGAATCCAGGGCCAGTGCTTTATCCACTGCGCCACCTAGCTGCCCCTCTTTCCTTCTTTATATATTTATCCTCAGCATCCAGCCCAGTGTCGGGCACACAGTAGGCAGCTAATAAATGCCTGATGAAGTACACATTATAACCCCTCAAACAAATGAAGGCATGTTAAATTGCCTGTGGATCATATGATTGCCCAACTCCAATAGCTCAACTTAAAGAATTCTGTAAATGTTCTCCATTATTAAGACTATATTTGACTTTTCATTCTCATACAATCTCTCTCAGAGGTATAGAAGTCTTCCAGGTATGGACCAGTACACAGTGCCAAGCACACAATAAGCATTCGCTAAGTCATATATTTGTGTCACAGAAAGGGATAAGGAAAAGTTTCTCCATAATGAAGACTTTGCTCAGGCATGTTCCACAAAAGCACATGGCAGTTAAGGCACCAGAAAGCAGGGCAACCAGAGCTCAAATCCTGCCTCAGAGTGGTTACTTGCTGTGTGACCCCATGGGCAAATAATTTAACCTCTCTGCTTCTTCCCACATCTGAAAATGAAAATGGAGGGTTTGGACCAAATGTCCAACATTCCAGTTCCAAATGTGTTATCCCAGGGTCTTCCTCACCATCTACAATCACTCAACTGACAACTTTCCCCAACCCAATGGCCCCCAGCCTTTTGCTTCCTCTCAGTGTGTGTGTGTGTGGCAGGGGAGGGGTAGGGGGAAGAGAAGATCCTAAAGGGAAGAAAGGCTTGACTATATCTGGTCACATAAGACAAAGACAAGAGGAAATCCTATGGAACTTCAGCAGATGTACAGCCTGGCCTAGAATTCAGGTTTTCTGGTGCCCCATCTAGACAAAAATTTGCCTGCCTAGGGGGTTCAATCAATCCATAAGGATTGAGGAAGCACTTAATATGTGCCCATCACTGAGGATACATAAAGTCAAAGAAAAAAATTCCCTGCCCTCTGTAATGATTGGAATGAAGTCACCTACTGGAGACTTACTATAGGAAAGCTCCACCATGAGGAGAATGCTTCTAAGGGCAAGGCCATGTGGCTTTTCCTTGGCGTCAGGAAGTGACGTTTGCTCATGGGTGCTGTCTATCAAGGCTACCAGCCAATCAACTTGAGGAGCCTCCCATTTTCTGGGAGGGGACAGGAAGGAAGAAGGAGGGCCTGCGCGGAGAGCTCTGTCTCTTTTTGGTTCCTGACTTCACTGTGGTGGAAGAGAGAGAGAGAGAGAGAGAGAGAGAGAGAGAGAGAGAGAGAGAGAGAGACCCCAGAGGACTTCACAGGATAATTAAGGAAAGACAGGATTGCCAGGCTGTAAGAATTCTGTTCTCAATCTTTCTCTTTCTATCTTTCAATAAACCCTTAAAAACCTAAACTCGTTTTATCAGTGATTTTAGTCAGTTTCCCCCAAAACTGGGGGAACAGATTAAAACCCACATTTAGAATTTTAAATTACACACCTCAATGGACTTATATTCTATGATCAAATGAAATAATATACATAAAGTACTTTGCACACCTTAAAGCACTATACAAATGATGATGACCATTGTTAGCTATTAGAATTCTATTGAGGAGGGGGCAGCTAGGTGGCGCCGTGGATAAAGCACTGGCCCTGGATGCGGGAGGATATGAGTTCAAATCTGGCCTCAGACACTTGACACTAGCTGTGTGACCCTGCACAAGTCACTTAACCCTCATTGCCCGGCCAAAAAAAAAAAAAAAAGAATTCTATTGAGGGAGATGACCTATATATATGTAAGAATATGCAGAATATATGCAAAATGCAAAGTAGTTTTGTGAGAGAGGGCACAAGCATCTGGTGTCATCAGAGAAGGTTTTATTAAGCACCTAGTATGTGCAGGTAGCTAGGTGGTGGTACAGTGGATAGAATGCCAGGCTTGGGGTAAGGAAAACTTATCTTCCCAAGTTCAAATCTGGCCTCAGACACTTATTAGCTGTGTGACCCTGGGTAAGTCACTTAACCCTGTTAGCCTCAGTTTCCTCATCTGTCAAATGAGCCAGAGAAGGAAATGGTAAAAAAAACAAAACAAAACAAAAAACATTCCAGTTATCTTTGCCAAGAAAATCCCAAATGGGGTCACAAATTGTCAGACACAAAATGACTGAACAACAAATGTGCCAGGTATTGTGATAAGCTCTGGAGAAAGGTTCAAGAAGTCCACGTACTCAAAGAGCTCACTGTCTAATCGGGGAAAGAAGTGAATAGATATAATCAGAGGGAAGGTGAAAGGATTGGGAAAGGCTTCTTGTATGTGGGATATTAGCAGGGACATGAAGGAAGCCCAAGGAAGCCAGAAGGCAGAGATAAGGAGGGAGATGGGGGACAACCAGTGAAAATGCCTGGAAAAGCAGATGAAGTATTTTTTTCAAACAAGTTTTGGATCAAAGAGTACATGGAGGGCAGCTACATAGCTCAGTGGATAGAGTACCGGCCCTGGATTCAGGAGGACATGAGTTCAAATCCAGCCTCAGACACTTGACACTTACTAGCTGTGTGACACTGGACAATTCACTTAACCCTTGTTGCCCTGCAAAAACAAAACAACAAAAACAAAAACAAAAAAGAATGGGGGCCAAGATGATGCCTGAGAGGTGAGCCTTGGTGATGGAGCATTAGAGATGCCCTCAACAGCAACAGAAGGAAGGGTTGGAGGGGAAAAACAATGAATTCTGTTTGGATCATGTTGAGTTTAATGTATTTACAAGACATCCAGTTTAACATGTAAAATAAGCAACTGGAAATGGGAGACTGGAGTTAGTAGAGAGGTCAAGGCTAAAAAAGAAGATTTGAGAACAGAACCAAGAGAACATTGTACACAGTATCAACAACATTTTGTGATAATCAACTGTGATGGACTTGACTCTTCGCAGCAATGCAATGATCCATGACAATGCCAAAAGATTTATACTGGAAAACCCTCCCCACATTCAGAAAAAAAAAACTATGGAGTCTGAATGCAGACTGAAGCATGCTATTTGTTGTTGCTTTTTCTGTTATTGTTCTCGTTTATTTTTTCTTGAGTTTTTTTTCCTTTTGCTCTGATTAATGTGGACATATGTTTAATATGATTGCAATGTACAACCTATATCAAATCGGGGAAGGGAAGGGAGGATGGGAAAAAATTGGGGAACTCAAAAAAAATCTTTACACGTAATTGAGAAAAAAAACAAAATAAAGAATCAATCAATAAACAAATGTGCAAGAAAAAGTTGATTTGAGAATCATCAGCATGGAGATGATAATTGAATTCATTAGAGTTGATGAGATCAACAAGTAAAGTTGTATAGAGGGAGAAGGACCCAGAAGAGATCCCTGTGGGACACCTATGGTTAGAGTCTATGATCTGAGTGGAGGAGGATCCAGCAAAGGAGCCAAGGAGTGGTCAAATGGGTAGAGGAACCAAGAGAGAGTAGTGTCACAAATATCTAGAGAGTTTCAAGAAGAGGGTGATTGACAGTGTCAAAGGCTACAGAGAGGTCAAGAGGGGTAAGATTGAGAAAAGACAATTGGATTTGGCAATGAAGAGATCACCCATAACTTTGAAGATCAGTCCCTTTAAATAATGAAATCTGAAGCCAATTATAGAGTTAAGAAGAGTCAGAGGAAAGGAAGTGAAGGCACTTGTAGAGGCTCTTCAAGGAGTTGAGCCACAAAAGGCAAGAAAGATATGAAAGAAAAGAAGAAAAAAGATATGGTATGACAGCTAGTGGGGATGGATAGATTTTTTAAAAGGCAGATGTAAAGGAGATAGTATTTGAGGTGAGTCTTGGTAAGGGATTGCAAGAGTTGGAGGTAAGAAGGGGGACTCCAGGGACAGGGGTTGTTGTAAAATGATGAAAGACACAACTAAAGGAGATTTGGGAATTGTGGCAGTGTTGAAATTGAAAGGTTAGTAGTGTGGGTAGCTCTGAAGGCAGCAAAATGGTACAGCAGATAGAGCATCAGACCTAAAGTCAGGAAGACTTATTTTCCTGAGTACAAATCTGGCCTCATAAACTTACTACTAGCTGTGTGTGACCCTGGGAAAGTTACTTAACCCTATTGGCCTCAGTTTCCTCATCTGTCAAATGAGCTGGAGAAAAAAAAAATGTCAAACCACTCCAGTATCTTTGCCAAGAAAACCCCAGAATAGGGTCATCCAGAGTCAGACATGGCTGACATGACAGAACAAAAACATGAATAGCCCCTAGAAGTCTCTGTAGGACCAAGAAAAGGCTGACAGAAAGTGGCTGAATTTTAATTCAGGTCCTCCTGAATCCAGGGCGGGTGCTCTCCTCCCTTCTCTTACTCAATAAACCCCAGTGACTCCCTATCACCTCCAGGATCAAGTATAAAATCCTCTCTTTGGAGTTCAAAACCCTTCATAATATGAATTCTACCCCTCTCCATGTACTCTTTATTTATTTCTTTATTATTTTTTTTGCAGTGCTACCTGGTGCCCAGAAAGAGTTACAGGAAGCAAAAGAAATATCACAAAGAGGGGCAGCTAGGTGGCACAGTAGATAGAGCACCCGCCCTGGATTCAGGAGGACTTGAGTTCAAATCCAACCACTTACTAGCTGTGTGACCCTGAACAAGTCACTTAACTCCAATTGCCTCACCAAAAAAAAAAAAGAGAAAGAAAAGAAATATCACAAAGAATGCAATACAATCAATATGAGTTAAATGTAGAATAATTAGAAGGAAAGGGAGGCTCAAGTCATTGCAGAGAAACAAAAGTAGAACTGAAAGGGACTTTTGGAGATCATCCAGTTTACCTCCTTCATTTTATAGATGAGAAAGTTGACACAGGAGACAGTAGTAAATGTGACTATAGTAATCTACTATTTGGTAAACACAATGATTCTAGCTTCTGAGATAAGAACTCAATATTTGGCAAAAACTGCTGGGAAAACTGGAAGATAGTATGGAAGAAGCTAGGCATAGACCAACATCTTACACCATATACCAAAATAAGGTCAAAGTGGGTACATGATTTAGACATAAAGGGCAATACCATAGGCAAAATAGGAGAGGAAGGAATAGTTTACCTCTCAGATTTATGAAGAGAAATGATTATGAAGAGGTAGTAATTATGAAATGCAAAATGAATCTTTTTTTTTTTTTTTGCAGGGCAATGAGGGTTAAGTGACTTGCTCAGGGTCACACAGCTAGTGTCAAGGGTCTGAGGCCAGAGTTGAACTCAAGTCCTCCTGAATCCAGGGCTGGTGCTCTATCCACTGTGCCACCTAGCTGCCCCAAAATTAATCATTTTGATTACATTAAATTAAAAAGGTTTTGTACAAACAGAAGCAATGCAGCCCAAATTAGGAGAGCAGAAAGCTGGGAAACAATTTGTATAGCCAGTGTTTGTGATAAAGGCCTCATTTCCAAAACATATAGGGAACTACAAATTTGTAGTACAAGTCATTCCCCAATTGAAAAATGGTCAAAGGATATGAACAGGCAGTTTTCAGATGAAGAAGTCAAAGCTATCCATTGCTATAAGAAAAAGTGCTCTGAATCACTATTGACTAGAGAAATGCAAATTAAAACAACTCTGAGGTACCACCTCATACCTATCAGATTGGCTAATATGACAAAAAAAGGAAATAAATGTTGGAGAAGCTATAGAAATATTGGAACACTGATGCATTGCTGGTGGAGTTGTGAACTGATCCAGCCATTCTGGAGAACAATTTAGAACAATGCCCAAAGTGCTGTAGGGCTGTGAATACCTTTTAACACAAGTAATACCAGTACTAGGTCTGTATCCCAAAGAGATCATAAAAAAGGGAAAAGGACCCACATGTACAAAATATTTATCACATGGGGCAGCTAGGTGGCGCAGTGGATAAAGCACCAGCCCTGGATTCAGGAGGGCCTGAGTTCAAATCCGGCCTCAGATACTTGACACTAGCTGTGTGACCCTGGGCAAGTCACTTAACCCCCATTGCCCCCCGCAAAAAAAAAAAAGAAAGAAAGAAAGAAAGAAAGAAAGAAAGAAAGAAAGAAAGAAACATCCCAATGCTGTGACCTAGATGGATAAAAAGTACTTTAGGCCATACCCCCTGGTCTATCCTCTATCTTTTCTCTAAAAGCACGAAGTTCATTCCACCATCTGTCCTCTGGGCCCAGCTTTGGTCATTGCTTTTGATCTGATCTCCAGTGTTACTTATGGCTGACTGCCTTTTGGGAAGCCTTTCCTTTTCTTCCCCTCTTCACTCTGTGTGACCCCGGGCAAGTTGCTTAACCCCAATTGCCTCACCAAAAAAAAATACATATATATATATATATATATATATATATATATATATATATATATATATATATATATATATATATGTATGTATGTATATGTATATGTATATGTATGTATACCTATATATGTATACCTATATATATATATATAGGTATACATAACTTTTTACAGTTGCCAACTTTTTTACAACCCCCACATTCAGGTACACAGTTTAAGAAGCTTTGAGCTAAAGAACTAAGAGACCTCCTCATTTTATAGGCAAGAAAACTGAGGCCCTGAAGCTTCCAGCAACTTTCCCAAAGTCACACCTGTAGTAAGGAGAAGAGCCTAGATCGCACCCCTGGATCCTTCTGGTGCCAAATCCTACTCCACCATGCCTGGCTCAGGTTTCATAGAAGTGTTGCCCAAGGTTTCTTAGACAGCCTTGTTTTCAGTTCCCCAACCCAATTCTCAAGGGGCAAAGCAAGAGGTGGGGTAGGAACATCCAGAGTACACTCTCTCTACAGAAATAAAGTGGATATGCCCCTGGTTAAGTGGTGTGGTTCTGCCTTTGGGGCAATGAAAGCCCTACTTGTCTTATGTGAGAAAGTGAAGCCTCTTTGGGAAGGGGAACAGCGTGCAACTCAGCTCTCACAGGGAAGGTGGTCAAAGACTCACAAGGCACTCCACCCCCTGTCCTCACCCCTGGGCAGCGTTTCCTAAGGAGAAGAGGGACAACTGTCTCAGTTTGCAATAACAACCAGTCTTTGAGAGCAAATGCTCCTCCCCTAGCCAGTTCATATAAATAGCTATGGGTATGGGGCTGGCCTTAGATTTCATGACAAGGGGCTCTCAGTCTCAGGGAAGCAACATTCCAAGCCTGTCAGGTCTCCTCTTTTCCCTTCCAACCCTCCATATTCCCTTATGGTACATTTAGCTCCTTCATCCTCTGACCTGGATGCTCTGTTCCTCAACCAGGAAGAACCTGTTGGAGCCTCCTTCCAAGGTATGTAGGAGTCCTGGGTCCAAGAATATCAGAGCTGATGTAAGGCACCTTCTAAGTCCTGAGATCTAATCCCCACAATGGCTCCTGAGTTAAATTTCACCTGAGGATTAGACTCTCCTAAGGTTCAGCCTAACCAGGGCTATCTCTATCCTGCATCTGAAAGAATATGCAGAAAGTCTTTTAGGGAGGCCAGCAAACCCCTAGGTTGAAGTCAACTGGATGAGACAAATTCACACTTAAACCTCACTTTTGTGTGTGTGTGTGTGTGTGTGTGTGTGTGTGTGTGTGTGTGTGTGTATGTGAGGCAAATGGGGTAAGTGACTTGCCCAGGGTCACACAGCTAGTAAGTGTCAAGTGTCTGAGGTCGGATTTGAACTCAGGTCCTCCTGAATCCAGGGCCGGTGCTCTATCCACTGCGCCACCTAACTGCCCTAAACCTCACTTTTTATTTCACCTTATCACCAGGCCTGAGTCATGTGATTGGACCCTGCTTTTTCCTTATAATGATCAAATATAGCAGGAGTTTCTTACCTACCCAGTCCAATGATGGGTTGAGCTAGATACCTTAATAGGATTACAGTTACACTTCTAGTCCTAAACCCCACAGTAGCTGATTCAGGGCTCAATAAGTAGAGTTGGCTGGAAATTTTTCAGCCTATAACTGAGAACTGAAGCTATGGGAATAGCCAGCAAACTTGGGGTCTTCATCTGGAGGCAGCTAGAAGTTGCTATGGATAGAGGACTAGCCCCAGAGTTAAGATCACAATTCAAATGCAGCCTTAGACACAACTAGCAGTAACCCTTAACCTCGATCTGCCTCAGTTTCCTAAACTATAAAATGGGGGTAATAATAGCACTTAACTTTCAGGGTAGCTGTGAGGATCAAATGAGATATTTGTAAAGCACTCAGCATAGCATCTGGTACATACTAGGTGCTTAATAACTGTTTGGTCCCTTCCATTCTAACATTTATTCTTCTGGCTTATACCTCTACCTAGGGGGTCCTTCAGGAACATTAGAATTTGTTTCATGTCTAGGTCACTACAAAAAAAAAAAAGACATTTATTAACTGTGTGACCCTGGGCAAGTCACTTAACTGTTTGCCTCAGTTTCCTTATCTGTCAAATGAGCTGGAGAAGGAAATAGCAAACCACTCCAGTGTCTATGTCAAGAAAACCCCAAATGAGGTGACAAAGAGTTGGACATGACTCAACAACAACTTTCTCACACAAGGGAAAAGCACTTAAAGTTGCTAGGAAATTTTTTTTTTAAAAACTCTTCTTTTAATGAGCCTCACTTTCCTATAAGGTCGTCCCTTCCCTACCCCCACCCCACAACTAACCAACTCAGAAGAAAAACTTGAGATCTCTAGAGTTTTCCCCAGACCCTGCACAGTCCACAAAACAGACAGTAATAGTGAAGGACAAGGTCAGATGTCTCCCTCCACATCATGGCTCTGTGGTTTCCAGGAAAACAAGACAGAATCATTTGGAGGCCATGCTTTCTACTAAAACACACCATGTGGCTTATTATAGAGAAAGATAGTTGACACATACTTACTGTATTACGGGTTGGGGTAGAGACATAACTGAGGAGGTAGCAGAGATATGATCCAGCTCCCCGATAAATCCAAGGCTTGTGCCATATAAACGGTATAAAGGGAAGATGCTGTCCAAAGTCCAAAGGAGGTGGAAAATGAGACAGCTCCCTTGGGCTCCCCCCTCAAAGAGAGGTTTGGGAGCTCCAGGCTCCACCCTCCAATCAGAAAGACAAAGGGTATTGAGGTTCAAGTACTTACAGGATGATAAGACTTCCCAGTGATGAAATTCCTAGGGAAGATATAGAGATGTCCTAGGAAATCCAAATGAGCATAGCCTGGAGGGAAACAATTGTCAAAAGTATTTTCATAATACCAAGATGTTTTAATATTTAATATGGTAAATAATATAACTCCCCTAAACAAACACTCTTGCAATGAGTGGGGGAAGGTGGTCCTCAATCATTATGAAGAATGTAAAGGGATCTCAAGACCAAAAAGTTAGAGAATGGCTGTCCTAGATGAAAGATCACCATTGTACTGGGGGGAAAGAGACTGCAGATGCTCCATAGGCCAAATCTGATTATCCATTATTCTGATGCATCTTTTCATGCCAAGATAATTTTCCAAGTGTGCTCCTTGTCCCCATAGCACCCTCTTATCAAAAAGGATAACTAAAGGGGCAGCTAGGTGGCGCAGTGGATAGAGCACCGGCCCTGGAGTCAGGAGTACCTGAGTTCAAATCTGGCCTCAGACACTTAACACGTACTAGCTGTGTGACCCTGGGCAAGTCACGTAACCCCAATTGCCTCACTAAAAAAAAAAAAAAAAAGGATAACTAAAATGCAGTTAAGGAAATATTCCGGGGCAGCTAGGTGGCACAGTGGATAAAGCACTGGCCCTGGATTCAGGAAGACCTGAGTTCAAATCTGACCTCAGATACTTGACACTAGCTGTGTGACCCTGGGCAAGTCACTTAACCCCCATTGCCCCCCGCAAAAAAAAAAAAAAAACAAAGAAAGAAAGAAATATCCCAATGCTGTGACCTAGATGGATAAAAAGTACTTTAGGCCATACCCCCTAGTCTATCCTCTATCTTTTCTCTAAAAGCACGAAGTTCATTCCACCATCTGTCCTCTGGGTCCAGCTTTGGTCATTGCTTTTGATCTGATCTCAAGTGTTACTTATGGCTGACTGCCTTTTGGGAGGCCTTTCCTTTCCTTCCCCTCTTCACTCTCTTCATCAGAGGCAGCAGAGCATAGTAAAAAACAAAACAAAACAAACAAAAAACACATAGGCTTTAGAATCAGGGGATCAGGTATAGAATCCTGGCTGTGCTACTATCTGGCTGTGTGACCTTGGGTAAGCCACTTAACCTCTGGTTAAGTGTGCCCATCTGTAAAATGGGGGAGGGATGGAAGTTGGACTACAGAATTTCAAAGGTCCATTTGAAAGTGCTGAGCTTATGACTGCAAACAATAATATGTAATAATATAATAGATAATACTATATAATATTCTAAGAATTAATGCTGTATATTTAGAATAATAAAATACATATATAAATAGATGACCAGCCAAGGCCCCTTCCAGCTTCAAATCTGTGATTCACTCTTATTTCAGTGGGAGAGAGACAAATCCCAATTGTTTATGCTCTACATGTGTGGAGCATATTAAATTTTTTTTTAAGCCTTATTTGCTAAACTGAAGATTAGGAAATAATATTTTTCTGCTCTAATAGAGTCCTTTCCAGACTTTGGACAAAGGATAGGTCAAAGAGGGGGTGGGGAAAGACCGTTCATAACAACAATGGATTAAGGGGTGGTGATCAAAGCTTAGAAGAAGGAAAAAAAGCTCTTTTGTCTAAATAAAAGCCTTGCCTTTTCAGGTCAAGAAGTGACTGGGAAATTGACCTTTCTAAGGACAATTTACTGTCTTTATCTTCAGAAGATATTAGTCCCAAACCCACTAAGGTAGGGAAGTGTCCTTCATTCCTTTCAAAGGGAGGCACCCTTTCTACCTCCTTATTCAAGAGAAATTCTAGATAGGAGCTCTGGGAGGAGTCTCTCAGAAGGAGTGGTCTGGGAGGGAATTCAATAGTGCCTTGGTTACTCAACTAATGGAATGTTGACCCCAAACTCTATTTTTACCTGTTGTGATTTTCTTCTTTTTTTTCTCAATCTTCATAGTATTTTATTTTTTTGCAGTTACATGTAAATGTTATGGGTCCAGGCCATCCCAGAAGTTGTCTGGGGAGATCAAGGAAACTTCTCCTTGAGAAACTAAACCAAAGGACAGACATACATAAAGACATAAGTGGCACCAGGATCCGGACCGAGCTAGCTTCAGGACCACCACCCTTCATTCCAGTCTCCCCCACCCCTGGGGAGATAAGATTAGATGTGCCTGCTGCCTTTATGAGGTGAGGAAGAGAGAGATGGCTTGAGAGATCCAGAGCCACCTCTCACCCAACTCCCCCAGTAACCACCAGTGGGGGATGGTCCTCCCTCAATAAGGGAACTTTCCACAGTCAGATGATCACCCCCATCAGTCCTCTATAAATATATATGCCTGTCTCCTGCTCCAGGAGATGGGTATCTCAGAGCCATGCCTCTGTGTTATGCCTTCTCCCCATGAGAAGAAGTCCAAGGATTTCTCTCTTGGTTTCCTTTCCCCTGCCCCTAAATAAACTATTGTTTTATTCTACTGGATTTGTGTGCAAGAGGGTGTAATTCTTTAAAGAGGCATTCCTAAGGACCCCAAACCCCTACCCTGTTTTCCTATAATATAAAGATAGTCTTCAACATTCGGGTTTTTTTTGGGGGGTTTGCAGGGCAATGAGGGTTAAGTGACTTGCCCAAGGTCACACAGCTAGTGTCAAGTGTCTAAGGCCGGATTTGAACTCAGGTCCTCCTGAATCTAGGGCCAGGGCTTTATCCATTTCTCCACCTAGCTGCCTCCGCAACATTCATTTTTATAAGATTTTGAGTTCCAAATTTTCCCCCCTCCCTCCCTCCCTTCCTCCCCCCTCCCCAAGATAGCAAGCAATCCGATATAGGTTATATATGTACAATCACATTAAACATTTTTCCACATTAGTCATGTCGAGGAAGAAGAATCAGAACAAAAGGGGAAAACCTCAAAAAAACTCCAACAACAACAATAAAAATAGTTTGCTTCAATCTGTATTCAGACTCCATAGTTCTTTTTCTTGATGTGGAAAACATTTTCCATAAAGAGTCCTTTGGGGAGCAGCTGGTGGCGCAGTGGATAAAGCACCAGCCCTGGATTCAGGAGGACATGAGTTCAAATCCAGCTTCAGACACTTGACACTTACTAGCTGTGTGACCCTGGGCAAGTCACTTAACCCTCATTGCTGCCCCCCCCCCCCAAAAAAGGAGTCCTTGGGAATTGTCTTGGATATTTGTATCGCTGAGAAGAGCTAATACTATCACAGCTGATCACCATACAAGTGATTTTCTTCTTAGAGAGTCCTGTAACTGTTACCTAAAATGGTCTTGAGGCAGAGACATGCTAGAAGGGCATGGGGGAAATGTTGCCATTTTAGACCTCTTTTTAAGAAATTATTTGGATATTAAAGTTAAATTGAATAAAATTGTTTCTGACAGACATGCCTAAAATGCAGAGTAAATTGTTAATGGGGTTTTTTTTCTTTGACACCTAGAATAACCCTGCCCAAACCTCATGATAAAACTCTTTCTTTAGACCGGTTTTTGGTCTTCATTTTTCTACCACCACCAAATCTCTCGTCAATATTTCTTTAGTGGAAACCACAAAACCATGGCTGGTATTATGGAGGTCAGGGTGTGTAACAAAACACAGGAGAAACACATAGAAATTATGAAAGGTCTCTCTGAAGGCTTATTGTAAGTATCCTGTTGATATGACTAATGGTGAAGGTGGTTCTTACTTCTAGAACTTCCCTGTGGTTACCCACTCTCTTCCTGTCTGTCTAGTTATGTTTGGAGACCAAAGGACTAGTTCTGACTGTCTTGACAGTGTTGTGTTACTACTGTAGGTTCACACCCCTTCCTGGGAAATTTCTATCCATCAGTGCTTGAGCCTTCAGAGAAGGGATTCCTGTGATGGAAAAGAGGAAGGGGGGGGGGTGGCTAGGTGGTGCAGTGGATAAAGCACCGGCCCTGGATTCAGGAGGACCTGAGTTCAAATCCGACCTCAGACACTTGACACTTACTAGCTGTGTGACCCCGGGCAAGTCACTTAACCCCCATTGCCCCGCAAAAAAAAAAAAAAAAAAAAAGAGGAAGGGGCATACGTGGCAAGGTGAGGAGAGAGACGATCTTACCTCTGGGTCCCAGAGAATTCCCTAAAGTTCAGCACAGCATTCTAGTGCCAAGGAACAGTGTTGTCATTCACAGGCTGGACCAAACAAGATCACCTTACAACAGGAGTGCCAAGTCTCAGAGCTGGAAGGGACTTGAGATCTCCAGCTATCACCAGGCTGAAAACCCCAATCAACAACCTAGCAGAAAAGCAGTCATCCAGGCTTTAATGATCTCCAAGGGGGACAGCTCCGCTCTGCTCTGGAATAGTTTTTCCTGGTGTCAAACCTAACTTTGTTTCTTTAAAACAACACCCATTGGGGGCCTCTAGGTGGCGCAGTGGATAAAGCACCGGCCCTGGATTCAGGAGGACCTGAGTTCAAATCCAGCCTCAGACACTTGATACTTACTAGCTGTGTGACCCTTGGCAAGTCACTTAACCCCCATTGCCCTGCAAAAAACAAAAACACCCATTACTCATTGCTCTGTCCTCTGGCTCTAGATAGTATAAGTGAATTTTTTCCATGCTATTTCATAGTCAATAAACATGGTAAGCACTTAGTATGTACCGAGTAGGGGCATGGGGAAATTGGTGGAGTGTTTGGGGTAGGGGTTCTTAGGAATTAATTCCTCTTCAAAGAATTACACCCTTGGGGCAACTAGGTGTCACAGTGGATAAAGCACCAGCCCTGGATTCAGGAGGACCTGAGTTCAAATCTGGCTTCAGACACTTGACACTTACTAGCTGTGTGACCCTGGGCAAGGCACTTAACCTTCATTGCCCTGAAAAAAAAAAAAGAATTACACCCTCTTGCACACAAATCCAATTAGAATAAAATAAGGTGCCAGGGAAAGGAAATCAAGAGAAAAGTCCTTTGATTTCTTCTCATGGGGAGAAGGCATGGCACAGAGGCAAGGTTCTCTGAGATACCTATCTCCTCAAGCAGGAGACAGGCAAATACTTTTTTTTTTTTTTTGGCCAGGCAATGAGAGTTAAGTGACTTGCCCAGGGTCACACAGATAGTAAGTGTCAAGTGTCTGACACCAAATTTGAGACAGGCAAATACTTTTATAGAGGATTGATGGTGGTCTGATGGGGTGATCATCTGACTGTGGAAAGTTATCTTATTGGGGGAGGACCATCCCCACTGGTGGTGGTTGGGCTCTAACCTCTCAAGCCATCTCTGTCCCCCTCATGCCACAAAAGCAGCAGCCATACCTCATTTTATCTCCCAGAGGGGTGGGGGAGACTGGAATGAAGGGTGGTGGTCCTGGAGGTAACTCAGTCCAGATCTGGTGCCACTTATCTCTTTAGGTGTGTCTGTCCTTTGGTTTAGTTTCTCAAGGAGAAGGTTCCTTGATTTCCCCCAGAAAACTTCTGAGGTACCCCAAGACCATAACAGAAGACAACCCTGATTCTCAAGAAGCTGGAAAGATGAGGAAAGGAGGAGAGGGTACCTGGAGTGAGGGCACAGGGAAGCTCTGTAGCCTGGAGTAGGAAATGACTCACCTTCCACCCTCTCCAACCAGAATGAGGGAGGGACACCAGGGGCAGGGGGCACTGAGGAGGTGTGAGTTTCACAGTTGATTGGATCTTGTCTCTGGAGATCCCCCTCCTGGAGAGCAAATAATGTACATGGATAATGCAGACAGTGATCTGCTACCTCTCATAAGAACTTTAATTCTTTCTTCAGTTTTGTTGTTGTTGTTGTTTTTAATCATTTCAATCATGTCCAACTCTTCATGACTCCATTTGGGGTTTTCTTAGCAAAGATACTGGAATGGTTTGCATTTCGTTCAGCTCATTTTGCAGATGAGAAACTGAGACAAATAGGGTTAAATGACTTGCCCAGGATCACATAGCTAGTAAATGTCTGAGACCAGATTTGAATTCAGAAAGAGTTCTTCCTTACTACAAACTCTGCCCTCTATCCACTGAGCCACCTAGTTGCCCCTACTAGCTTTCTGACCCTGTGCAAATCATTTAACCTCTGCCTCAGTTTCCTCATCTATAAAATTGGGGTAATAGCCTTGACCTCTCATGGTAATTGGGAGAATAAAATGTGATAATATTTGCACAGCACTTTGCAAACCTCAAAGGGCTATATATGTGCTAGCAATTACAATTGTCAGTAATAATCATAATGAAGATGGAGATTCAAAGAGGCTGAGTTACTTACTTGGGTAATGTAAAAAAAAAAAAGTGTTAATCCTGGACTCTACTTTTTAGTTATGTCTGCCAGAGATAAACATTTCCTATTAATATAGCATTAAAGGATTTAGTGTTCTAAATACAATCATTTTCGGCTTCAGAGAAAAATGTCCAAGCTGACATTGTCCCCATCCCACCCCCCACCCCATTCCCTTGGACACTTCTTTACACAAGGCAATTTGAAGCCAGTGTTTAAATGAATATTTTTTTTTTTTTTTGGTGAGGCAGTTGGGGTTAAGTGACTTGCCCAGGGTCACACAGCTAGTAAGTGTTAAGTGTCTGAGGTCACATTTGAAATCAGATCCTCCTGACTCCAGGGCCGGTGCTCTATCCACTGTGCCACCTAGCTGCCCCTTGAATCACCCTTAAAAGTTTTCCCTTGCAGTAATCAAAGGTACCAGCCTCGCTTCCTCTTCCTGGTGATCTTAACCCTGACCTCTTCAGACTAGGGAAAGAGGGTCCTGCCTTTAGGTAAGTCATAATTTTCCTCTTCCTCCTAGGGAAGGAGAACCAGATCTTAAGTAGACAAAACATATTTCTGGTTCTAAGTTTGGTTCCCATCTTTAATCCATTTTTCCCAGCCTTAGGTTTAAAGTTGGACATTTAAAAGTTTGACTAGCAGGGCAACTAGGTGGAGCAGTAGATAGAGCACTGGCCCAGGATTCAGGAGGACCTGAGTTCAAATCCAGCCTCAGACACTTGACACTTACCAGCTGTGTGACCTTGGGCAAATCACTTAATCCTGATTGCCCCACAAAAATAAAATTAAAAAACCATTATGGGGCAGCTAGGTGGTACAGTGGATAGAGCACCGGCCCTGGATTCAGGAGGACCTGAGTTCAAATCCAGCCACAGATACTTGACACTTACTAGCTGTGTGACCATTGGCAAGTCACTTAACCCACATTGCCCCGTCCAAAAAAAAAAAAAAAAGTTTGACTACAGGGGAAAGACTGTAAAGGACTTTAGACCAGAGAGATATTTATCAAGGTTTTCAGTTGAACTAAAAAGAAAGTCTTTTGTATGCTTTCATAAAAGAGAAAGTATAATATATAGGGAGACAGTTTTGGAATTCGTTGTGGTTGCTGAATCATTTAGTCACGTCTGACTCTCACTGACCCCATTTGGGGTTTTCTTGGCAAACATACTGGAGTGCTTTGCCATTTCCTTCTCCAGCTCATTTGACAGATGAGGAAACTGAGGCAAACAGGGCAAAGTGACTTGCCCAGGGTCATATAGCTAGTAAGTATCTGTGGTTGGATTTGAACTCACAAAGATGAGTCTTCCTGACTCCAGATCGAACATTATCCACTGGGCCACTTAGCTGCCCTTACAATTGAGCAATAGGAAGGGATGATGGAAGGTCCAGGTTCACTAGAGGCTGGAAAGGGGCAGATAAGAAGATAATCACAGCTCACATCTCTACAGTGCTTTGTACTTTATAAAACACAGTGGATAGAGAGCATAATTTTACTTTATACTAGATAGAATATCTAATTGAAAGAACAAGATCTTAAAGAAGGGAGGGGGAGATAATAGCTTACATTTATGTAGAAATGTAAGGTTATGGGGGCAGCTAGATGGCACAGTGGATAGAGCACTGGCCTTGGAGTCAGGAGTACCTGAGTTCAAATCCGGCCTCAGACACTTAATACTTACTAGCTGTGTGACCCTGGGCAAGTCACTTAACCCCAATTGCCTCACTAAAAAAAAAAAAAGAAATGTAAGGTTACAACACACGGTGAGCAAACATTCATTCTGTCACGTAGATATCTGGTGAAATCCTCAATTTTTAAAAAAATGTTTTCAGTGCAGTGAGGGTAAGTGACTTGCCCAGGGTCACACAGCTAATAAGTGTAAAGTATCTGGGAATAGATACTTTGCCAGATACTGGGCCACCTAGCTGCTCCCCTCAAATATATTATTAGAGGAAGGATTAAGAAACATTAATAGGAAGCAGAGATCACAGGAAGAGCTAACATGAAGGTAGATGCTATTCCTATTCCTGTTTTACAGATGAGAAAACTGAGGTTCAGACTTTTTTAGGGTCACACAGGTAGTAAGATTCTGAGATAAGATTTGAACTCAGGTCTTCTGGATAGTAAGTCCAGCACTCCACCCACTCTACCACCTAGCTCTTTTCATGGAAAAGATAGAGAGATGAAGACTACATAATGACACAATTGCATTTGAAATAGGTTAAATGGCTGAATCCAAAGAATACTCATTAATGATTCCATCTCAACTTAGAAGAAGATGTCCACCAGAATGCCCCAGAAATCTTTGCTTGCATTGTGCTCGTGTCTTGTTGAATGTTTTTGGGGTTTTTGGGTTTTTTATCATGGCCTTGAATTAAGACGTGGATGGCATGCTTATCAAATTTGCAGATAACACGGAAGTAGTAAGGATATCTTACCCAATGAATGAAAGTATTCAAAAAGATTTTGGAAGGGTAGAAAATTGTTTAGAAATTCCATATTTCAAATAGGTTGAAAATTTTAAAGGATATATATGTATATATGTGTGTATATAATATATATAGTGAACACAAGTGTAAAACTTCTTGTCCCCAAGACCTCAGTTCAAATCTTTGAACACAAGTACATAAATGTATATATATATATATATATATATATATATATATATATATATAAAAATTGTGTTCCAATAGAATATATATGTCTATGTATATATGTATATATACATGCTTATACATACATACATGCATACAGACAGACTTGTGTTCAAAGATTTGAACTCAGGTCTTAGGGACAACAAGTCTTGCACTTGTGTTCATAATATTGATGTGGCATTTAAAATTATATGTGGTTGCCTTATTTCTGTCCCAAGTTTTAGGGAAACTTAGCTGGGGTTTTTAATATATTGCTACTTATAAATTAGAAGCTTTAGCACTGGTTTGGGGCATTAAGCATTTATTAAAGCATACCAAATATTAGTAAAAAGAGAACATGTGACTCAGAAAATTAAGAAGGCCTATCTAGCCCAGAGCTCAGCCTGGCTTCCTTCTTTCTCTAAGTCCTCTACCACCTGAGCATTGGAGAGCCTAACTATCCCTGCTGGTCCAAAAGAGAGGCGGCCCTTCCACACTGCTCAAAGCTAATTGGCTAACATCATTCAAATCTATTGGTTTACTGGACTTGAGGGTGGTCCATGAGCAAAACATGCTGAGGTCAGAGTTCAGAGGACACACCCTCTAAGGGACCAGACTTTCAGGTTGGTGTGGTTTTAATTTAAGTGAGTTAATAAGCAAAGTCAATCCAATCAATCTTAATATTATCACCTTGAGTGGGGGGCCTCTGAGCATCCCAAAACCCATTATTTTCTCACATTGACTTCCCAAGTACAAGATAGAAGTAGCATATCTGGACAGCAATTCATCTGAAAAAGATCTGAGGGTTTTAGTGGACTCCAGGCTCAATGTCAGTCAGCAATGTCATTGTTTTGTGTGTTTTTTTCTTGTTAGTGACAATGCTATTAAGGCTCTACCACTGCATATCAGCAACTATTGTACAAATTAGAGTTTGAGGGAGAAGCTATGATTTGTGTGGTTGGTGTTGGAAGTGGGACTTGGAAACATTTCTTTCTGACTTTATGCACTGACACCTCCATATCACAAATTTAGATATGGCAGCCCCAAATGTTAAGGAAATATTAGCATTGAAATAAGCACTGAGATAAGAACCAGGAGCTTGTTGTGCCTTGGTCAGACCAGTCTCCAGTAAGTGTAGTGTTCAGGCCTGGGCAGCACACTCAGGAATGATCTTGATGAACTGGAAAAAATCCCAAATTAGGCAGCCAGGATCACCAAAGGTCTTAAATTCATGCCATGTGAGCAGGAGCTAAAGGAACTGGAACCAGGCTGTTTAGCCTGGAGAAAAGAA
Organism: Dromiciops gliroides; assembly: GCF_019393635.1. Taxonomy (NCBI): domain Eukaryota; kingdom Metazoa; phylum Chordata; class Mammalia; order Microbiotheria; family Microbiotheriidae; genus Dromiciops; species Dromiciops gliroides. The sequence goes on along the minus strand of NC_057862.1, from coordinate 660,006,953 downwards.
GATTCTGAAGGGTAGGAAAAGGATATAACTGTTTGCAAGTATTTGAAAAGTTGTAATGTGAAAAAAGGGATTGGACTTATTCTGGCCCTAAGGGGCAGAACCGGGAGTAATGAGTAGAAGTGTTACTGGGGTGAATTTAGGTTTGAGACTGGGAAAAACTTTCTAACAATTAGAGATAGTCAAAAATAGAATGGAATGCCTAGGGAGTTTCCCCCCACTGCAGGTCTTAAAGCAAAGGCTAGGTAAGCCTAAGGTAGTACATATGATTAGGGTTGCAATGAAGATCAGTCAGTAGGGACAGCTAGGTGGTGCAATGGATAGAGCACTGACCCTGGATTCAGGAGGACCTGAGTTTAAATCTGGCCTCAGACACTTGACACTTACTAGCTGTGTGACCCTGGGCAAGTCACTTAACCCCAATTGCCTCACCCAAAAAAAACCCCACCAAAAGCCAGTCAGTCAACAACTAACATTTATTAACCCCCTACTGTGTGCCATGCAGGAGTGGCTAGATGGCTCAGTGGAGAGAGCCTGCAGTAGAGCTCAGTGGATAGATTTCCTGCAGTCAGTAAATCCTGAGTTCAAATCTGACATCAGACACTCACTATGTGACCCTGTGCAAGTCACTTAACCTCCATTTACCTTAACCCACTGGAGAAGGAAATGGCAAACCACTCCTCTATCCTTGCCACTAAAATCCCATGGACCATACTGTTCATGGAGAGTTGGACAGAACTGAACCACTAAACAACAACAATGTGCCATGTACTGTGCTAATCTCTGGGGAAGAAATGAAAATCAACCAACCAATCAGTAAACATTTATTAAGCCTCTACTATGTGTCATACACTGTGCTAAGCACCGGGGATACAAAAAGAGGCAAAAGACAGTCCCTACCCTCAAGGAGTTTATCATTTAATGATGGAGTTGTTGTTTGTCGGTCATGTTTGACTCTTGGGACCCATTTGGAGCTTTCTTGGCAAAGATATTGGAGTGGTTTGCCATTTCCTTCTCCAGCTCATTTGACAGATGAGGAAACTGAGGCAAACAGGGTTAAGTGGCTTGCCCAAGGTCATACAGTGAGGAAGTGTCTTAGGTCAGTGATGAGTCTTCTTTGCTCCAAGCCTGGCACTCTACTGTAGTACCTAGCTGCCCTCCAATTCGGGAGAAAGACAAAAACAGATCTTACGTTCTAAGAGGGAGCAGGGAGGGCGGGAAGATAACAAACAAAAGGGGAACTGAAAATGGTATCATGGGTCTACCAGAGAATGAAGGATGGCTAGGCCCTTCCCCAAAATGGAAGTTCTAAGAAGAACCAGGCTATGGCATAAGGAACCAGCAGGAGCAGTCAGGAGGCAAGCTGACTCTTTAGAATCTGTTGTAAATGCTCGATATTATCATGATGATCAGCCAATCCACAAGTATCTATTAGTGCTTTCCCACCTGTGGGGCAACTGGAGAGGTGAGAGACAGTCACAGCTCACAAGAGGAAACAATATGTATATAATTGGGTACAGACCTGAGAGTAGGTGAAAGTCATCTGAAAGGAAAAGTCATTAAATCAAAAGTCTAGAGCTGGAAAAGACCTCAGGGGCCATCCCCCCCATTTTACAGAAGAGGAGACTGAGGCTCAGGGGGAAGAAATGACAAAGGGAAGTTGTAGACTTGGACTTTGTTGGGACATCGATTTAGCTCTGTCACTACAGATTTCTTCCGCATCATATCATTTTAATTTTACAATGTATAATTTATTGTAATTTATTTATCATCATTTATTATTAAAATTTAACAAACCTATCCATTTATGGAAACTTTCTTTTGCTGTGGCATTGTTGCGGGGTGGGGGGAGCCTTGTTTGCCACTGGGTTATTATACAATGAGACTAATTTTTCAGGTCTGATTTAAACTGTGTGGCCCCCAAGGTTCCCTCTCTGTGATTCAGTGATCCTAAAGCATGTGTAATTATCCTTTCTTACAGGTAAGGAAAGTGAGGGTCAAAATGCTGAATGTTTCCTTAAGGACACTCAGCTACTAAGGGCATAGACCCTAAGATTCCTATGCTGATTCCGAAATCAACATACTTCTTCTAGTTTGATTTTTTAAAACTTTTCTTGTTTATCCAAATATTTGTCTTAAACCTAATAACCATCAAGAAAAACAAAAATTAAAAAAAACAACCCAATAACAAATCTCATTCTCTTCCCACTATATACTGCTTCCTCCACTGAGATAGACCAACGTCAACATACTTGCCCACGCTCCCCACACCCTTCCCCTACCCCCTCACACAGGATGTTTACACCAGACCCCAAGATTCCCAATGCCATGTTTAGGAAGTGGAGTTTCCACAAACCTCAACTCTAGCTAGACAAGGACTAAACTGGTCATCTAGACTGGGGCCAAAAGAGATTTGACTGTAATGGGGCCGAGACTTCAGCAAGCCTTAGTCATCTCTGATTGAACTCCCCAGAGCAGCCTCCTTTCTTCTCAAACTCCCAATCCCCCAACATCCTCTCTGCCCACAAATCGCCTTTTCCTCTTATTTTGTTGAGAAAATCAAGGGAGTCAGGCATCAAAATATTTAGTAAGGGGGAAGCTAGGTGGCACAGTGGATAGAGCACTGCTTCTGGAGTCAGGAGGACCTGAGTTCAAATCTGGCCTCAGACACTTGACACTTACTAGCTGTGTGAGCCTGGGCAAGTCACTTAACCCCAATTGCCCCACCAAAAAAAAAAAAAAAAAGAAAAAGAAAGAAAGAAAATATTTAGTAAGTGCCTGCTATGTGCTAGGAACTGAAGATACGAAGACAAAAATGAAACATATCCTGCCTTTAAGGGGCTTATGTTCTATACAGGGAGACATTATGTTCACATATAGACATTCAAGAATTTTTTAATTGTTATAGTATTTTTTTTCTAATTTCCTGTAAAGACAAATTTTAACATTCATTAAAAAAAATTTTTTTTGGCCATTTAAAATTTTTGAGCTCCAAATTTTCTTCCTTCCTCCCTCCCCTAACCCTCCCTAAGACAGTAAGCAGTTTGATATGGGGTATATATGTGTAATCATGTAAAACATTTTCATATTAGTCATGTTGCAAAAGAAGAAACAGACCAAAAGAGAAAAAAAACACACACACAAAAGTGAAAAGAGTCTGCTTCAATACGCATTCAGACTTCAGTTCTTTTTCTGGGTATAAGTAGCATTTTTCATCATGAGTCCTTTGAAATTGTCTTGTATCATTGGGTTGCTGGCAATAGCTAAGTCATTCATAGTTGATCATTGTATGATATTGCTCTGTTACTGTTGTACCTGTAAAATTTATAAAAATTAAATACAAGGGGGCAGCTAGGTGGCACAGTGGATAAAGCACCAGCCTTGGATTCAGGAGGACCTGAGTTTGAATCTGACCTCAGACACTTTACACTTAATAGCTGTGTGACCCTGGGCAAATCACTTAACCCTCACTGCCCTGCAAAATAAACAAACAAACAAACAAATAAATAAATAAATACAAGATAATTGGGCAGGGAGCAAAGACACTGTCAGTAGTTAGGGGGTAGTAACCAGAAAAGGTGGCACTTACCACTTTGGAGGGAAACTGGAGATTCTAATAAACAGAGGTCAGGAGGGAGAGCCCCTTACCCTCTGTGGGGGATGGTCTGGATAGACTTAGAAAGGAGTTGAGATAAGGAAGTTTGGCCAGGATGGAGAATGTATTGTGGCATTTAAAATTATATGTGTTCACCTTATTTCTGTCCCAAGTTTGGGGAAAATTAGCTGGGGTTTCTAATATATTGCTACTTATAAATTAGAAGCTTTAGCACCACTTTTGGGCATTAAGCATTTATTAAAGCATAGCAAATATTAGTAAAGAGAGAACACATGGCTCAGAAAGTTAAGAAGGCTATCTAGCCACCATGAGTCTGAGAGCCTCTCCGTGTGTGTGTGTGTGTGTGTGTGTGTGTGTGTGTGTAAGCTTCCTGGGGGGTCTGGAGGAGAGGCAGCCCTTCCACACTGCTCAAAGCTAATTGGCTAGAATCATTCAAATCTATTGGTTTACTAGATTTGAGAGTGGTCCATGAGCAGACCGTGCTGAGGTCAGAGTTCAGAGAACACACCCTCTGAGGGCCAGGCTTTCGGGCAGGTAAGGTTTTAATTAAGTTAACTTTAAGTCAGTTAATCAGCAAAGTCAATCCGATCAATCTTAATATTGTCCCCCTGAGGGCCCCCCCCTCTGGACACCCCCAAACCCATTATTTTCTCACAAACACCCCTGTGCTTCATTAAGAAACATGATTTCCTTAAATGAAGCGATAATATCACAAATACTTATAAAGGATTCTATGATGACTAACAATGTAAAGGGGAATGAAAAGAGAGAAGAGAATTTGAGTGACGCATTGACAAAAAAAAAACTAAAAGGGGCAGTTCCCTTTAGGAGGTGAATATTACAAATAGTGTATGCAATAGGAAAAGGAAAACAGGAAAATGTTATTTAAGTCTTTGGAAGTCTTTTCTCAGATGATTCTTGGTATGTCATCTGGGTGTAGCTCTGGATTCTGGCTCTGGATTCTGGTTCTGGATTCTGGGCATGGTCTTGGGTGTGGTTGTAGAGAAGTTTCTCAGGTGTTTCAGATGCTGATGATCAGTTAGAAAGTCTCAGCTAGAAAGTTTCCTACGAAATTGATCTTAATACAACTTTAAATAGCTTTGCCAATAACCAAATCAAACAATGCGAGTTCTCAAAAACAAATGTCTAAGGAAATTCAGAATCTTTTAGAGATTTTACAATTATGTATTGTCCATTTGTTACGTCTGTAACAGATATAATAAAGACAAAAATGGAAACTTTTAAAAATAAACTTAATATTACTGTAAATCCCCCTGTGGAGATTTAATTGAGAAGGTGTAATATAAACATTGTCAGATTAATTTCGGTTATGATAGCTTCTAATAAAAGTGGATTTCTCCTCAAGTTACTTGCAAGAGAGTTCATAAGTTATACTGTTATACTCTTTAATACAGGGCTAAGACAATCGTGATATTAATTAAGAAAGGGATTTATATCCTGGTTTCATCACTTTTTGCATCATCTGCCTAATTATCTTCATGCCATTATGAGAAATTAAAGAATCTAATATAACTGGTAACAGATGTCAAGGCCAAATCCAACATTGTATCCATCATGACATTCTGAGATACTTATGGGGTTACCATAAAAGAATAGAGAAGGAAGATAAATGAGCATTGCCAAACTCTGTGGCTCTGCAGACAGCCAATGAAGTATGTTGAGGGGAAATTGAGTCAGGCTTAATCAGATGCATGGGATTGAGATGTCCCTGGCATCAGGCATGTAGGAGGGGGATGGAAGTCAGGTGTAGAATGAGATGGCTGGGATGAAAATGTCCAGCCATCTATATTACACAGCCAGAATGTCCAGTGCTATGTGTGTGTGTGTGTGGGGGGGGGGGTAATGAAGCCAAAAGAATCCAACCTCAGCTCTTGCCAATGGTCATTCTCTCGGCCTTTCCCAAGGCAGTGCAGTACCTGTACTTCATGCGTGTCTCCCCTCCTGTGACAAATTCAATGGTATCTATGGGCCCATTAACAGTAAAACATTCATTTCTCCTTATGCCCAACTTTTCTGCAAATCTATTAGGTTGTAACCTCCTTTGTAAACTTAGAGCAACCATACTTTGTTCTCCAGATGGTGGCATCTCCCTGAAATTGCCAGAGGACACTGTCCACTTGCTGCCAATTTTTATCTCAGACACTCAGGAAACAGTGAGGGATACATTTGAAATCCCTTCTGATATTCCTGAGTCCCTGTGGGCTTATTCCTCTTCTGATGTAGGTCTCCTTAAATTTGCTGTGCCTGTTACCAAAGGTGGCCCACCACCATCCATTCCACAATATCCCTCATCTAGGGAAGCCATTGAAGGAATTGCACCTATAATTGAAGCTTTAATTGAGGTATTTTCTCACAGTATGAAAGGGAGTAATGTATAATAATGGATATATAATGTAGAATTATATCAATAACAATATTAACATTGCCATAATTAATCATCTCATATAACTATATATAGTGTAGTACATAATCAACATAATTATGTATTAAATATCAATCAGAATATTAAAATTATAGTAATATGTTTTGTTTATTATATGATATGTTATAATTATATACCATAACATATATCTGATTACTATTATAATAATTGTGCTTGTGGTGGTGGTGATGATGGTGGTAGTGGTGGTAATGGTGATAGTGAAAGTGATGGTGATAGTGCACAATAAGCTTGGGAAAGTAAATTGGAGCCAGATTGTGAAGGGCTTTAAATGCTAAACAAAGGAGTTGGTATTTGATCTGAGACTTCTCTTCCCTTCTCTCCACCCTGAAACGTCTTTCTCTCTACACTCATTCTGCTTTCTGTCCTTCCTGCCTCAGTGTCCCACCTCATCCTTTCTGCTCTCCTGACCAACATGGAAGGAGTTATAGACTTAGGGGTCAGACCTGCCCTCAAGTCTTAGCTTCAACACTCACCAACTGTGCAATCTTCAGCAATTTATTTAATTTTCTGAGCCTGTGTCCTTGTTTGTATATTAGGGACAAGGAAACAGTGTGGATCAAATGAGATATATAATAACAATAAGAGCCAGCATTTATATAGTGCTTTAATGTTTGAAAGTGCTTTGGAAATGTTATCTCATTCTGTCTACCCTCACAATGACCTTGGTAGGCAGATACTGTTATAATCCATATTTTACAGATGAAGAAACTGAGGCAGGCAGAGATGAAGTACCTCAATGCCCAGGGTCACAAAGTTTAAAAGTGTCTGAGGCAGGATCGTCACTCAGGTTCTCCTGACCCCAAGTCCAACACTCAAACTTCCTTCCTTCCTTCCTTCCTTCCTTCCTTCCTTCCTTCCTTCCTTCCTTCCTTCCTTCCTTCCTTCCTTCCTTCCTTCCTTCCTTCCTTCCTTCCTTCCTTCCTTTCCTTCCTTCCTCCATCCTTTTTCCTTCCTTCTTTCCTTTTCCTTTCCTGTCCTTCCTTCCTTCTCCTCTTCCTCCTCCTCCTTCTCTCCTTCCCCCTCTCTCCCCCTCTCAGATTTCTGTAGATTCTAAACTTCTAGTACTACCCTGGGGTTGGGGCTCCTCCATATAAGGCATGTGACTCAGGTTTCAATCCTGGAACATTTGCATAAGACTCTCTTCATTGATGGAAAGGATGAAGATGGAGTGAAGGAAAGAACTGGCGGTGCGATCCTACATGAGGGAAAGAGCTGGCAAGAAAGCTTAAGTGAGAAGAAACCTTCCTCCTGCTTTGAGAGGACACATAGGTTTCTCTCTTCAGGGAGAAAGCACACAGTCATCATTCTCTCCACCTGTGAGGAGAGTCTTAGGTCAACATTCCAGGTCTGAGTCCTAGGTTACAGGAGGAAACACTTGAGGTCTTCATTGAACCTTTCCTTTCTTCCCAGAAGGCTTGCTTATAGGACTCTATCTTTTTTTTTTTTTTTTTTTTTGCAGGGCAGTGAGGGTTAAGTAACTTATCCCGGGTCACACAGCTAGTAAGTATCAAGTGTCTGAGGTCAGATTTGTACTCAGATTTGTGCCACCTAGCTACTCCCCTATAGGTCTCTCTATCTTATGGCTCCTGAAACTCCCAGACAGAACCAGCTCATTGGCTGGATCCAGACATTCCCTCCATCACTCACTTAAGTTCCTGGAGTGCCTACCCCGGCCCTGGATCTTTCTGCCCCTCCACCACTGCCTCCATCCTCTGCCATATGTGGCACCCCATGGTTTCCTGGAGGGGCCTCCTGATTATACAAGTCTTTCTCCAGAAATTGAATGTGGATCTATTTCTAGCCCCTCTTTCCCTTCTGCTTAATCTTTCATCTCCTCACCCCTACTGAAGCGGAGACTCCTTGGAAGAGCCAAGTCCAAAGACATCTCAGGGGTCACCCATGAGGCATCAAGGACTCCACACCTCTTCTAGGAACTCTCCACCTTATTAGATACACAAGTGGAAGGAGCTGCCTCTCCTGGCGCATGCTTGGGCTACAGATTTCTTTCCTTCCTTTCCTTGCCAAACCTCTCAAAAGAATGAACTCCAACCGCTGTCCCTATTTTCTCACCACCTACACTGTCTCCTCCACTCCCTGTAATGTGGCTTCCTCTTTGCTCCTTTTACTGAAACTCAAACCTAAATTCAGCAGCTTTTCCCTGCTAGCCATTCCCTCAGACTCCTCCATAGCACTTGACATTGATGAGCACGGCCAGCATCTCGCATCTGTCTTCTCTCCTAGTCTGTTTCACATAAACACCGGTTTCTTTCTTTCCTTTCTGGGAGTCTTGGCCGTCTCCTTCTGAAGCTCCTCTTATTCCTCTGCCCCCTGGGTTCAAGTCCTTGCCCTAATACTTCAGAGAACCAAAGAACTGGGGAATTGGAAGGGACCTTAGTGATCATCTAGACCAATCTGTATGGGAAAGGAATCCACACTGTGATCACTAGCTGTATGCCCTTGGGTTCATCTTCTTTGGGGCTCAGTTTTCTCACCTATAAGTTGAGGGGGGTGGACTGGAGGACCTCTGAGGCCCCTTCCAGCTCTAAATCTATGGTCCTATGCCTCCTCAATGTGGTTGTTCCTCAGGGTTTGTCAGATCTCAAATCTTGTTCCTGCACTTTCTCCTTCAATCAACCAACCAATAAACAATTATTAAGCACCTTCCAGGCACAGAGCTACACTCTAGGGATACAAAAAGAGGCAAAAGTCAGTCCCTGCCCTCAGGGAACTTGCAATCTAATAAGAGAAATAACAATTTCCTTCAGAAATCTGTCTCTTCCACGTTTCTATTGCCTGATGGGTATTTCAGCTAAGATTCCCTACTGTGAACCCATATATAGCATTGGTTAAAAAAAAAAAAAAGCCTCACCACCTTCCCCATGGACCCAGTTCCCTCTTCTGACTTCCCTATTACTGTAAAAGATGCCATCCTTCACACTCAAACTCCAAGCAGCATGGCAAGACCTGGAGTCAGGAAAGACTTGGATTCAAATTCTGCCTCCAACCCTTACTAGGTGCCTGATTATGCACAAGTCACTTCAGCCGAACTCTGTTTGCCAAGAGAACCCCAAATGGGGTCAACACAACTGAAAAACCGAACAACCAATTGGACAAGTCATTTAACTTCTGAGCCTCCATCTTCTTATCTGTAAAATGAGAGGTTTGGACTAGATATGTATTCTGAGGTCCCTTGTAGTTTTAAATCTATGGTCCTATGTGCAAAAATTGCTCCAAATTAAGAAATTAAAATGGCAAACAAAAAATAAGAGAAATGCAAATTGAAACAAGTCTGAGGTTTCACCTCACACCCAGTAAATTGAGAAAGATGATGACAAATGGAAATAGTTAATGCTGGAGGGGTAACAGGAAGAGAGGCACACTAATATGGTGGATCTGTGAATTGCTCTAACTATTCTAGAAAACTATTAGGAAATTAGTCTTTTTATTTATTTGTTTATTTATTTTTAGTGAGGCAATTGAGGTTAAGTGACTTGCCCAGGGTCACACAGATGGTAAGTGTTAAGTGTCTGAGGTCGGATTTGAACTCAGGTACTCCTGAATCCAGGGCCAGTGCTCTATCCACTGTGCCACCTAGCTACCCAGGAAATTAGGCTTTTTAAAAAATGATGAGAATATTCACACCTTTTGACCCAAAGATCTCATTGCCAGATGAGATTGTTCAATTGTTTTTCATAATGTTCAACTCTTCATGACCCCATTTGGGGGGTTTTCTTGGCAAAGATATTTGGAGTGGTTTGCCATTTCCTTCTCCAGCTCATTTTACAGATGAGGAAATTGAGGCTAATAGGGGTAAGTGACTTGCCCAGGGTCACACAGCTAGTAAGTGTCTGAGGCCAGGAAAGTTTCTTGGCAAAGATACTCGAGTGGTTGTCTCTAACTCATTTTACAGAGGAGGAAACTGAGGCTAACAGAGTTAAATGACTTGCCCAGGGTCGTACAACTAGTGTCTGAAGCCATAATTGAACTCAGGAAGATGAATCTTCCTGACTCCAGCCAGGCACAGACATACCCCAAAGAGATTAAAAAAAAAACAAACAAAGAAACTCCCATACATGGCAAAATATTTATAATAACACTTTTAATGCTAACAACTGGAAAGGAGGCTGGTTTCTATCCACTCAGGGTATAGCCAAACAAATTGTAGCATATTCATTATGGTGTTGTAAGAAAAAAATGAATATGGAGTATTAAGAGAGAGAAAAAACCCACTAGTATTTATGTGAAAGAATCCAGAGTTAGTTGAGCAGAAACAGGAAAACAACAAATGCAATGCCTCCAACAAGATAAGTAGAACCAATAATAAAATATAGCTGCATGCTGGGTAATTATAATAACCAAGTCTGGCATCAGAAAAGAAAGGAAAATAATGCACCTCTTCCTTTCACTAGAGAGGTGGGGGACTATGGTTGTGAAATGTTGTTTACATGGTCAGATGTGGTTGACATGTGGTGATTTTGCTGAACTGTTTTTCTCCCTTTCCCTTTGTTGTCAGGAAAAGCTTTCTGGGTAAGAGAGGGTGGAGGGCATTTTGGGAAATGAATGTAATATAAAACAAAAAAGCATCAATCATTTTTTAAGTGATGACCAGCGCTTTTGGCCACTTGCCACTTTTTCTTCTCTCTCCTCCCTGCTGATGAGACTTCAGATGCCTAATTCTGTCCGATTTGCTGCCTCTGAGTCTTCTCCATACTCCCAGTCTGGCGTTCCAGAGCCTCTAAAGTCTGGCTCCCATTTACCTTGGCAGCCTCCTCTCCCATCCTCTACCCACACACAGCCTCCACTCCAGCCCAAGCAGCTTACTCAGTGTCTCCTGAAAGAACTTCCCATTTTTGCTACAGCTATTCTTCCCACTCTGAATTGCCTCCCCCTCAGCCCATCCAAACTCTTCCATGCCTTAAGACCCCATCAGATCTCACCACTTCTAAAGGGTCTGCCTTCACTACTGCCAGCTGAAAATGATTCTTCTCTCTTCCCAATTCCTCCAGCACTTGTGGTTTGAAATAATGATAGCTGGGGCGGCTAGGTGGCACAGTGGATAAAGCACCGGCCCTGGATTCAGGAGTACCTGAGTTCAAATTCAGACACTTGACACTTACTAGCTGTGTGACCCTGGGCAAGTCACTTAACCCCCATTGCCCCGCAAAAAAAAAGAAAGAATGATAGCTAACATTTGTGTCACCTACTATATATTAGGCACTTTGTTAAGTGCTTTACAAATATTATCTCATTTGATCCTCACAACAACCCTGGGAGGCAGATGCTATTAGTATTCCCAATTTACAGTTGAGGAAAATATAATTCAGTATATAAAGTAACAATGTAATATCATATGATGTGATATATGATGATATAATATAATAGGATACAATAAGATGGAGAGGAGAGGAGGAGAAGAGAGGAGAGGATGATATAGGACCACCTAGGTGGCAAAGTGGATAAAGAATCAGGCCTGGAGTCAGGAGGACTCATTTTCCTTAGTTCAAATGTGGCCTCAGGCACTTAGTAGATGTATGATCCTGGGTTAGTCACTTAACCTTGTTTGCCTCAGTTTCCTCATCTGTCAAATGAGATGAAGGAAATGGCAAACCGCTCCAGTATTTTTGCCAAGAAAATCCCAAATGGGAATGATATTGGAAAATAGGATAGGTTTAAAGTACTATATAAATGTAGTCTACTATTTTTTTTTTAAAATAAGATGAGGGGAAGCTAGGTGGCGCAGTGGATAGAGCACTGGCCCTGGAGTCAGGAGTACCTGAGTTCAAATCCGACCTCAGACACTTAACACTTACTAGCCATGTGACCTTGGGCAAGTCACTTAACCCCAATTGCCTCACTTAAAAAAAAAAAAAAAAGATGAGCAGGATGTAATTAGAAAAAACCTGGAAAGACTTACATGAGCTGAAGCAAAGTGAAATGTACTATATACAAAATAACAGCAATATTATAGGATGTTCTGCTGTGAATGACTTAGCAATTCTCAGTGGTGCTGTGATCCAAGACAACTCTGAGGGACTTAAGAAAAAAATGCAATTCATCTACAGAGAAAGAACTGATGGTATCTGAATACAGATGGAAGTATATTTTGTTGTTTTGTTTTGTTTTTGTTTTTGCAGGGCAATGAGGGTTAAGTGACTTGCCCAGGGTCACACAACTAGTTGTGTCAAGTGTCTGAGGCTGGATTTGAACTCAGGTCCTCCTGAATCCAAGGCAAGTGCTTTATCCACTGCACCATCTAGCTGTCCTAGTTCCTATTTCTAAAGGGTTTTTTTTTGTCTGATATGTTTTTCATGACTGCACATGTATAGTTTATGTTAAATTGCTTGAGTTATTAGGGCGTAGGGAGGGAGGAAGAGAATTTAGAACACAAAGTTATAAAAATTGATGTTACAGTTTATTTTTATATGTAAGGTGGGGAAAATTCTAAATAAATAGCATAGAATAGAATAGGACAGGACAGGACAGGACAGGACAGGCTAGGCTAGGCTAGGCTAGGCTAGGCTAGGCTAGGCTAGGCTAGGATAGGATAGGTTAGGACAGGATAGGATAGGACAGGACAGGATAGGATAGGACAGGACAGGACAGGACAGGACAGGATAGGATAGGATAGGATAGGATAGGACAGAACAGTACAGGATAGGATAGGATAGGATAGGATAGGTTAGGACAGGATAGGATAGGATAGGTTAGGACAGGACAGGATAGGACAGGACAGGACAGGATAGGATAGGACAGGACAGGACAGGATAGGATAGGTTAGGACAGGATAGGATAGGACAGGATAGGATAGGATAGGACAGGACAGGACAGGACAGGACAGGACAGGGTAGGATAGGATAAGACAGGACAGGACAGTACAGGATAGGACAGGACAGGACAGTACAGGATAGGACGGGACAGGACAGTACAGGATAGGATAGGATAGGATAGGATAGGATAGGATAGGATAGGATAGGATAGGATAGGATAGGATAGGATAGGATAGGATAGGATAGGATAGGATAGGATAGGATAGGATAGGATAGGATAGGATAGGATAGGATAGGATAGGATAGGATAGGATAGGACAGGATAGGATAGGATAGGATAGGAAAGGATAGGATAGGATAGGTTAGGACAGGACAGGATAGGACAGGACAGGACAGGACAGGATAGGATAGGACAGGACAGGACAGGATAGGATAGGTTAGGACAGGATAGGATAGGACAGGATAGGATAGAACAGGACAGGACAGGACAGGACAGGACAGGATAGGATAGGATAGGACAGGACAGGACAGTACAGGATAGGACAGGACAGGACAGTACAGGATAGGACGGGACAGGACAGTACAGGATAGGATAGGATAGGATAGGATAGGATAGGATAGGATAGGATAGGATAGGATAGGATAGGATAGGATAGGATAGGATAGGATAGGATAGGATAGGATAGGATAGGATAGGATAGGATAGGATAGGATAGGATAGGATAGGATAGGATAGGATAGGATAGGACAGGATAGGATAGGACAGGATAGGATAGGACAGGACAGGACAGGATAGGACAGGACAGGACAGTACAGGATAGGACAGGACAGGACAGTACAGGATAGGATAGGATAGGGATATAATAAACTATAATAGAATATAATCTAATACAACTCAAATTTATAGTTTGGAATAGTATTTACACAGTATCCACTGTGTGCTGGGCATGGTGTTAAGCACTTTACAAGTTTTGTCTTATTTGATCCTCATGACAACCCTGGGAGTAAGTGCTACTTGTATCCCCATTTTACAAATGAGGAACCTGAGGTGAAGTGACCTGCCCAGGGTCACACAGCTACTAAGTGCCTAAGGCTAGATTTGAACCCTGATCCTTCAGACTCCAGGTCCAGTGCTCTCCCCACCTTCTCCCACTTAGCTGCCCTTATTATAAACACTCAATTGTCACTTGCCACTTACAAAGAAATAAGCAGAGGGCTGCTTCATTTTTGTGCCCGGCCCAGCGCTCCACATACAAGAAATGTTTAATAAATGTTCATTAAATTAAATAAAACTACAAAGGTTCTTACTTCTTGGTGTCTCTAGTTATCATTTCTCCATGGAGTCTGTAGTTGGGGATTTGGATCCTGGAAGACCTTCTGCCTTAGACACTAGCCCATCTGTAAAATAAAGGGCTTGGGAAGCAGATCACATTAGGATTTTATATGAACCTGTTATTTCCTCCATTAGAATGCCAGCTCATTGAGAGTATGGGGTGGTTTCCTTCTTTATACTTGTATTCCTAGTACCTGGCATAGAGAGTGTGCTTAATAAATCCTTGTTGCTTGCTTGAACCCCTGAGGGGCAGCCGTCCAACATCCTTCAGTGATGGGAGCTCACTGTCCCATAACGCAGTCCCTCCTGCTGTTGGACAGCACCATGACAAAGATCCCTCTTTACCCTGAGCTTTTAAATATCTCCCTCTCCTGCCAACTCCCCTCCCCCCTCTCCTTCCCCCTCCCCTGCCCCCAACTTCCTTCCTCCCTGCTGCCAGTGCAGTGCCTGGCCCTGCTAGCTATTTAATCAATCTTCAGTGTCTCTTCCCAGACATGTGCCTGTTCCCTCCCCTAAGCTGATTGGCCAATATGTATGGAAGCAGAGATGACCTGGTTCTCCGGACTGGAAGGGGGGTGGGGGTGACAGGAGGCCTGAAATGACACTTCCTTTCACAAGTTGGCCCAGAAGGCTCAGCAGCTTCAGTCAGGTGCTCCCACATGGAAATGGCTCATCCTGTCTTCTCGCCAACTCTAAGAAAAGAAAAAGAAAAACTTTTCTCACTTTCCTATTAAATAACAGGTCTGGATTCAGCTAAGTTCTGCTCTCCCTGGAGACTAGGGGGTTCATAAATCCAGTTAGGGGGATAGACTAGATGCCCTGGAAGGTCCCTTCCTACTCAGATTCGGTTAAAGATAGCCCAAGGCAGCATCACCATCCTCTCTGGATCAATTAATCAACAAGCATTCATCTATTTGTTCATTTGTTCACTCATTCGTTCATTTGTTTGTTGGTTACTTCATTTATTTATTTATTGGCCTTAAATGTATTTTTTTCCAGTTACATGTAAAGATAGTTTTCAACATCTGTTTTCATAAGATTTTTAGTTCCAAATTTTTCTCCCTTCCCCCTCCCCAAGACAGAAAGCAATCTGAGGGGCAGCTTGGTGGTGCAGTGGATAGAACACCAGCCCTGGAGTCAGGAGGACCTGAGTTCAAATCCGGCCTCAGACACTTGACACTTACTAGCTGTGTGACCCTGGACAAGTCACTTAACCCCAATGGCCTCACCAAAAAAAAAAAAAGCAATCTGATATAGGTTATATATGTACAATCACATTAAATATATTTCTGCATTAGTCATTCAACAAGCATTTATTAAAGTACCTACTATGTGCCAGACATACATAGATCAGTGCAAGGCACTGATCATGCCTCAGCTTTTCTGATTCACCTAACTACTGAAATCTCCTTTTCAAAAGAAGGGAACTATATACTATTTTCTTGGACCTGTTCCACTCCCTCCACAAGGCAAAGTGCTGATCTTTCTGAAGATTAAAGGTTTTAGAGCATACTCACCAGCTGCTTGGTACAGAGAAAGGCATTCTGGCTCTAGAATCAGAAGCTCTGAATTCAAATCCTGATTACTCTCTGTATGACCCTAGGCCAGTCAAGTAGCCTCTTTGACCTCACATTCTTTATCTGATAAACGAAGGAGCTGACCTAGGGGGCTTCTGACATTGATTTCCTCAAATCTGTTGGATTTAGCTCATTTCTACAGTTATGGGAAGGATTGTCACCTTTGAATTCAACAAACATTTTTCAAACACAACAGTCGAAATCCTTTGCTAATATTGAAAGTAATGGCTATTAATAATAATAATAATAATAATAAACAACTAACACGTACACAGCACCCTAAATAGGCCAGCCACTGTGCTAATCCTTTGACTCTTTCAGTTCCATAATATGAAAGCTAGAGTAAGGGAAGGGAACTGATTTTTAAAAATAAATTTTTATTGATTGTTTTTTATTTTCATATTATAGTTTCCAGTGTATTCCTTCCCTCCTTCCCTTTCCAGAGAGTCATCTCTTACAATAAAAAATTAAGAAGACACCAAAGTCCAGCAAAACTAAAAAATACATTGGTAAAGACTAACAGTATGCAGCATTCCATCCCATAGACCCCTACCTCTGAAGAAGTGAGTGGAAAGCATCAAACTTCAAAAACATATTCAGTTTTTATTGTTTTGTTGTTGTTCTTTTAAAAAATAGTATTTAATTTTATTTTTTCCAATTACATGTAAAGATGGTTTTCAGCATTCATTTTTGTAAGATTTTGAGTTCCAAATTTTTCTCTCTTTCTCCTTTCCCTCCCCCAGCTCCCCCACCCCCCAAGACAGCAAGCAAATTGATATAGGTTATACAATACAATCATGTTAACCATTTCTACATTAATCACATTGTGAGAGAAGAATCAGAACAAAAGGGGAAAACCACAAGAAAGAAGAAACAAAAAACAACAGAAAAAGTGAAACTAGTATGCTCTGATCAGTATTCAGATTCCATAGTTCTTTCTTTGGATGTGGAGAGCATTTTCCAGCATAAGTCTTTTGGAATGATATTAGATCCTTGTATTGCTGAGAAGAGCCAGGTCTATCACAGTTGATCATCAAACAATGTTGCCGTTCCTGTGTACAATGTTCTTGTTATTCTTTCCATTTCTATTGATGTAAGCATTTTCTATACTGCTTTCATAGTTCCACTTACTTCACTTAACATTAGATCATGTTTTTCCTGCTTCTTTGTATCCACTTTTCCTTACAACACAGTATACTCTTTTACAGTCACATACAACAACTTGTTTAGTCATTGCCAAACTGGTAGACATTATTTCCAGGAACTGGTTATTTTTTAAATTTTGAAATCAAGTATTTTAATCAGTTTTCATTTCTTTTTCTTCTCCCACACATCCATTAAGTCACCAAGTTCTGTTGCTTCTAATCCCTCACCTCTTACCTAGATTATTGCCACTCTCCATTGGTTTTTCTACCTCCATTTTCTCCTTTCTCCTATATACTCTCTACCCTATTCTTCACCCCCATATTCAATCCCTTAGGATTGACCTGGGGAAGGGGAGGGAGTATAAGATTCATCATGCCACTCTCTTACTCACAAATTTTCAGTATCTCCTTACTCCATAAAACACAAACTCATTTTCAGTCAGTCATTTGTTTTTTAGTTGTGTCCAACTCTTTGTGACCCCATTTGGGGCTTTCTTGGCAGAAATATTGGAGTGGGGGCAGCTAGGTGGCACAGTGGATAAAGCACTGTCCCTGGATTCAGGAGTACCTGAGTTCAAATCCAGCCTCAGACACTTGACACTAGCTGTGTGACCCTGGGCAAGTCACTTAACCCCCATTGCTCTGTGCAAAAAAAAAAAAGAAGAAGAAGAAAAAGAAATATTGGAGTGGTTTGCCATTTCTTTCTCCAGCTCATTTGACAGATGAGGAAACCGAGGCAAACAGAGTTAAATGACTTGCCCAGGGTCACACAGCTAGGAAGTGTCTGAGTCTGGATTTAAACTCAGGAAGATGAGTCTTCCCGACTGCTTCTGTGCCACCTAGCTCCCCTTTACAAGCTCATTAGTTTGGCATTTAAGGCCTTCTCCCACTGGGTACCCACCTGCCTTTCTAGCCTTATTTCCTATTGCTCCCCTTTCTCTATTCCAGTCAAACTGGAGAGGGCTGAGCATGTTGTTTGCTGCCCCACCCTGGTCTTGACCTCCCAGGACAAGAAGGTGGTCTCAGTATAAATAAGGAAGCTTGTCTCTAGATGCCAGGCAAAGTCATAATCAGACCTTGGTTCTCAGAATCACTTAACGATCTTCCTGTTTAATTCTGACCACTTTTGCCTCTGATACCTAGCACTTTTCAAGGGAAAGAAATTGATAAAATATTAGGAGACCCCCTGTTTTCCAGAGCTAAAGCCCAGAGGGCAAGCCATGCCCTGAGCTTGGCAGAACAACAATCCTTTGCAATCACCATCTGGATGATCTCATCCTCTGGGCTAGTCACATAATTCACCAGGTGTTCTTTGAGCAGGACAAGCACAGGACAAACTCAGCAAGTCCTGCAATGAATCAAACTTGTCACATTCTTGCTGTTACCCCTCGTTGCCAGGGCTACAGCTCACTGGGCAGCCACTAGTATAAGTATTGCAATCTCCCCACCAGGGGTGGGGCATGGACATATGTGCCCTTGCTTGCAAGTCATCTTCCTCACTTTGAAAATAAAACTTCTATTTAATTCCTGACTCTCCTGTCTCTGGCCTGCTCTGTTTGGCTCCAACCATTCACAAGTTAGAGGGTGGTTCTGGTCTGTTGACAGAATGAGCTCCTACTATGTTCTGGGTACTGTGATAAGTGCTTTTATAAATATGATCTCATCTCATGTCACCCTGGGTGAGTCACTCTTAGGGTTTTAGGCAACTTTATTTTGGTTTCTTTTTTGTTTTTGTTTGTTTTTGTTGTTGTTGGTTTGGGTTTGGTTTTGTTTGTGTTTTTTTTTTTTGCAGGACAATGAGGGTTAAGTGTCAAGTGTCTGAGGCTGGATTTGAACTCAGGTCCTTCTGAATCCAGGGCCAGTGCTTTATCCACTGTGTCATCTAGCTGCCCCCTAGGCAACTTTCTAAGAAGGTGCCAACCTGCATTGCTAGGAACTCATCTGAGAATTCCTTGGATTAATAAAAGGCTAGATCAAGCCCTTCTCCTTATCCCCTAAGTCGAATCCAAGTTTGGAATAGTCTATAATGTAGGTCACAACTGAAACCAAATGGGCAGGCAGCTCTCAGTTATCAGCATTTGGCTTAGCCTCGTTTTGGTCTCTCTTCCTGGTTTGCCCAACATGGTCTCCAATGGCTGCCTTCATTTCTGACAGTTCACATAGCCGTGGCCCTGCTCTCTCTGCCACCTGAGGGATATCCACTTCCTTTCCAAAACGAACAACCAGGCCTTCCATATCCCAGCTGAATGCCACAGTCAAAACCTTTTAGACTGAATGACTGGGAAAGGGAAGGAAAGGAAGGGAAAGGAACCAAAGAGATGGGGAGAAACATGATTTCCCCCAGCATTCTTCTAAACCAGCCTCTCATCTTTTTCTGGGTATGAGAGAGTCCCTGCAAGTTGACCATAAATGGAGAAAGCAGGGGTTGTTTGACATTTCTCTCACACAACCAGAATGCAGATTCTCTTGCTGGGAGGAGTCCCTTCAACTTGGCTGATAGCTTCATAATAGTGGGAGCTGCTAGATGACAAGGGAATTAGGCCCCTTCTAGAACCAAAACATTTTTTTTAGTGAGGCAATTGGGGTTAAGTGACTTGCCTAGGGTCACACAGCTAGTAAGTGTTAAGTGTCTGAGGCCGGATTTGAACTCAGATACTCCTGACTCCAGGGGCCGGTGCTCTATCCACTGCGCCACCTAGCTGGCCCAACAATTTTTTTTTAAAAGGGCTTCCTTTTATTTTTCCCCTACCATCTTACCAATAGTGTACAAGGCAAGATGATGAGCTAAAACAGGTCAGTCAACAAGTATTTATTAATCCCTTACTATGGGAATTAATAAATCCTTCACTCTTTATCCTTTATAGTGCTAAGCACTGGAGAAAAGTAAAAGCTAGTTCTTTTTTTTTGCAGGGCAATGAGGGTTAAGTGACTTGCCCAGGGTCACACTAGTAAGTGGCAAGTGTCTGAGGCCAGATTTGAACCCAGGTCCTCCTGAATTCAGGGCCAGTGCTTTATCCACTGTGCCACCTAGCTGCCCAAGCTAGTTCTTTTTCAAAGAGCTCACATTCCAATGGGTGAGTCAACATGTAAATAATTTGGCATATTACAAGACCTTAGTTCAAATCCAACCTCAGTCACTTACTAGCTGTGGGACCTTAGGCAAGTCACTTAACCTCTGTTTGTCTTAATTTTCTCATCTGTAAAATGGGCATTGTTATGAGAATCAAATTAGATAAAATTGGGGCAAGAGAAGTAGAAGCAAGGAGGGACTGGGCTATGATGAAGAGAAACAAATATAAACTTTGCCCTGCATGGTGCGGAGCATTATGTGGATTTTGCTCATCCAGAAAAGACAGGTTTATCTCTCTAGAGATTCGGGTTTTTTCCCTGAATGAAACCTCAACTTCAGGGTGACAATATAAGTCTAGAAGACTGTACAGATCTTTACGAAGTTCAATGACTTGGCCAAGGTCACAAAGTCAATATGGGTTCAGGGTGTAAGAGGACCAATTGGCTGCCAGGCATGTGCCTGGCACACTGGCTCTGGATTTTCAATAAGGACCTGGGTTCAAATCCTGCCTGTGATTCTTGGAGGCTCACAAGAGAGGGTGATCTGCTTGATTTTTCTGTCAATCTGTAGTTCTTTTTCTTTACAGAGAGAGACTTTACTCATTGTCTTATTATAAATTTGGAAGATTCTATAGGTCACCTCCTGACAGAGAAGATAGACTTTATTTATAGACTCAGGTAAGAATACCCAGCAGGGGCAGCTAGGTGGTGCAGTGGATAGAGCACCGGCCCTGGATTCAGGAGGGCCTGAGTTCAAATCCGGTCTCAGACACTTGACACTTACTAGCTGTGTGACCCTGGGCAAGTCACTTAACCCCCATTGCCCTGCAAAAAAAAAAAAAAATACCCAGCAAAGGAAGATTAAACTCAATCTCTATTCAATATTTTGCTAACCTGAGTATTTTCATGGCAGCTAAAGAGCATGGGTGTGTGTGTGTGTGTGTGTGTGTGTGTGTGTGTAGCTCTAGTTGTCTTAAATTCTTATGTTCTGAGGGAAAATTTTAAAAAGGAAATTTTAAAAAGCCCAATTTTGATCTGCCATGGGGAAACCCTAGCTTGAGTACAGCCTGTGACAGTCTGGAGCTCTGAGTCTGGGCCCCAGCTCACATTTTAAAAACTCAACAACATATGACCTAGGAGAGGCTGTTTTCATTTTTAATCCTATAAATACCTTTCCACTGAGGCAGCTCAGCCACTCATCTGGAACGTGCATTTTTCAAGAGTTGCCTGAGGAGCTAAAAGATTGAATGACTCACACTGGATCATACAGCTCTAAGGGTCAAAGGTCATGACCTACTAGAGCATGCTACTCCTCAACACCTAAAGCAGTAGAGGGGCGTTTCCATACCAGAAGTCCCCCACACTAGCTTCCAGTTGTTCTTATACCCACATCTTTCTGAACTATTTCTGAACTTTTTTAATGTCAGGCATGAAGGGGGACATTTCTGGGATTATACAGTCTCTGCCAAACTACCTTGGTTCTGGTAGTGTGCCACTATTTGGGTTGCCTTCATCTACCCAAGGGGATGGGAAAAGGGAAAGCTAATTTCTCTCCTTTGGTGGGGGAGGTGTGGCATGTGGATTTCACATTAGCTCTTCCAGTTTCCAGAGCACCAGGGAAATTAAATTGCTTCTGGATACCATAGAGCATTCAGAATGAAATTTGGAAGAACTAATCCTCACCATTCCCCTCCTTGCTCAGCTTCTGATGCTCAGGTCCTAACTACCAAGCCCCATTTTGGATGCCTACCCCACCATTATCATCCCCAACCACTTTACCATTTCTTTTTGTGTGTCGTCTTCTCCCATTAGAATGTAAGTTTCCTGAGGGCAGGGACCATCTTTCTCTTTTCTTGAATCTGTATCCTGAGCACATATTTAGTATTGATATTATTCCATTGTCTATGATACCTTTTAGCAAGATGTAAATTTCCCTGCTTATCATCTCTTTTAATTAGGTCTAGTTTTGCTTTGCTTTGTCTAAGATCATAATTGCTATCCCTGCCCTCTTTACTTCCCCTAAGCATAGATTCTATTCTAGGCCCTTATTTTTTTTTTTTGCAGGCATAAAAAAAAATTTTAAGTGGTCAGATATCATTATTATTCATATGTTAATTAAAGAAGAAAATAAACAATTTCCTTAATAATTACATTTTTATGCTGGTGGTAGTCTATTCTGATAGATCTGAATTACATTTTATTTCTGGGGTATACATTCATACATTTATTTAAATCTCCTTTTTAAAAAAAATCAAGTTTTCACTCAAATGAATGTGAATATATCCCTAGAAATATACCTGCCCAATCTAAAGACTGCTAGGGCAAACAAAAAAGAATAACAGAAAGTAGGAAAAAAATTACTTATCTTAAACAGCTTCAAAAACAAATCCAAACCTTTAAATTGACCCAACAAGAAGTGAAACATTGGCCTCTCCCTATCTGGAGGCTGGGAATTTGAATGAATTTAGCTTTGTTTTTAAACATATGAAAGAGATCACCTGGGAAAACAAAAGAGTGAGTCTAACTCATTTGTGGGGAAATAGCATTTTAGGGGGGGGGGAAGGAATCACCTGAATTTCCCCCCCCCCAAAGTAGGAAAGATGGAACTGGACACTTTCTGCCCCACCTTCCTCTCTTTTCAATCAACCATCATTACTCAGCTGTTTAGGGTACACCTAATTGTAAGTGTACATGGCATGTACACTACCAGCGGCCATGATTTGTATGGTGTAGATAAGCTAGTTGATGGAATCATGACCCCACAGGGATGTGGACCAATACATGATTTCATGGGAAGAAAAGGGGGAGGAGGGTCCAGATTGTTCTCCTCTTCATGGAATGATAGAAAATTACTTATTTGATCATGGAAGTGTCTGCTTTATTCCAGAAAAATAGCTGCTTTGCCACTAGCATCACCTCAAAGCAAGATCACTAATTCTCACCACCACAGAGACTCAAGCATGAGGAGGAGGAGGCGTGTATCATGTGCCCGCCAGGCGCACAAGCTGCCTCTCCCAAGTTCCAACTGTACTACAGGCTGAGGCTTAAATTTTTATTTCTGCAGCTTCTTTCTCAGCCTTTTCCTTGTCTAGGCCCTTATTTTAACTCTGTGTGTATCTTTCTGCTTCAGTTGTGTTTCTTGTAAACAATATATTGTTAGATTCTGGATTCTAATCCCTTCTGCTTTCCACTTCTGTTTTTATAAGTGAATTGATTCCATTCATATTCACAGTTATGTTTGCTAACTGTATATTTCCCTCCATCTTATTTTCTTCTGCTTAACTTCTCTCTCTCTCTCTCTCTCTCTCTCTCTCTCTCCCTGTCCCTCCTCAAAAGTCTTTGTCTTTTTTGCTTCTGACTCTATCTCCCTCAGTCAGCCCTTCTTCCTATTACCTTTATTCTTATCCCCTTCCCCTCTTGCTTTCACATTGGGTAAGATGGATTTCTATATCCCACTGAATTTGTATATCTTCTTTGTTCTTTGAACCAAGAAGACTGAGGTTCAAGCATTTTTACCTCTTTTATTTAAGATAATTTTTCCCATTTTTCTACTTCCTTCCCCCATCTCCTAGTATATCTTTCTTTCTCACCCCTTTATTTTTTTTAGTTCATCCCAACATTATCAACTGACACCCATGCCCTCTGCATATGTAGACTCCTCCTAACTGTCTTAATAATGATAAAGTTCTTAGGCGTTACATGTGTCATCTTCCCATGATAATATAAATAGTTTAACTTATTGAATCCTTTATGATTTTTCTTTCATGTTTACCTTTTTATACTTCTCTTCGGTCTTATGTTTGAATGACAAATTTTCTGTTTATCTCTAGTGTTTTCATCTGTAATGCTTGAAAATCCTCTATTTCATTAAATATCCATTTTTTCCTGTGCAGGATTATATTCACTTATGCTAGATAGGGTACTTTTGATTGTAATCCTAGCTTCTTTGCCTTTTGGAATATCTTATTTCAGGATTCCCACTCATTTAACATGTTAACTACTAAATCTTGTGTGAACCTGATTTTAGCTCCATGATATTTGGATGGTCTCTTTCTGGTTGCTTGAAGTATTCTCTCTTTGACCTTCAAGTTCTAGAATTTGACTATAATATTTCTGAGAATTTTTGTTTTGGGATCTCTCTTTTTTTTTTTTTCCTTTTCACAGGGCAATGAGGGTTAAGTGACTTGCCCAGGGTCCCACAGCTACTAAGTGTCAAGTGTCTGAGGCCAGATTTGAACTCAGGTCCTTCTGAATCCAGGGGCCAGTACTTTATCTACTGTGCCACCTAGCCGCCCCTGGGATCTCTTTTAGGAGGTGATTGGTAGATTCTTCTTCTACATCATTCCATAGATCACTTCTTTCTCTGGAGATGACTAGCATCTTCCTTCTGGGTTCTTTGTAGTTAATTTGAATATTCATATTACTCAGAATAGCTTAGTCACTTACGGTTACTCTTAGAACATTACTGCTGTTAATGTTCTCTTGATTCTGCTCATTTTACTTTTCATTGTTTCATGCAAATCTTTCCAGCTTTTTCTAAAACTAATCTGCTTCTCATTTCTTATAGTACGGTAATATTCCATCACAAGTTCTCCCTGACACACTTTTCAGGGCTGCTCATTCACCTTTGGTGTCTACCTGACACCCAATTCTCACCTGTGGCTCCAAGAAGCTATAGCACATACAGTGGCCATACCCTGATAAAACCATTTTGACAGATGTGCTAAATCATTTTGAGGGTAATCAACAAACTTCAAGCCTATCGGTGAGTTAGGGGGGTGTCTACCCTAAACATGTGAAGATGTTCCCTGGTGGATGGGTAGATGAGAACAATTTATTTCTTCTTCTTCTTCTTCTTCTTCTTCTTCTTCTTCTTCTTCTTCTTCTTCTTCTTCTTCTTCTTCTTCTTCTTCTTCTTCTTCTTCTTCTTCTTCGCCAGTCATTCTAACTTTTGTCCTGCCACTGGACTTTGATGACTTTGGAAGAGAGAGTGAGGCTGACAATTTCATGCGGTTTTATCTCACTTAAATCCAATTCATATGCAAGTCAAGACATCACCCCATGATGATTTTGATCCTCTTTGAAAAGGAAGGTTGCACAACAACATCCTGAGCACTTAGTACTATGCATAGCACAGCACATTGTAGGAGCTTAACAAATGCTTATTGACTTACCTTGCTTCTTTCATGATGTCCTCAGGGGACTTTCCAGGGTAGAGGAGACCCACTGTCAGGAAAAAGACTAACTTCTAACCTGAACATCTGAGATTCCATTCATTCAGCACACCATGTCCTTTCAGCATTCGATAGCATCACCAGATACTTCCATCTGCCTAGTTAGGCAGTTAAGTCAATTAAATCTCACAGCAGTCCTTTCTTCTCCACCCACAATGCGCGTGCACACACACACACACACACACACACACCCCTCCACCCCAACACTCCCCATCCTGTTTCTAGTCTCATCTCCTTCTATTTGGATTATAGTAACAATTCCTTTCTGACTGGTCTCTAGCCTACTTGTTCTATTATCTCTCTCTTAGCACTGATACCCAAATAACCTTTCAAATCACCCTGTTGCTCAAAAATGTTCAGTGGCTCCCCATTGCCTATAGGATGAAATAACAAGGCTCTAAACAGACAATTGTCCCCACCTGTAATCACCTGTGTACTCTTTTCCTCCTCTCAGAAGCCAACAATCAAGCAACAAACATTTGTTAATCATCTACAACGTGTCAGAATTCTAGAGAGATAAGATTTTCTTAACAGAGTAATACAAAGAAATAGAAGAAAACAGTAGAATGGGAAAGATGAGATCTCTTCAAGAAAATTAGAGACATCAAAGGGAGCTTTCATGCAAAAGTGGGCATGATAAAAGACAAAAATGTTAGGGATTTAGAAGCAGAACAGATTAAGAAGAGATGACAAGAATACACAGAAGAACTATACAAGAGAGATCTTAGTATCACCAAAAACCATCATGTTGTGGTTACTGATCTAGAGCCAGAAATCCTGAAGAATGAAGTCAACTGGGCCTTAGAAAGCATTGCTAACAATAAGACTGGTGGAGATGATGGAATTCTAGCTGAGCTAATTTAAAATCCTTAAAGATGATGCACTCAATATGCCCAGCAAATTTGAAAAACTCAACAGTAGCCACTGGATTGGAAAAGATCAATTCATATCCTAAAGAAGGACAATGACAATGAATGTTCAAATTACCAAACAATTGTACTCATTTCACCTGCCACCAAGATTATGCTTAAGATCCTGCAAGTAGGATTAAGCTATATGTGAGCCAAAAATTACCAGAAGAGCAGTCTGGTTTTTGAGGAGGCAGAGGAATTAGAGACCAAATTGCCAACATTCTTAGGATTATGGAGAAAGCAAGGGAGTTCCAGAAAAACATCTTCTTCTGCTTCATTGACTGCACTAAAGCCTTTGACTCTGTGGATCACAACAAAATATGACAAGTCCTCAAAGAGATGGAAGTATCAGATTATCTTACTTATCTCCTGAGGAACCTGTATTCAGACCAAGAAGCAATAGTTAGAACTAAACATGGAACAACTGATTGTTTTAAGATTGGAAAAGGAGTATGACAAGGCTGAATATTGTCATCTTATTTTTTTATATGCAGAGTACATCTGCAAAATGCCAGGCTGGATGAATCAGAAACTTGAATTAAGGTTGTCAGGAGAAATATCAACAATTTCAGATATGCAGATGATAACATATTGATGGCAGAAAGTAAAGAGGAATTAAGAAACCTCTTGGTGAGGGTGAAAGAGTAGAGTGTAAAAGCTGGCTTGAATATTAACATAAAAAAAAAGATCTTGGCAACTGGTCCCATTACTTTCTGGCAAATAGAGAAGAAATGGAAGCAGTATTTTATTTTATATTCTTGGGCTCAAAGATTACTGCAGAGACCACTGTAACTGTAAAATTAAAAAATGCCTGCTCCTTGGAAGAAAAGCTATAACAAATCTGAACAACATAAACAGGGATGTCGCCTTGCGGACAAAGGTCCATGTTGTCAAAGCTATGGTTTTGCCAATAGCAATGTATGGCTGTGAGAGTTGGACTATAAGGAAAGCTGAGTGCCGCAGAGTTGACACTTTTGAATTCTGGTGCTGGAGACTTTTTTGTTTTTGTTTTTGTTTTTTGTTTTTTAGTGAGGCAATTGGGGTTAAGTGACTTGCCCAGGGTCACACAGCTAGTAAGTGTTAAATGTCTGAGGTCGTATTTGAACTCAGGTACTCCTGACTCCAGGGCCGGTGCTCTATCCACTGTGCCACCTAGCTGCCCCCTGGAGGCTTTTGAGAGTCCTTTGGACAGAAAGGAGATCAAATCGGTCAATACTTAAAGAAATTAATTCACACTATTCATTGGAAGGTCACATACTAAAGCTGAAGCTTAAATACTTTGTCCACATAATGAGAAGATGAGAAAGTGAAGGCAAGGGGACAGCTAGGTGTCGCAGCAGATAGAGCACTAGCCCTGGAGTCAGGAGTACCTGAGTTCAAATACGGCCTCAGACACTTAACACTTACTAGCTGTGTGACCCTGGGTAAGTCACTTAACCCCAAGTGCCTCACTAAAAAAAAGTGAAGTCAAAAGGAAAAGGGGACGGCAGAGGATGAGATGGAAGAAAGACTGTGAGTAGATTCAGGGAAACCCTCAGCCAGAGGCACAGGAGACAGAGGGCTGGGTCTACAGTCGAGGAGACTTGAGTTAAAGTCAACCTCAGACAATAACTAGCTGTGTGACCTTGAGCGAGTCACTTAAAATGGAGATAAAAATAGCACCTGTTGTTTCGAAGACCAAATGAGATAATAATTGTAAAGTGCCTGGTGCTATAAATGATACTATCATAAACACCAATATTATTATCCTAACCACTGGAAAAAAACACTTAAGATGACAATTCTGATTGCTGGTGTCCATAACCATTTGCAGAGCTAACTTTTCCGCCTAAATTCATGGCAATGGAAGGGGGGTGGGGAAGAGAGAGAAGAGGGAAGAGGGAGAGAGAAAGAGAGAAGGGGAGGGGAAGAAGGGGGAAGAGAGAGGAGAGAGAGAGAGGGAGAGAGAGAGGAAGAGAGAGAAAGAGAAGGGGAAAGAGGGAAGAGAAAGAGAAGAAGATAGAGGAGAGGGAGATAGAGAGAGGAGGAGGAGGAAGAGAAGGAGGAGGAAAAGGAGGGAGGGAGAGAGAGAGAGAGACAGAGAGAGAGAGAGAAGGTGTGGGCCCATAAGCTAGGGAACATTTAGTGAATCCATGTGATAAGTCTCTTGGCTTACTTCCCACAAGAATCTCACTTTGAAAGTAAAGGAAAACCAAGCATATTTAATTCTTTAGCCATGGGAGGGAAGCAAATGAGGAATAGAAGGGGGAAATGGGAAGCAAGTTCTGGGACTGATCACTGGAAAAAAAAAAAAAAGAAAGCAGGAGGAAGGGAGGGCCCGTCTTGGAGCCAAGCTGCCCACGGGCCTGTCCAGAGCCTGTGACTCACTGGAAGGAAAAGGAGGGCCCTGTCTCTTGGGGGCGGCTGTCTTCCCCCACAGGGTTGAAGGCAGAGGCTGAGGAAGGAAATGAGGCAATCAGCCCAGTTTGGCCATTGGAAAGCAGGCCCATAAATCCAGGTTTGGGTTTGTTTGTCTTTTTAAAAAATCTTAGGACTTAGAACTAGAAGGGGCTTTGGAGATTATCCAGTACAACTCCTTCCTTTTACAGACGAGGAAACTGAGGCCAGTGAAGTGAAAGGCCTTGACCCAAGTCAGAGAGGAAATAAGTAGCAGAGATGGGATTCGAACCCAGGTCTTCCGACTCCCAGTACAGTGCTTCCCACCACTACAGCCCAAGTCCATGTCTTCTAAAATGGTTGATGTTAAATAGTCAATGCCCGGAGCATGTGAAAGTATCAAGTAGCTAAGAGATTAGAGCCCCAAGGAGGGATACCGGGTCCCCTTGGGGCTGTTCACAGCTTCTCCAGGACTTAAGGTTTCTTATTGGTAAAATGAAGGGCTGGTTTGAACCAGATTCAATTAAAATAACAAACATTAATTAAATCCCTATTGTAGGCAGAACCCTAGGATGGGAAAGAAACAAGACTGAGAGACAATCCAGTCTGCTGTGGAGAAGTTATCTAACCGGGAGATATCACACACACACACACACACACACACACACACACACACCAACCCCTGCCCCCCAATAAATTCACTATAAATGCTTTAAGAGAGGGGCAGCTAGGTGGCTTAGTGGATAAAGCACTGGCCTTGGATTCAGGAGGACCTGAGTTCAAATCCAGCCTCAAACACTTGACACTAGCTGTGACCTTGGGCAAGTCACTTAACCCTCATTGCCCCACAAAAATTATAAATAAATAAATAAATGCTTTAAGAGAAATACAAAAAGAAAGGTGCTATCAGCAGCTTGAAGGGGTGAAAGGTCAGGGGAATGAAAGACTTCCTTGAAGAAGCAGCAGTAGCTGGGAATTCCAGAGGTATGTAGGGAGCAGAGTGATTTCACCAATAGAGACAGTATAACACTGAGGTGGGAAGGTTGTTGTTGTTTGTCCTTTGTTCTCAAAGAGGACCACGACATCTGGGTGATGTCATGACTTGCACTGAATTGGGTTTAAGTGAGGGAGGGCTGTGCAAAGTCACCAGCCTCACCCTCTCCTCTAGAGCCATCTGGGTCCAGTGGCAAGATAGATATATCAGAGATGACTGAAGATGGCCCCGGATGTTTGAGACAAATTAGGGTTAAGTAACTTGCCCAGAGTCACATAGCTATTATCCGAGGTTGGATTTGAACTCAGCTCCTCCTGACTCCAAAGTCAGTGCTTTATCCACTGTGCCACCTCACTGTAAGATGCCTGGTCAGTCCAGAATGTAAAATATGTGGAAAGGAGTGGTATAAAACAACAAAATGAGGTTGAGGAAAGCAGGGTGAAACCAGATGGTGGAGGACTTTGAAAATTCAGTAAGGGAATTTGAACTTTGTTGCTGAGACATTTCAGTCATGTCCGACTCTTCATGACCCCATTTGGGGGTTTTCTTGGCAACAACACTGGAGTGGTTTGCCATTTCTTTCTCTAGCTCATTTGACAGATGAGGAAATTGAAGCAAACAGGGTTGTGACATGCTCAGTGTCAAACAACTAGTAAATGCCTGAGATTGGATTTGAACTCAAGTCTTCCTGACTTCACACTTTTATCCACCTAACTATTAATAAATTACAAAACACAGATCAGTCCCTGTCCTCCCAAAGCTTACATTCTAAATATGCAATGTTTTGGAGTTTTTTTTTTTGTTGTTTTTATTTTTGTTGTTGTTGTTTTGCAGGGCAACAGGGTTAAGTGACTTTCCCAGGGTCAAACAGCTTGTAGGTGTCAAGGGTTTGAGGTCGGATTTGAACTCAGGTCTTCCTGAATCCAGTGCCAGTGCTTTATCCACTGCACCACCTAGCTGCCTCAGGCTTACATTCTAACATTTGTTTATTTATTCATTCATTTACGTTTTTACTTACTTATTTGTTTGTTTGTTTTGCAGGGCAATGAGGGTTAAGTGACTTGCCCAGGATCACACAGCTAGTAACTGTCAAGTGTCTGAGGCCAGGTTTGAACTCAGGTCCTCCTGAATCCAGGCTTACATTCTAAAAGGAGAAGATGACATACAAGGGATCTAGATAGGGTTGTTTTGATCAGGAAAGTAACAGACATCATGAGTGAAGACACAGAGCCTTTGATTGACATGTTCTTTCCGTGCATCTGGACAGAGGCTAGAATAATTATGGAGGTTGAGTTGGTAGGATTGGGTGAATGATTGGATCTATGGGAGGTTAGGGAAAAGGAGGAGTGAGAAAGGATGCTGAAGATTCAAACATGGGAGACTAGGTGAATGGGGGGTTACTCTTGACAGAAATAATAAAGTCGGGGGCAGCTAGGTGGCACAGTAGATAGAGCACCGGCCCTGGATTCAGGAGGACCTGAGTTCAAATCCAGCCTGACATTTGACACTTACTAGCTGTGTGAACCTGGGCAAATCACTTAACCCTCATTGCCCCACAAAACAAAACAAAGAAATAATAAAGTCAGGACTAGATCTGTGAAGAAAAGGAAATCAGCTTGGTTTTAGACAGGTTGAGTTTGAGGTACAGTTGGGACATCTGGAAGGGTCCTTATAGGCTTCTCCTTAGTAAGCTAAACCATCTCTTTTTCTTTTTTTTTTTTTTTTTTGCGGGGCAATGGGGGTTAAGTGACTTGCCCAGGGTCACACAGCTAGTAAGTGTCAAGGGTCTGAGGCCGGATTGGAACTCAGGAACTCCTGAATCCAGGGCCAGTGTTTTATCCACTTCGCCACCTAGCCGCCCTAAACCATCTCATTTTGTCTGATGTTGGTCTAGAGCTTGGGGCAGTTCTGGGCTGGAGAGAGAGATTTAGGAATCCTCTGGGGAGAGATGGTGGTTGAAGCCATGGGAGAGAACGTGATGGCCAGGGAAGAAAATAGAGAGGGAAAAGAGCAAAGCAAGGACAGATTCTTGAGAAATACCAAGTAAAGGATCAGAAAAGGCTGGTGAGGGAGAGAAGGATAAGGACCAAGAGATAAAAAGAGAACCAGAAGGTCAGAGGCCAAGGGAAGAAAGACCCCAGGGGAAGATGGCCAACAATGTTGAAGGTTGCAGAAGGGTCCAAATGGACAAAGACTGGGGTGGGGGGGGCAGGGGGATGCCCTTATGTCGTATCCATTAGGAAGTCCTTGGGGATAGCTACGAACAGTGTTACTGGAGTGGTAGAGATGGAAAGGAGATTGCAATGGGTTAGGGAGAATGCATGATGAGGAAGTAGTAATCATTGGACATGGATATATTTTCCCTCAGTTTTAATAGGCCCCTTCTAGCACTAGGGTTTTAGGAAAAGCAAAGCAAATTCTGGAGAAAAGAGTAGGAACAAGAATGTCAGTCTGCAGCAAGATGGGAGGAAAAGAGGGTTTTTTTTTTTCATCTTAGCCACGCCAAGAGAGGGTAAACACAGCAGGTTGCCAGGGTTTAGCATCTGCCAGAACAGAAATGACACAACTATAGGAAAAACTCAAAACAGCTCTTTAAAGCCTCCTGGTTCTTTTTGTTTCCATAGCGCTGCTGCTGCCAGCCAGTGGGCACCATGCCCATCCCTTAGTGGGCAGAGGCAACATGGTGTAAGAAAGCTGAACTTGGGCATTACTAGCTCCCTGGGTTTGGAACCCACTTATGAAATCCATTAGCTATGTGACTGTGAGTCAGTCACTGATCTTCCCTGGGCCTCAGTTTCCTTATCTATAAAATAAGGGAACGGGATTAAATTCAATTCAACCAAGAATTTTTCAGGTGATTGGTTAAGTGCTAGGCATTGGGGATACAGAAATAAAAAAGAAAGCAGTCCCTGCCTTCGAAGAGCTTACAAAATCCTGGGAAGTGAGCAACATACACAAAAATAAGTAAATACAGACTAATGAGGAGGGAGCAGGTGGGGTTGGCACTAATGACTTAGAGAATCAGAAAAGAGGTTGTAGAAGCCCACCCAGCCTTGCAGTAAACTAGCGTTTCCAAGAGACTGGGGGGGGGGGCGCAGCTAGGTGGTACAGTGGATAAAGCACCGGCCCTGGATTCGGGAATACCTGAGTTCAAATCTGGCCTCAGACACTTGACACTAGCTGTGTGACCCTGGGCAAGTCACTTAACCCCCATTGCCCTGCCAAAAAAAAAAAAAAAACACCAAGAGACTGAGGGGAGATGGGGAAGGTGTTCTAAATATATGTAAAGGTACACAGGCTGCACATGCCATGTCATAGATGGAGAAGAGCAAATTGGCAATCTGTCAGAAATGCAGACTACAGGGGGCAGCTAGGTGGCGCAGTGGATAGAGCACTGGCCTTGGAGTCAGGAGTACCTGAGTTCAAATCTGGCCTCAGACACTTGACACTTACTAGCTGTGTGACCCTGGGCAAGTCACTTAACCCCAATTGCCTCACTAAAAAAAAAATGTAGACTACAGGAGGAAGCGTAAAATAACATCAGCTTGTAAAAATAAGATGTAAACAGCAAAGAGAGGGATCCATGCTGTATCCCCAGAACAATAGGGAATGACTGAAGCTCAGCTGAATGCTAAGGTCCCTTCCATTTCTGTCTACGATTTTATGACTCTCAATGGTTAGCTGGCACCCATGCATCTGGGTACCATTTCCAGGTGGTACAACCCTTGGAACGGTAGCCTGCTTTAGACTGCCCCCTGCAGGGAAGCTGCTTCCCTATTATGAAGATGCCATTCTCCCACTTTGCATTTGGGCAAAGATAATGCTAAGGAAGGACCTGGGACTTTCTTTTGGCCACAGGTTAAGTCCCTGGCTGGTCGATCTCAGGCCAGTTACAATGAAGTTTCACCTGGATGTCTCCATCCTGCCAACATGGGTCAGTTCAGTTGTGTATAAAGGACATTGTAAGAAGACAAGAGTTTGGGCTGGTTTCATTTTGATAAACGAGCTACAGGCAATCTCAGAGGAGAAGGGAGACTGGTTTCTTCATCAGGGAGATTAGTGACAGCTGCTGTCATCTCCCTGCCCTACATAGCAAAGTCCTGCCTTCCTGCTTGGAATAATACACCCTTATCTCTTCTGAAGAGATCCATCTTTTAGCCATTACAGGCAGCATGGTATAGGGGACAGTAATGGTCTCAACTTGGGTTCAAATCCTGCTTCTGATGCCCTGGGCAGGTTGATTTACCTTTATATGCCTCACACTTTTCTACTAATGGTACCCACCTCACTGAATCAACCCCAATCTTTCTCTGTGATTCGTTGCTAAATATATGGGCACTAGACAAAAACAATGCACAGTACACACCAGAGTTCTTGGGCAAAGGATATTAATCAGCTTGTGTTTATTAAAAGATCTCTTTAAAATTCATAAAGCGATCACCTCTCAAAGCAGGTAACCCAAGGTTATCATTCCCCTTTTCACAGATGATCAGCTGACCGACTTTCCCAAAATTATAGTCACAAATTTGGAGTTGGAAGGAACCTGAGAGGTCATGTAGCCAACTCTCTTCTCTCATCTTGCGGAGGGGGAAACTGAGACTCAGAGAAATGAAACACATTGCCCAAGAACACATAGGAAGGTGAACAGCAGAGCCAGGTTTCAAAGTCAGCCTCTGCCTCCAAAGCGAGGCCTCCTTCCATGGGACCACACTTACTCCCTCTCTAGAGGAAATGATTACACTCCGGATCCAGCAGCTCAGGGGAATGATCGGAGAAGTGACTGACCCCTTCCCTAATGACTATTGTGGCTTTCATCCTCTTAGGGAGGGGTATCTCCTTCGATTTTCCACCAACGAAAGAATATTCTAATTGTGGACAGTTAAAGGGAGAGGACCCTTATTTGGTACGAGAGGGGCATAGACCATGTCCTTCCTCATCTTCACTCCCCTGGTCATGGACAGTGAGAAATGGGACAAAGCAACACAACAGGGCAGATGAAGGAAAGAGAGGGAGGTAGAAGCATGGAGAAATAGAGAAAAAATTTGGTGCACTCTAAGTTGTTAGAGGATGCACAATTTAGTGGAAAGAATGTTGGAAATACCGGGGGAAAAAAGAGTCACTGGCTCTGTTGTTTAATTCGGTCTGTGACCTGCTTCTTCAGCTGTAAAATCAGGGCTTGGAATGATCTCTCTCCTGGTCAATTTAGAAAATAAAGAATGTCCAGTTTGTTGTCCACTGAGGCTTCAAAGGGTTATCATCTAAAACCCATCATTCTTTGAAGTGTTGTTAACCATTGTTCACGGGTCTAATGTTCAAACCTTGGGGATGAGGCAGCTCCTAGGGCCAGCTCACTCTTTGTGAACCAAATCCCCCCACAGCACGGCCATATGCCCCACCAGTTAAGGGTCTTCTTGTTTATCCCTATCATCAGTGCTTAGAACACGTAAGCCCCTCATGTGTGCTTCCTGATTCATTCGTTCACGCTCATATATATGAAAGGACCAGCTCTTTCTTCCTCCTTTCAGACAAGAACATACCAGAAACAAAAAGTTTTATTATACACATTAATTTAACGAGAAATCACAGCCACAGAGATCACTGATCCCTCCTTTGGAAGCCACAATTAAGATGGGGGGAGGTTTTATTTCACAGCAGCTTCGCACAGTCCGGAGGCCAGAGGCCCCTCCCCCGGCCCCGCCCCTCTCGCCCAGTCGCGGTCATCGAGGGCCAGGGGAGCCTAGATGTGCTTGTACACCGGCTTGTGGGCCACGGTTTGCAGGCACAGGGTCACCGGGCACTTGTAGAAGGTGGAGAGCAGCGCCTCGCTATAGCCCACAAGGAAGTACATCTTGGAGGGCGGCATGCGCTGCAGCAGCAGCAGGCAGATGACCAGCTGGTTGGCCCGACGCTTGATGACCACCTGGTCGGCCAGGCAGCCCGGGAAGGTGCCGTACAGGAACCTTCGGAGGAAGACGTCCTCCACCGTCCTCTCGGCAGCCCCCTCCTCTCCGTCTAGGTTACCTGAGGATAAAGGGCCCTGAGCACCCGGCCTGTGGAAGGGAGCGCCACGGAGCCCCACAGTCTGGGCTGGAATAAGATGCCACCTCCCTTGTCCATTGCAGGGGACGGTGGCCGGACAAGGGTCCTAGGAGAAAGGAGCTACGGATTTCAGCAGAATGAGGCAAATTCCGCAGAATTTAAATGCCGGAGGGGGTGGAGGAGAGGCAATAAGGGCAGGATCGGGTCTCCCTGGGCTCTGACCCTTATCGGGGAGAGGTCGGGCTGGGTTCTAGGGTCACATGGGGGGAAGGATCAAAAGCATCCCTAAGACAGACTCTCCCCCGGGAAGAGAGAGAGGGAGGCTGTCTTACACGGGGTCCCAGGGAATCTGAAAGCCGCGGAAGGTTGGAGCAGACCCCCGCCCATCCCCGCGACCTCCGGGTGGGCTCCCACTTACTCGTGTGCAGGGACAGCCAGCCCTTGCGGTGGGCGATGAAGTGCGGGGGGTGGGCTTGCTCGTAGGTTACAGGCTTGTCCCCCTTCCCCACTCGGACCCGGGCCGCTCGGTTCTGGGGAGGAGTCGAGGTCACGTACAGGAGCCCCCCCCCACGCCCCGCCCTCCCCTCGCGCCTCTTCCCACGTGGGCACGCCCCCCCCCCGAACGCATGCCCCGCCCCGCCCCTCCTCTCCCAAGGAGCTCGATCCCCGTCGTCTTCCCGCGAGAACGACCCCCCCACACACACACACACACATGAGCCGCCCCCTTACCCTCCCCCCAACGCCCCCAGGCGCACCCCTCACCCCCCAAATCTAACCTTGCAGCAAACCGCGGTTGTGTGGATGCCGCAGCTGGCGGACAGCAGCTCTGGGACCCCAGAAACGGCCACCTGAGGTGGGAAGAGAGGAGAAAAGTGAGGTGCAGGACGCGAGAGATCACGCGCCCTTCGCGCTGCCTCTCGTGTCACCCCACTTACCCGCAGGCCGAACCGGCCGCCGCACAAGGGCGCCGCCATCTTGGGACGGGCGTCGGCCGAGAGGGGTGACGGGAAGCAAGGATGCCGTTTAGACTATACCAAGTGGATGGGGGGGACTAAACACTGCGGGAAGGAACCACTGCTCCCTGTGCGGGATTGGCAAGGAGCAGGTAACTTGTCGAGAAGGGGGAAGCCCAATGAAGAAGGATCGGCTTGATGACAGGAACGTCTACAATAGCCTAAAACCTCCTCAACTTGTCACTTAGTGGAATATACTCCCCCGTCTTAGTAAGTGAGAGGTATGGTCTAGTGTCAGCGAGAGGCCAAACACGGGCGAGACCAAATGTGACAGAATTGGAAGGGGAGGGAATAGAGGTGGGTCATTCTATCTCCCGCAGTCCAAAGGGAGGAGCCTTTCGAGTCTCAGAACCAGACCCTGCATCCGCAGCACCGCGACCGGATATGGGGACTGGGCGTGGTTTTTATTTCCTCAAGTGAGAGATGAATGATGAGGTAATGGGGGAGTCCTTCCCCAAGCTGGACAATAATAGCAGCACACGGCTTTTAAGGATTGCTAAATGCATTTTGCTTTATGTGAGAGGTAAATCACGTATTGGCTAGAGGTCCTGAGTGCAAATCCTCCTTCAGCCGCGTCACGACCAGTTCCTCCCTCGGTTTCTTTGAATTCAACTCCACAGTCTTCTAGCTCTACATCTGTGACCCAGGAGAGGACCTGTAAATAATTGCCCATTACGTGTGTGCCGGTGCAGGGGATGCATTGACAGAGCCAGCTAGGTGGCTACAAAGACCCAAGTTCAAATCCAGCTTCGTGCACTTCCCAGCTGTGTGACCCTGGACACGACATTTCATCCCTTCCTGCCTCAGTTCCTCAGATGTGAAATGGGTATAATAGCACCTCCCTCCCGGGGTGATAGTGAGGAACCGATGAGATAATAATTGTAAAGAGTTATTGTAATGTAAAGCATTATTAATTGCAGACCTTAAAGGGTTATGTAAATACTAACTTTTGTTGGTCCCCTCCTCCCCCTTTTCCTTCTACTCTTCCTCCTCCTCCCCACCTCTTCTGCTTATTCTTTTTTGTTTTGTTTTGTTTTTTTAGTAAGGCAATTGGGGTTAAGTGACTTGCCCAGGATCACACAGCTAGAAAGTGTTAAGTGTCTGAGGCTGGATTTGAACTCAGGTACTCCTGACTCCAGGGCCGGTGCTCTATCCACTGCGCCACCTAGCTGCCCCTTTCTGCTTTTTCTTAAGAAGGCTACGTTCTAATGCTTCCCATTGACCCAGAGACTTCCGGTTTGCAAAGCACCCCCGCTGAACTCTCCAGGTTGTGAGTGGGTCAGAACTCTCCTGCTCCATGAACTTGAGCATCTGGAATTTGGAATTTGTAAACCAGGTGATCTTTGCTAGGACAAGTCCTGCGGCATTACTGAAGTCCCCTCCCCACCAAGCCAGGCAGCCCTCCTCCCCCCTTCAAACCCAGAGGCACTTCCTCCTGGATCCTTCTCTGTAATTTATAGGCTTACTGCTAGTGACCCAACCTCAAGCTGCATCCAGGTCTTCCTGCCTGTGACTTTCTGCTTCTTATAGAGATAATAATAGTAATTGATTGTTATGGGGAAATTGAGTGGGGGTTTGGTAGGGGTAAGGGTTTGGGACAGGAATTCCTCTTTAAAGAATTATACCCTCCAGGGGGTGGCTAGGTGGCACAGTGGATAGAGCACTGGTTCTGGATTCAGGAGTACCTGAGTTCAAATTTGGCCTCAGACACTTGACACTTACCAGCTGTGTGACCCTGGGCAAGTCACTTAACCCCCATTGCCACGAAAAAAAAAAAAGAATTACACCCTCTTGCACACAAATCCAATTAGAATAAATTAATAGTTTATTTAGGGGCTAGGGAAAGGAAACCAAGAGAGAAATCCTTGGACTTCTTCTCGTGGGGAGAAGGCATGACACAGAGGTATGGTACCTATCTCCTCGAGCAGGAGACAGGCAGATACTTTTATAGAGGACTGATAGGGGTGATCATCTGATTGTGAAAAGTTCCCTTATTG
The DNA here is from genome assembly GCF_019393635.1 of Dromiciops gliroides. Classification (NCBI taxonomy): domain Eukaryota; kingdom Metazoa; phylum Chordata; class Mammalia; order Microbiotheria; family Microbiotheriidae; genus Dromiciops; species Dromiciops gliroides. The sequence continues at coordinate 659,968,421 of NC_057862.1, read as the reverse complement.
GGGAAGGACCATCTCCCACTGGTGGACCTCTCAGGTTCCTTCCAACTCCAAATTTGTGACTATAATTTTGGGAAAGTCGGTCAGCTGATCATCTGTGAAACCTTGGGTTACCTGCTTTGAGAGGTGATCGCTTTATGAATTTTAAAGAGATCTTTTAATAAACACAAGCTGATTAATATCCTTTGCCCAAGAACTCTGGTGTGTACTGTGCATTGTTTTTGTCTAGTGCCCATATATTTAGCAATGAATCACAGAGAAAGATTGGGGTTGATTCAGTGAGGTGGGTACCATTAGTAGAAAAGTGTGAGGCATATAAAGGTAAATCAACCTGCCCAGGGCATCAGAAGCAGGATTTGAACCCAAGTTGGGGGAAGTTGGGTGAAGGGCAGCTCTGGCTCTCTCAAGCCATCTCTGTCCTTCTCATGCCACAAAGGCAGCAGCCACACCTAATTTTATCTTCCTGAGGGGTGGGGGAGACTGGAATGAAAGGTAGTGGTCCTGGAGCTAGCTCAGTCCTGATCCTGTGCCCGCTTATCTCTTTAAGTGTGTCTGTCCTTTGGTTTAGTTTCTCAAGGAGAAGGTTCTTTTGGTTTACCCCACAGAACTTCTGGGGTACCCAGGCCCATAACATTGATGATGATTACAACTCACTTTTTAAAGCTACTTTAAGACTTACAAGGGCAGCTGGGTGGATAGAGTACCTGGCCTGGACTTAAGAAGATCCCAGTTCAAATGTGGCTTCAGACACTGACTACCTGTGTGACCCTGGGCAAGTCACTCATCCTCGATTTGCCCCAGTTCCTCATCTGTAAAATTGGGTCACCCTGGAGAAAGAATATCTTTGCCAAGAAAACCCCATGGAAAAAGTCACAAAAAGTATGACATGATTGAACAAAAACAAAGGCTAATAAAGTGCTTTCCCCACAACCCAGTGATGTATGTGATATAAATCTTAGTGTGGCCCATTTTACAGATGAGGAAACTTCAGTTAGACCACACAGCCTCCAGGGAAGAACACTGGGCTTGGGGCTGCCACTTTCAGCAGCAGATTCCTTCTTTCTAGGCCTGAGGGGCTTGGTCTAGAATCATAGGACTAGGCTCTAGAGTAAGGGGGAACATTAGACATATGGGGGGGGGGGGCTAGATGGTGCAGTGGATAGAGCACCAGCCCTGGAGTCAGGAGTATCTCAGTTCAAATCTGGCCTCAGACACTTAACACTTACTAGCTGTGTGACCCTGGGCAAGTCACTTAACCCCAATTGCCTCACTAAAAAAAAAAAAAAGAAATAATGGGGGTCATTTGAGGAAGGGAGGATGTTGAGGGTGCAAGCACCGGGAAGTTCTCTGGGGCACACCAAGGAATCTTCTCCTTGAGAAATTAAACCAGGGGACAGATAGATAAGCAGAACCAGATGGGACCAAGCTAGCTTTGGGACCTCCACCCTTCATTCTGATCTCCCTTACCCCTGGGGAGATAAGTTTGGGTGTGGCTGCTGCCTTTGTATCCTGGAGAGATGGCTTGAGAGATGGGCAGCCACCCCTCACCCCATTCCTCTAGCCACCACTAGTAGAGGATGGTCCTCCTTCACTAAAGGAACTTTCCACAGGCAGATGGTCCACCCCCATCAGCCCCCTATAAAAGTACCTGCCGGTCTCCTGCTTGAGGAGATTGGTACCTCAGAGCCACGTGTTTTGTTCCATACCAATCTCCCTATGAGAAGTCCAAGGATTTCTTTCATGGTTTCCGTCCCCCCACCTTTCCTTCCCTTGCCCCTAAATAAAGTACCATCTTATTCTAACTGCTTTTGTGTGCAAGGGGGTGTAATTCTTTAAAGAGGAATTCCTAAGGAGCCCAACCCCTAACACCCAACCCCTTACCTCATTTCCCCCACAGCAGAGGATGATGACTCAAGTTCCTTACAATTCTTCCCCACCCCCCTACCCTCACCAGGATGTTCCAGAATGGTGAGCCCCTTCTGCAGAAGGGATGTTGGACGAACCCAAACCCTGGGGGAAGATTCTTAGTGCACCTGGGCATTTGGATGTGTTTCCTTTAGGTCAGGCAAATTTCCCCTTAGGATTAGAGTGGGGGGAGGGGGGGGGGAGGTTTGAATACTGGGGTTTGTAGTCCCAGAGAGACAGACAGCATTCTCCCATTTCCAAAGGGAGGCTGGGGTAGGGTGAGTTTTAAAGGGCAAGTGAGGGGCTGACAAGTTCTGGTGGTCGGTTTGAGCCGGTAGTCTGTGTTGTAAATTGAAGCAGCAGGGCCAGCAAGATGGCCTAATTCAGGCCCTCATGGGCATTTTGCAGGCTAGGCCTCCA